>NW_015090851.1:561754-666837 GCF_001431845.1 Calidris pugnax
CAGAGATGAAGAAAGCAGACTACTACTTGCAGGAGCTTTGACATAATAGAGAATTAAAAAAAAACCCCCCCCCAAAAAAAAAAAAAAAAAAGCTTTATCATCAACTTCATACTTTTTACAGTGGAGGGAAATGGCTATTTAAGGCTTCTCTTGGAAGAGCCATTCAGAGTAATGGTACTACAAGGTCGTTTGTAAGTCTGGAAATATTGAGGAGAGCCTGTTTTTTTTCACCACTGGCTGTGAATTAAGCACATCTTGCTTAATTGACGCTGTAGTAGCACACTGCTGTTATCTCAAGATTACATTAAAAGAAAAGAAATAATTTCATTTAAAAACTATTTCAAATTTATTTTGAAGGAATTATGTCTTTGCTGTTATAGCTAATTTATTTAAATTAAAAACCAATTTAATATGTAAAATCTAGTGATGGAGAGCCTGGAGGTCAGACAGCCTCTGCAGTGAAAGGAAGAGAATCCATTATTGATGACATCCTTTCTTACAGTTTTATTGTGTTTTTGTTCTTTCACTCTGTTGTGATTTGGGTTTCTTGTATTGATAGTTATTATAAAATCAACTGCTTTCTAGATTAAATCTAAATTCCCAGCCTCATGCGCATTGAGTACTAAGAGAAAATGCATAGATTAAGCTGGCACCTCTTCCCTACAGACACAATCACTAGAGCACAAGGATACTAAAAACAGCTGGTGTTTTTTCCAACCACATAATTTCTTCTGGTTTGGAACCTTCCACTAATGGCTGAAAAAATAATAGAAGGATTTTTATGGCAATGAAATACTGAATGTAAAATACATATTATGTAAACCTCTTATTAGGTAAACCTCTTGGCTGCCAAGGATTTGCAGATCAAGTAAATACTCTTAGGTTGTTGCAAATGTTCTTGAAGATTTCCAACAATTGACTAGACATGCACCATGCCAGATGTGTGGTCTTTTCAGATAGAATTTAAATAATGTCTTCTGTTTCCTCCATTTTTTTTAATGTTGAAACTTTGGCATTTAAATTTGGAAAAAATGAATTTGTGTTATGAACTAGCATAATTATAAAATCATATATTAACAGTTAATAAATCATTCCCATCTATTTTGAGTGGAAGTTATTATTAATTTTCAAAAGGACCAGTTACTGAAAATTGAGAAGGGTGACTATAGTGCATAGACAATTTGTCGACTTCAACTGTATCATTCAGTTTTCAGACAAATGCGGTGAATAATCTGGTTTTCTTCACTTGATGGCAAAGCTTTAAATCAATAAATCTGATGACTCAAAAACAGTCTCTTGAAGTGATGCGTTTTAGAGCACTTTCTAAGAACTCAAAGGTCAAGTCTGAAGGAAGCCATTTTTATCAGAACTTGATATGTTGAACATGATCTGTGCAGCTTGAAATAAGTGATTCAAATTTGTACTTGATCTATTGACATAATAAATACGATGGTTGTTCATGGCACTGCATTTTGTTTCATTTGTTTTAAATTCTCCAAAGCTTCAAATCCTGTGGGATGTGAACAGACTTTGACATCAGTAATTAACTTGGAATGTTTTCAATTTACTTTTAATTTACTAGATTTTATCACAGTTATTGTTTCTTACAATAACATTATCTCTCTCTCTACTGTGTTCTTGTATTTTCTCCGGTAAATAAAAGAAATAATTTTCTGTTTTAGACAAATAACTGGGCTATCCTAAGTTAATTTTTTCAAAGTGGAGAGTACTGAGTTTAGTAGTGGCATAAATGTACTTGCAGAGTCGAAATCAGAACTCTGCTTATGGCATTTAAATGCAGACCAAGAAGGGGAAAAAATACATCTCCCCTGCTGCCTCCAGGGACTAAAACGCAGGTGGTCTGCTTGAGGTTTCTTAGATTACTTGGATTAATATTAAAATCTCAGCTAGAAAAGAGCCTCATAACTGGAAATAGTGTGGAAATTATTACTGAAATGGGAAAATTGCAGAATATAAGAAATGTATTTTACGTATTTACTGGCAACTTTGTATATTTTAAAGTTCTTATGAAATTGTATGCAAATGAAGTTTTAGCGAATAATATTTGCCTATCAAAACATTCACACAAGTTTTTACAGAGAAGTATAAAGATTAAAGCAATTCCAGAATGTCACATTGCCCTGAAAATTAGTTTTGTCAGGAGAAATGGGTACAATATGTGCAGGCATTCATTTACAATAGAGTCCTTCGTTCCATCACCAGCCAGGATATGACTGGTCCTGACTTATTCACTGTTTGAATCTTTTTAGTGTTCATCCAGGTGCTTTGAGCCACTGTTTTTGATGCTGTTATTCTTTCTTCTCTCTCTGGAGTTATATGAGGTTTGGAGATAATTGTAATTCCATAGGCAAATTTTATTGATAAATCTTTTTAATAATACCAGCTCATTTAATTGACTCAAGTCAATGTCTTAGTGCTGTGGGTTGCACTGAGTCTTTTTTAGAGTTTGGAAGACGTTTTTTGCACACAGAAGCCAGGTGTATACTTTTCATCTCGCAGTATCATGGAGTTAGTTATGTGAATAGGTTAGGGCTTTGGTAATGGGCAATGATCAGCTCATCTCAACTTATACATGTTTTAAGTAGAAATAAGCAAATGATAACTAGACTGAAAGCCATCACTTCTTAGAGTACAGTCTATAGTGGAGTCATGTAGGAAAGAGGAATTTTCTCAGTACTAAATATTTTGAAGATTGACTCTGAAGAATATTAGGCTTTTTTTTTTTGGTATATTATATTCTTAAAAGCTTCATTGTAAACACTGATAAAGAAAAAAAAATGGAGAAAATAGAGGATAAAAATTTTTTTGAGTATAATTTTAGTGCTCAGTCAGTCTGAGAGTTATTCACACTGTGAAAAGAGACCATAAGGTAATGCTCATGTGTATTGTAGAAAGGATACTTTCCAGCTTGAATTTAGATAAAGACTTATGTTTATGTGATTTATTTAAGGTTTTATTTGCATGGAAAGTTAAGAATGTCTAGATAAGCTTGTAGTACAAATATTTGTAATGTAAGTATTGTATCAAGCTCGTGAAATAAACACCTACAAGTCCAGCTGAGGAGGAGGAGGATACTAGCTTGCTAAGTGGATTGCCAAGCATATAATTGGTTTTAAATGATTTTTGGATGGGATATGAGGATTTTTTACTACTTTTTTGGCTGTTGATCAGTTGCAGGGAGGGGTAATTTAAACGCTCTGAAGGGGAATTATTATTTGCCTACAGTGCACAACATAAATTTTTCTATTATATTTTCTTAACGGAGTTCTGGTTGTAACCCAGTTGTTCTGTTCCTGTGGCAGCATCTTGGCACAAAGCAGCCTTCTGTCATAAAAATAAACATCAAATAAATGAAGAATGTCAGCAAAAGTGTAATATGAAACTAATAACGAGTTGTCAAAATTTCAGCTGTTTCACTGTTAATAACTTTTCCCTAATTCTCGTTTTATTTGCTTTCTTACAGAAATACAAAGAATATGAGAAGGATGTTGCAATAGAAGAAATTGATGGCCTTCAGCTTGTGAAAAAGTTAGCAAAGAATATGGAAGAAATGTTTCATAAAAAGTCTGAAGCTGTACGGGTAAGCAGCAGATCAATCTGCTATTTCATTCTGTGATTTAAAACTAAGTATATAATTTAGGCTCTGCTCTGAAAGCTGTGCTGGTGATTGAAGGTGCTGAAGTGGAATTGCTAAAGCTTTCATAAGTATTTTAGGTTCAGTATTAAAAAGAATAGATCTAAATTCTTTATATCATCAGTAGATAAATGCAAGAGAGTGTAACTAGGTTTTGACTACCAGTTTCCCATGAGTTTGTAAGGTATTGCTTGTATTCAGTAAAACACAACTATGTATGGTTGTGAATTAAAATGTTCTATTTCAAAATGTCAGTCCAAAGCAACCTAATTTCACTGCTCACTATTATAAAAATAGTATTGCAGAGAATCTTCTGGGTTTAATAACTGTGCTTTAGTTCAAAACTAGAAGAATGTGCAGGTGCCTCAAACGGAATTAAATAAAAAATTCCTCTTATTGTGGTAAGTACTACAGCACTCCAAAGGCAGCTTATTAGTGATCATTAAGTAGCTACTTTGAGCTTTTCTGTACCCCTGTAGGTTTTGGGCTTTGGGGGTTTTTTTGATCTCCATTCTGATCCTGCTTTGTCATCCTATTAGATTAAATTTACCATAAAAAAAGGAAAAGTTCTGACTTCTGTGTTTTGCTATATCAAATAGGAGTTCATTGTAACATGAGTGTCCTAAAACAGATCTTCCTGTTAAAGTTTTCATTTTGAGTTATTCTTAGCTAGAAATTTTGGTGACTGCCCATAACAGTAGTTCCTGTTACATTACCTGTATCAGCAGACTGACAGGATAATGTGGTGATTCTGTTTACCGCCAGCTACTCTATTTCAGCCAGATTTGTCTGCTCAATTGAGTTGAAGGTCTCTGTGTCTCGCCTGTGGAGCTTAAGGCATAACCCAGGGAGAGAGATTCCACTTGTGTAACTGTAAATACAATTTTGCCTTCAGCATTTTATTTTTTGTTATGGTGCAAAAGGGAGGAAGGAATTTGGCTATGTTTTAGAGGTTGAATTTTCTGGGCTGGCAGCAAAGTAAAACATATTTCAGCTTGCAAACTGAGCACACTTGGCAGGAAAGCAGAGAAAGACAATAAACATGGAACCCCACAATGCTATTTTTACAGCCTGTTTTTCAGAGAAAAACTGCACTTCAAGATGTGTGCAACAGCTTCTAGAAGCCTGCAGAATATTGACTCTGGGGGAGGTTGTTTTCCTTGCTTCTTAGCAGAGAAAACTGCTACCCTGAGTTCGTAATAATGTGAAAAAAACACATTCTTGGAGCAGCACTTATTTAGAGCAAGGAGTGACCAGCAAGCTGCACACAAGGAGAGCAGAGCTCTGTTCAATCACTGTGGAGTGCTCTCGGGGAAGAACAGTTTGTCCCTCAATTAGAACTTTCAGTGAATGTTTTCTAATGTTTGTGAGTGTTTAGAATTGGTTTGGTCTCTTCATACAGATGGCATTTTTTTCTAAGGTGGAAAAAAATATAAGACCAATATAGGCCAGCATGCTCTGGGTGAAAATGAGCCCAACTTCTTGTGAAATTAAACTGTGTGTATAGTATTGTGTGAAAGGATTTCAGTGCTGAAATCCAGAGCCTTCTTTGGAAGGTTTCCATCTTTGGAAAGGGAGCTAGAAGCTTGGTTTGGACAGGGTCACTTCTTTGAAAAAAAAATATCTGTTTAGTGTACCTTTAAATAAAGTTATTGTTTTTTGCATAATTACACAATGTGGTTACTCTTCGTTGCTAGAGATGCAGTGAGTGACCTTTTATGTTCCGGCAGTAAGCAGTGCTCAGTTTTATGTTCTGATAAGGACAGAATCTTCTAGTACAGTGCAGGTTTTGCACAAGTTCCATCTTTAGTACATCATAGCTACTTTTGTCCTCATGTCTGGAGAGGTGAGATGGGAGTTACAAAGCTCATAGGGGCATAAGACCTCTGCTTCATGCTGAGACAAATACTGCATTGCCTTGCCTCTAAAATAATAGAATTTTGACATAAGCTTTTGGTGGAAACTTGTAGACAGAGCACTGAAACTTAGAATTTAGAGTAATATTTTTACATTTTTAGATACACTGGTGGTAATATTACAGTAAGTACTAAATGAAGAGTACCTTACAAAATATCTCTCAGCCCTAGATATAATGGGGTTACCATTGCAAGGGTTCAAATCCAAGTGCTCAGAGAACATGTTCCAATGTTACCCCAAATTGTTGCCCTACACTGCTCATTGAACTAGCTTCAAGTAGACATCAAAATCCATGGTTTAATTTAAAATACTTTATCAACTTTATCAATACTTTCAGGTTCTTGCAGATGTAGAAATCTGAGACAAGTACTCAGAAAGCCATAAAATGCTTAATTTGTAGAAAAGGTCAAGAAGAAAGACCTGGAAATATAGAAGCAGGAAAGGCCTTCAGTTTTTTTATTTTGCTTTCAAACAAATTAACTTGTTCGAAGCTACTAATCACATTTGAACTCTCTCCTCCCTCCTCCCCCTTTATAGTCTGGTTGAATTTTTATCTTTTCTGTCTCATCACTTTTCATAGTGATTAGTTGGTTCAGTGTGATTTTTATCATATTCATCCCCTGTTTGAATTACTCTTCAGTATGCAATTATCCTATCACAGAGCGTCCTATTTTTGTGCTGTCAGATACATAAAATAAATGGAAAACTGAAAGTGCTAAACCAATTATATAACCTTTTGTCATCTACTTACTGATGGAAACCCTTGCAAGCAACTTTCTCCCCCCTACCCCTTCCCAGTGCTCACTATTTACCTTAGATTTATGTCAGTTCAAGATATTCCTTTTAACCATTTCCTTTCTAATACAGCCCTACTTGATTGAATTTCAGAGAGGCAACTTCAGATTTTATTTTGAAATGTTTGTGACACGATTAAAGTTAAAACCACTGAAGAGTAGTTTGATTCAGTGTCGCTGATGCTTTGTTTCTAGCTGTGACAAATGTAGATGTATCCATTTACCTTTCAGACTATGGCATTCGAGTTGGTAAAAGTCTTATTGCCCATAAGGTGGGATAAGTGGAAATGTTTCCTGTGTTATTCAGCAGTGGGTTTAATTTTACAGCCAGACCCAAATAATCCCTTTGAGAGCCTCACGTAGTCGGCTCTCATTTGTGGTATTGCTTTTCCTGGACTTTTAGTGATTTCACTCATAGGAAATGTTCTTGATCAGTCTTGATTTAAAGTTAGCTGTGATTTTTTTTTTTTTAATTTTTTAGAAGGTTTTATGATACTTTAGTGACTCCACTCATTTGAAACTGAAGAGAATAGAGCACAATGACAGTGCTCAATAACAAACGACCACTGCAACAAACCTGGTAGTAAAAAAGAGGTGGAATTAAAACTATTCATTTGGTGCTTCTATGTTTCCTAGTTAATGTTGTAATAGCAAAAAAAAAATCAAAGGAATATAGAGGGAAGTGTAAAAGAAAGCAAAATGAAAGAGAAATACGTTATTAGAGAATAATCAAAAAGCTATTATTACAATTTTAGCTATGCATTTAAATTTCTATTTTCATTAACGTTTCTTTGCAAGTAAGGAGAATGCTGTAAAAATGATTGTTGATTTACTTGTAAGATGGCAAATCAAGTGTTAAGGATTATTTTTCTTTAAGGCAACTACCATTGTGCAGTGGAAAATGCAAATAGAAAATATTTCTTTTTATTAACTTTTCCTAGCTACCTGGTGTTCATTGTGAAGCTGATTCTCATTATAACTGTACTGTGAAAAGTAATTGCTGTTGTACAGTAATTCAATTTCAGTGCATTCATGCATCAGTAAGCCAGTGGGGTTTATCTAGAGAAACCTGGGACTTTAAAGCTTTTTATCATGAAATTACACATGCAGACAAACGTTCTTCCAGCGAGTAGAATATCAGCATTTACATTTAACAAACATTTGCAATGAAGAGAAAAGGAATTTTTTTTTTTCCACCAATAATTTTTACACCAGTCTTCAAACTGTTTTCACGTACTATTAGGGTGGTATTCTTAGAATTGTAGAATATCCGGTTGAAAGGGACCTCAGGGATCATCTGGTCCAACCTTTCTTGACAAAAGCATGGTCTAGACAAGATAGCCCAGCACACTGTCCAGCTGAATCTTAGAATTGTCCAATTTTGGGGAATTCACCGCTTCTCTGGGGAGATTATTCCAATGGCTGATTGTTCTCATTGTGAAAAAATTTCCTCTTGTGTCCAATCAGAATCTCTCCATGAGTAACTTGTACCCATTACTCCTCTTCTTTTCTATGTGACTCCTTTTAAACAGGGAGTCTCCATATTCTTTGTAGCCACCCTTTAAATACTGTGATGTCGTGATAAGGTCTCCTCTAAGCCTTCCTTTCTCAAGGCTGAGCAGCCCAATTCTTTCAGCCTTTCCTCATATGGCAGGCTTCCCAGTCTTTGATCATTGTGGCACTTCTCTGGATTCTCTCCAGTCTGTCCACATCTTTTTGTATAGTGGGGACCAAAACTGAAGACAGTATTCCACGTGTGGCCTGACAAGCATTGAGTAGAGTGGGATAATGACTTTGTCTCTACTGGTGATGCCCTTGTAGATGCAATCCAGCATCCTGTTGGCTTTCTTTGCCGCAGCAGCACACTGCTCACTCACATTGAGCTTGTTGTCCACCAGGCCCCTTTACTGGTGATGCCCTTGTAGATGCAATCCAGCATCCTGTTGGCTTTCTTTGCCGCAGCAGCACACTGCTCACTCACATTGAGCTTGTTGTCCACCAGGCCCCTTTCCACAGAGCTGATCCCAAGCCAGGTAGACCCCTGCCTGTGCTGCACTCCTGGATTTTGTTTTGTCAGGTACAAGATCTTAAACTTGTCGTTGTTGAACTTCAAAAGGTTCTTGTTAGCCTACTCTTCCAGCCTTCCTGCATGGTGGCTCTGCCTTCTGAAATGTCCACTTCCTGGCTCTGTTTGGTATCAGCAAACTTCATCAGAGCACAGTTGACCCTATCATCCAGATCACTTAGGAAGATATTAATCAGTGTCGGGCCCAGTATTGATCCCTGGGGGACCCGGCTTTCCAAGTAAATACTGTTAAATTTGTGTCCTGAACAATAAATTAATTTTTATTTAAAATGAAGTGATATGTTGGTAAGGGCAAAATAAACTTGGTCAGATGAGCACAGAGATCATGGCAAGTAATCCAAAGCTGAGAGTGAATGGTCCTAAACAAAGGAAGTTTCTCTATAGGAATATTTTGCAGTGCTCTGAATAGTCTTATTTAAGAAAGCTCAGTAAAGAATCCTTACTAAAGACTGTAGTCAATGAGTGTAGCTTTTATTTACAACAAGTACTTTACTAGGATGTATTGGGCATATAACTAATTTTTGGTGTGTCACTTAATGCTAGGTTCTTTCCCATTTGATCAGACACATTGGTACAGAAAAGTAAGGGTTTTTTTCTGTTTGGTTGAGAGTGGTGTTTAGAAACGCTAAACGCTGAAGTAGGTTGATTTCCTACCCACTGTTAAACACCTTTCCATTTCAGTCGTTCACTTTAACATTGCTGATTCCAGTTGATGACAGTGAACAAAAGTTTAATCACAGCAAACAAACTAAATAAAACTCAGATTTTAGAAAGGTGTTGTCATTTCATGTGTTCTCATTGATAAGGAAGTTTTTATATAATAATTTGGGGGATTCTTTTCTTCTTAAAGTGAATCATTTTTGTCATGCTCTTCATTTGAGGTTATTGACTACTTTCCTTCAACCCCATCTACATTGGAACCTGTTGACACTTTTGCTAGTGATTAAATCTCTACAGGTGTCATCAGACTCAGGGAACAGTTAGAGGGAAGAGAGTCGGTGTCTTCACTGGGGAGAAGCAGAGAAAACTCAGTCATAAGAAAGGACTGGAGAATGCAGCGCAGTGAAAGGGTGATGTAGAATTGACCTGAATTAATTATGAGGGGTTTATTTAAGGGTGAGGGATAGAGATAAAAAAAATTGTGATAAGGTTTTATATGGCAAATGGGAACCTGTTGAAGAATTAAAAACAAAACAATGAAAAAAACCAAAGAAATGTACCTTTCTGTTTGTTAGTCTTGGATCTATGGTCTTCACGCCATTGGGCTGTTTTTTTGGTGTGTGTGTGTCTGTGACTAAAGCAGATAATTCTGAATATAGGGGGAAATTACCTGTTAAATTAGATAAAATATTATTTTTTACTCAGTTAAATTTAAAAGAGGTCTGGTTTGAATAAATATGTTATATTGAAAGTATATTTAACATATATTGAAGGAGCATTTGACTCTTAAGTGGAAGAATTAATCTTTAGGGTTATCTAAGTAGGTTATTTGGTGATTGAGGGTAAACGTATTGTTGTCCAGATATTCATAGGACCTGCAAAGCTTTAGATTTTTTGTGCCCTTTACAGCTCCGAACAGTTCCCAGCACTATCCTTATCTTACTTTGATGTAAAAGGTCAAATATAACAAAATGTAACATACTACAAGACATTGCCAGTGTCCTGGGTCCATTGTGTATTCTGTTTTCTCACAGCCAGGTGTTACTCATTATATATAAAAAAAATAATCTGTTTGATAGCCCTTCCACTATGTGTTTAAATGGGATTTTAAAGTAACAGTCATCTGCATAATTTTTTACCTTTTATTTCTTCATATATAATCCATGAATTAAGAATTGCTGGAATGTAATCTCCAGTTTACATTCCTGCATACTGGGGAATTTTTGAAAAACCTATTAAATCGGAGAAGTTGAGGTTGTCACTGCTATGTCATTATGCTAATTAAGAGCATTTACTGAGGACAGAACAATTTTGCATGGTGGGGTTTAGTATTTAAATTGTACTTTGTTAATTTGGAAGTTGAAAAGCAGTGGCTTCCCACAGTGCCTAAAGAAAAATTGAGGCAACAGGGAGGAATGCTCCAGGTGAATTTTGAATTGATTTTTTTATTTTGAGACTATTTAAAATGTATGCTATATTCAATACCTAGTGTGTATTTTATTACACTTTATTTTTATTCTGAGTTTCTATCACTTTGATCAAGGCTCGATTGGGAATGGTATTCTTGAGAAGAGAAGCAAATAATCATTTACATTTCATATTTCTATAGTATAATAGAAGATAGAAAGGTCTTAAACGTCAAAGCTTATTACTTTGCTAGGCTCAGTATTTTTAAATGTAAAAGAAACACGTTTTCACTATCCACATTGTTCCCTCATTGAGCTAATTTGCATCTGCAGTATTAGAAGAAAGGAGAATGAATATCAACATGCACTCTTTAAATTGTGCTGCTCAATGGGTGCTATTCTGACCCCTGATTATTATTTTTTTAATATAGTAAGACAGGTTGTTTTTTGTCAGCAGATGGAAATGAAAAAAAAAAATACCATTATGTTTACAAAATTACTGGAGGAAAAAATTATAAATGGTTGTGGGTGGAAGGAAATTATGGTGAACCAACCCAGTGTCACTATAAATAGTTCTAAATGGCAGAATAAAGACATAATGAATAAAGGAGAGATGGCTACAATTGTGTTAATTACTGCCAACAAATTAAAGGTTTTCAGCAATATTTTTGTATTCACATTTAGTATTTTAACTGTAATTGTTGCTTGTTACTTTTTGGTACCATTTGAATTTTGTTCACAGTTCTATTAGTCTCCTTCATATATAAGTGATGAATTTCTGTTCTGAATGCTTTAAGAGCTTTATTTACTTTTTGGCAAATTAGACTACGCTGGAAAATGAAAAGATGGTTAGTAATCCACTGAAAGTCAGTGGAGTATTCAGGAGCAGAATGCATAACCTTGACAGTCATAGTTTGAAGGATATTTAAAGGCACAGCAAATATTTTTCTTATTTATTGCCACTGGACTTCGCTTTTGCCAAGTGTGTAGCAATGAGGATCCTCGACAAATGAGGCATTAGCCAAACCTATTCTAGTGCAGATCAGCTAAATCACATATTGCTGATTTGCTTTGTAGTTCTTTGAGTTTTCCAAGAAATGTATTCGCAAACAAATACTGTTATGAATTGTGAAAGGGGGAAAAAAGAAGTTTCTTTTTATTGGAGCGTAGGTAGTTTTCTCTTATCCTTAGCCTTCATTCCCATCACATCACTGCGATATGAGCTCTCAGACTGCCCTTGGGCACGTTGCTGGTGAACAAAAGAAATGAAGGGAAAAGGTACAATCAGATTATCTAATACCTGTTCTACCTGTGTAATGGAGTAGAAAGGTTTCATGGAAGTTAGGTATTTTGTTTGTAGACCCCTCTGAATTGCAACAGGGAGCCCAACTGGATTGATTAAATCATTATCTAACTCTCATATGTCCTAAAATGCAGGTTAGTTGAGTCTACAGAAAGCAAAGCTATTCTTTGAATAGGTGGGGTGGGGGAGGCAAAACCTGAAAAACTTAGTTGCTTTTTCTCATGCATTAGGTTTCTCAGTGTTTAACTTCCACAGAATGGAAAGGAAACCAGCAAAAACTTCAGGGAGATCTTTCACCTGCTGCTTAATCATTTATTTTTTAACAGTTCAGGGATGCCTTCATTGCAAAGACTTTAATTAGAGTAAAAGAATTTTGTAAATCAGGGAACTACTGTTTCCTAAATGCGCACTTATTATGGCTCTGCAATTTTGGAGCTTTCGTTTTCTTAGTACAGCTTGAAATAAGTATGTACAAAAAATGAAGCAACTTGAACTATGCTTTGAATTTCGTCTGCTTTTAAAATGCTGGCATGTTTGTATGTTTAAAAAAACCCCCACAACAGTCCACACAGTCTAGCCAGTCTTAGGAAATCTAGTGAATTTCTTTGGAAGTTCAAATTTAGAAAAAAGAAAAAACACTCTTAAGAAAAAAGGGGAGGAAATAAGGACTTGCAAAGAAAACCTAAAAGCATTTGCTGCTGGAGATGATTATGAGGGTTTCATCTTCAGTGCTGAGAAAAGAAGTGAAAAGTATTTAAAGACAGCACATTCAAATATAGAACACTTATCTGAAAATACAGGCGGAGAGAAAAATCAAACCAGCCACTTCACAGAATAATTCTTGTATTAGACTTCATTGCAAAAGTACATAACATTCAGTATTTGCCATCAACAACATAAAATAGCTTTTCACACAGCAGGAAGAAACAGTAAAGTAGTTTTGGAAGAATGAAGTAGGATAAATTAGCCTTGTGTATCCTTCTTTCTTATCACTGTTTTAGGGTATTAGCATATTTAAATATTTTACATTAATTATTTTAACAAAAATAGACATGTTGTCCAACTTGCTGTTCCATGTGTGATTTAAACTATTCACTTCAAATGGTAATGTATATAATGAGAATTTAATAATTAGAATTTAATTCCACTTGCATAACTGTCACCTGTTTAATTTTCAATTATAATTCTTATTTCATATTGTATATACATATCATCAAATCTATTTTTGGAATGATAAAAATGATTTTCAAATCTTACACATACCGGAACCTATATGTCATTAAAAAATTAATGAAAAATGTCCAGTCAGCTCACTTTTAGAGTGTTTACTGATACTTATTATTAACTGACTATAAGTACTCTCCTGAGAAGATGCAGTATAGCTTGTTGCTGTTCATGTAAGATTAGCCTGTTTTCCAAAGTTTTGGTTGTGTTCAATTTAATGCTTAGATAATGAAAAAGGTATCTTCTTAAAGAGAATGCTCAGTTTGGGGTAACCTGCATTTGTACAGAGCTGGTTTTCAAGCTCCTGCCTTCTTTTCTTGTTGCATGAATGATGGCAAACTCCTCCGTGCGGTTTGTGGTGCATGAGGGAACATGAGGAGAAGGGATAAGGAGGAGCTTGTTAATAGCCTTCCTGGAGAAATGTACCGAATGGTCATTTTTCAGTATTTTGAGTAGGAGAGAGATTATCATCTTTGTGTGATTCTTCATTTTGAGAAAAGAACAAAATGGTGTAGACCTTCTGAAAGGTGCTACTTGGCTTGTTACGGTGTGCCTTGGGTGACTCTACTTTCTACAGCCTCCTGGAGCTTGTCGCTTGCCTCCCAAACACACCTAGCTGCCCAGTTCTCCTGCCTCACCCCAGTGTCAGTACATCAGATCCCACCTGCTGGATTTCAGATAATTTGCACAAAAGGTGTCTGTGCTGAACTAGAAATAATCTGGTGGCAAAACAGTTTGGTGGTTGGAGTTTAAGTCTGTGTCCACCTGAAACTGTTACAAGTTTTTCTCCACAGTAGCTCTTAAAGCACTCAGAAGCATTTCAAGAAAAAGAGCTGTAAAGAGAATCCATTAGTATTTTTAAAGAGTTTTAACTCTTCACACTTTATTTGTGCTAGATCTTCCAGCAGGTATTGCTATAGGTCAGGTATATCAGCTCGCCTAAACGGCCACCAGACCACTGTTGGGAGAGAATAGCCTCCTACACAGATAACTGAGGGCAAATACCCCATTTATCCTCTTCACTCCCACCTTTCTTGAGTTTATTTGACTTCAGTGTAATGAGGTAGGAAGATGCCTGTGTAATCGAAAATACTTTCTGTGCAGTTCATTTGTTATGTGGTCTCTAACAGCTGATTATGAATTCCAAACACGCACAGTACTGGTCAGCGCAGTTTTGCCTTCTGGATGTTTAACACTTACTGGTTCAAAAGCTATTCTGCCTCATCTAATTTTCTCTGGACACTGGAGTTAGTTTTATCTTCTTATTTGAATAGAATTATGCTTTTTAGATTTATACGCTAAACCCATCATGCTCCTTTCCCAGTTGAACAGTTTCTTTAATACTGGAAAGCCAAATGGGCTCTAGCAGTGAGCTGCTTAAGTGCCTGGGCTCTCTAATCTTTCCAGAGAGCTTCCAGTGAGGGTGACGGTAAAGAAAGTCTTTACAGCAGTGTTGAATTTCAGGTAGTCACAATTTCTGCTTGAGTAAATCAGGAGTTCAGGATTACCACTATTTTTTTTTGTAACTGGAAAACAGGTTTTTTTGAGAGTGAGCTAAATGAAGCATTTAGTTAACACTTGTTTTGAACTACTTTTTAACAACTGTGTGAAATGCAACTGTAATAAAACATCAGACTTGATGCTGAAACTAGAACTTCAGATGTTTAAAACTAATCTTTATTTTGATGAATATCAAGGAAAGGGCTCAAATTTTGTTAGCATTAGACTTCTGGCTTACCCTAGCCTCTAGTTATAAGGCTGAATTGTTATCCAGGCCAGAAACCCAAAAGCAAAAACTTGAGAGGCTTACTTTCCCTTAGATTAGTCAAGATTTCATTCATTGCTTGAGATGAAAAATACTTGTAACAGCAAAGCACAGGAAGGAGAGAGTAACCAGGAATGAGTTGGATCATATGATGGACACTATTTTTTTTTTTGGCCTTTTTTAAAATCGTTTTTCTTGAGGGGAGTGGCAGTGATGGCTTAAAAACCATATTGAACCATCTTCCAATGCATTTTGATGTTGTTAAAGCTCTGTGGTAACTGCACAGCTGTTTAGGCAAGTTGTGTGCTCACTTGTGTGCAAATGAGATGCTTCAGTCTGGTGTTGCGTGTGTTACGTGCTAAATGTTTTTTGCTGTTGTATTCCATGGTGTGGCAAGTGAGTGTCTCCTCCTCTGACCTGTTTGCAGATAATAAATTTCTTATGCGTGTTAGCTGCAGATAGCAGGGCTCCTTCGCTCAACTTGTAGGTGTCTGATCAAAAAATGTTTCAAATTAATAATGAATATCTAGAATATCTGAATATCTAGAGCATCAGAAAAAAAGAAAAAATATTTGAACTTTCACTCTCTGAGGGAATAAGGCAAACTGGCTCATACACAGCACGTATTGATTGTTAGATTTGAGGTATTTGCTAGGCAGAAGGGCAACATCCCAGGAACAACAAAAACCCACTGAAGCTTGACTCATAGTGCTCAAATTCTGATGGTACCTTCAGTTTTTGACACTGGAGATCAACCAGCTTGAGGGGACATTTTCATTTAAATGTCACAATGAACCATAGGAGGGGCGGAAAGAATCCTACTGAAAACATAGCTTTGCTTGTTGATTGATTTTACTGATAAAAATGTGCTTTAAAAGAACATATTAATGGATTTCAAATCGCTTCCAAAGATGGACTCTGAATGTGGAGTTTCATGAAAATGTCAGGCAATTCTTCCCATGTACACAGGCAAAAGAATCTTAAATTTTTGTGTGGCAGAATTATGATTTGTGGCAAGAGCAGCTGAAGAGCAGAGCTCCGTAAAGCAGTTCTGCAGCGCGTGTGCAAGAGCAGGTACAGAGCAGGACACCTGCGCGTGGGATTGCTTTTCTGTTTTGAGATGGTACAAAGATAAAAATTCCTGGAGGTATGAAAGCAGAAAAGTGATTTTTGGTTTTGTGGTATTTTAAGTTTGGGAAGAAGAATATTGTGTAGCTCACGTTCAAACCTCCTTAAGCCTTGTGTCATTTGGTGCTTTGTCTTTCATGCTGTACCAACAGTAAGAACAACAGTGTAGTCATTTGTTTCAGGCGGCATCTTAATTTCAATACCATGTAATTATGCCACATTAACTTTTGTATATGTTTTAAAATTAGTTACACGGAAGGGAGCAGACAGTAAATTATAGAGAAAACTTTATAACTTATTTTACTGTCCATATAAATAGATATAGCTATGTATTCTTGGATCAAACACAGTTCTCTGTCCTTTAAGCCTGCACAGCATATATTGGATGACTGCTTCTAGCAGTGCTGTGCAAGTACTCCAGAACGATAAACTGTTTGAGTAAATCGTAAGAAAAAAGGTATTTTATGGAAGAAATAAACCATTCCAACCTAATACTATAAATTGAAGTTTCATTGATGAGTCTGTTTTTTATTATAAAGGTTAAATTTCAGCAATCATTGTAGCACAAAGCGCTAAAGAAATATGACATTATAGAAAAATCTTGTGCCCTGTATTTCTGATGGGTCATTTCAGTGCAACGAAAAAATGGTACAAAAACATTTTATGTGAGAAAAAATAACTGCCCTGTATCTGTGGGTCTTTGTTTTAAAAACAAGCCAGAACTGGAGAAGCAAGTCATGCTGCAGAAAAATGCACTTAAACTGCACTTAGAGATTTCACGTAGCTTCACATCACCCTTCCCAGATTTATCATGGCATGGGCTGTACACTGCAACCTCCTCAAAAGGATTGCAGGACCATTTTTTATGTGTCAGAAAAAATTGCCAGTTAGCTGAGGTCAATTCTTTAATTCATATCTGTAAGGATAAGACATTATTTAAAACCACTTTAACTGGTAAATCTGTGGTGCAGGCAGTGAACGCTTTAAGGGACAGCTCTGGTAAACATTTTAATTTGCTAGTTTATACCTCACTTTGTTTCAGCAGTGGGGTTTTTGGTTTTGGTACCCTTTGGGGCTAGCACAATGAGGGGATTTTGCCCTCCTTAACACACCGAGCAGGCTAGAATAAAATAAAATTATACAATTAAAAATGTATTTTAATTTTTCATTACAGTGGAAAAAAACCCCAAGTTTTGTCAGGAAAATCATGTTTTTATCACTCATTTCACATATCTTGTGGTGAAATGGTAATTTAGCACTTTGTAAACGTGCCAGTAAATTAGTAATTCTAGGGTAATTAATTTTGCATTTATCTTAATTGTGTTACGTTTATGGATATTTATGGAGTTTTACTTCTTTACACTTGAAAAATATTACTATAGTGTTATTTTTGAGATGGGTCTAAGAAGAGTAAATTATCTTATTTTAATGCAAATATTTTTGACATATGAAAATGGAAATACTGCCTTGATTTGTGAATTAAGCAATTTTCATTTAAATGTCACTATGAATCATTATAGAAATGAGAATAGTTATTTTCATTTTGCTTTTAGATAATTCCACGCTCATGATCTAGAAATTAAATCACTAACCTCTTGATCTTTGTTTTTGACTGAACTTCAATAAGGGATTGAATAAATTCATAAAAGATGAGTCCATAGGTGGCTAATTAATATACTGATGGACAACCTTTAACTCCAGAAGCTCACTGCCATAAGCTGTAATGGTTTACTCAAAAAAAAAAAAAAAGTTTGGAGCTGTCTCTCTTATGTCTCTTGCATGCTGACATTATATGGTCTGATAACATAGACTCATTGCTGTGATTCCGTAAACATCTTGAACAGCTGAACTTAAAAAGTTATTAGATGAATGCTGTGCTTTTGAAAGACTGAGCTTACGATACAGTTCCTTGGGAGCTGGTATGATCTTTACTTAAAAGTTATATTTTATTTTACAAAATGCTGCATATTCTGTCTTTTTTCTTCTCTGCATTTATCATCTTGTTTTCTGAGCTCAAATCAGCGTTAAATAGTGTCAGACACAGCCACATGCTGAAACTTCAGCTTTTACTTTTCTGCCCAGAGAGAGAAGTGGACCAGGCAGGTGACACAGGGTTGGCAACCAGTTGTTCAAACCCAGGGCAATGATCAGGAGAAACTCATAGAGTATGGCATCATAAGAGTGAAGCAAAAGTTCCTCAGAACTAAATCAACACAACCCCTTAAGTATAAAAATATGAACACAAAGCCAGAGAGCTGCCCTTGGTTTAAAATAGTCTGAGGTCTTTCTGTGTGGGTTTTCCCTCCCTCCCACCCCCCCCAGCTTTCTCTCTTTTGGTGTTGAAGCTCAGCTTTGTTACAGAGTACCATGAATGTTGATGGACTTGAGCGGATGAAAAAGAGGTATATTTGTACTGTAATTATAATAAAATATTGCTCACCTGCTTCAACCATACCTACATCTCTGTGAGAATACAGCAGCATCTTACGTTCTGTTCCTGGCTGCAGTTACCAGTTTTGAACTTTTTCCCCAGCACCGTGTTCTCTACTGAGGACACGATTAATTGGTAGAAATACATTTTATTAATCCATTTTTCTCCTGATGACTATAATGCAATATATCACACAAACATTTCACAGAATTGCTTGCCATTTTTTATGAGAAAGGAGATTGTGCATATAGTTGAGAAGCTGTAAGAATGGAGATTAGTTAATTATTTTAGGAGATTCTGAGTGACAATCTTCACCAAAGGAATTATTAGTGCCTTGATAGACTTCCAGCAGCTACTGTAACTGTTGGGTTTAAGTTTCATATAAATGATTTAATTACTGGGGTTCTTCCCTCTCTTTTTTTAGGCGTACATTCCCATTAAAAAAGGAAAAAAATTATAAATATCTGGTCACTGTTTCGTGGCTTTTGTACCAAACTCTGAGGCATTATTTCACTGGTTCCTTGCTGCATCAATCCTGTCTGCCACTCTCTTCCCAGATCCTTTGTGGTCTAGCTGCTTCCCTGCCAACATGCTTCCTACTTTTTAAAGAACTTCTCTTGCTTTTCTAATATTTTCTTGGATATTTTAATTTTGGACTACTTGTTAATTTTCTTCCCTCTTTATCTTCAGTCCTCTAAACTACTGTTTCTTAATTATGCTTAAGACAACTTTGCACTGCTGGGTTACTCATCATCTGATACTTCATCTTACATCCTAATCCATTGCCTTGCTGCTTAGGTATCTTGAAACTATGATGGTATGTTTTTTTTCCTCCCATAATTAAGCCAGTTATTTATCTCTGCCATTGTAAACCTAATGAAATCTCTGTTGCCTTTCTTATTTCATCTTTATGAAATTATTCAACATATTTCATCTTTATGTTGTATTTATGAATACAAGATACCCTGTTAAGAATTCAGTGTTCATTGTAAACAGATAAGAAAACACAAAGTGAGTGTTTTGTGATTACCCTGAGGTGAAATTCCAGGAATAATTTTCATTTCTCTTTTGATATTTCTTGTCTGAGTGTGTTGATTGCTAAGGAAGCAATGGCTGTAAGCCCTTGCAGTGCACATTGCTTTCAGTGCATGATTTTGCAGGACAGGCACTTTATATGTGAAGAAATAAAGACAACTGCAACTTTACAGCTGTCAGTAACAATGAAAGAGATGGAAAAAGTCACAAGACACGTTTTGTGTTTAAATGAGGTATTTATTTTGAAGGTAAGGGTTTGAAAAGAAGAATTCCACCCTCTCAGGATGCTAGAAATGAAACCAGTTAAGCTAATCAATTGTAGCTGAAGCTACTTGAATTTTCAGGATTTGTTATACAAATTACTCAGGACTAAGGCATAGTGGTTTGGTTTAGTTTGGTAGAATTAGGTTTTATAATTAAGTCTATCCACTAAGAAAGCTGTCATGAATTTGGGAATGGTTCCAGCCACTCCCTGTGTCTAGAACTGGGTTATCTCAATCTGTTTTTGTAGTCTAAGTATATTGATGCACATTTTTAAGCATCAATTACTTAACTGTTGTGCTGCCACATGTCTGAAAAGTTTCAGTGAAACAAATCACTTTTTTATGAAAAATGATTAAGAATTGTTATGGTCTGGGAACTGAAGGAGGAATAGAGGAGTTTATTGCAATAATACGTTTAAAGATTAATTTGCTGATGACTAGATTTGAAAGTTTTTTGAAGACTTGTCAGTTTTTATCATGCTGGTGTAACCCAGACTGACTTTTGTAAGACTTCTTTCCCATATGTATGGGAGTACTCGAGTGGAACAGGTGAAAAGATGTAGTTGTGTCAGCATGATCTCTGGTGATAAAATCGGATGATGGCACAGATCTTACTACAGATCAATGAAGAAATAGAACACACCTTAAAAATTATTGGTAATGGGACTGAATTTAAGAAAGTATTTTGGAAGAGGAAAGACTTTGTTACCTATTATGAATGTCTGGTTTCCCATATTTGTATTACAAAGCACTAATGCTTTAAAAAGTGAAATGAGAAAGTGGTATGGTGATTGTTAATCCAGAAATTAATTGAACTGCAATTGAAAGTGGGTTGAAAATTTAATTTCAGTCTAATAAAATTTTACCCAGGATGAAATTTCATTCAGTCTGATTTTGCTATTGGTTGCTTACAATGCTTCTTAGGAAACAAGTATAACGCACTGGCATGAAAACAGCCTATAAAATTTAATAAAAACACAAACCTATTTATCTACCAGCTTTGTAAGCTTTCTTTTTATTACTTTATTTTATTTCCATTTTCTTTTAAAAAAAGCATATCAACCTCAGTAGTTCTTCCCACACAATTCTGGTTGGTTTTATTTTTTTTTAAATCCAGCCTTCCTTTTCTACTAGTTAATTATTTTTCATCGTACTTATTTGTGAGGAGTTGAGAATAGACAAATTATGCATGACTTTTATTCCTTTCTCTAGGTGCTATTGTGTTAGCTAACAATTTTAGCTTTCTGTTACGGCATGGTATATGAATGGTATATGAATTTTAATATATTGTTTTGGTAATCATAATAACATTAAAATAGCTAGGAAAATGAATATTCTTTGCACTATAATAAACAAAGAATCTAAGTAAACACTATTAATTTGCAATGTTGTATAATACTTGCCTACTCTGACTTTTATATAGCCTACAATATATTTTTAAATGTTTCACGTGTTTTCACATTTCTGGTTAAAAGCTGTTAAATTGTTCCCCCTTGCCTTTCTTTCATTGGGGAATTTGAGTACTCTGAGCCAAAATTAGCGTTCAGGTCATTACAAAGACACTGCTGATATTGTATTTCATACTTAATGAATCTTTATTGGCATCTGGGTCTAACCTTGACTCTGCTTAGTGAATCATAACTTGGCAGTCTCTGAGTAGGTGCTCCATTGTCCTACCAAATTCTAGCATAAATAAACTTAGTCTTTCTCAGGTATTGGCAATTTCATACTAAGATACACTTTTGTAGTTGTTAAAAAAGAAATAATAATAATAATAAAAAAATCTGTGCTCCACTAGCACCTTATACCACAGGCAGTTGGGCAATGTTCTCCTTATGGTCTTTAGTCTTGAAGAAAACCTCTGCAAATGTTAAATAAAAGTTATATTAGATTTACGCTTTTTAAACTTAATATAATCTCATTGTTGATAAAACTGAAGTTCTCAGCTTTTGTAATGTCTTCAATCATTCTGTTAAAATAATCATCCCTAAAGTTCTCACAGCTTGTTGTGAACCTCAGAGTTTTCAATCTATTCAGTTTTTTAGGAGAAGAGAATAAAGAAATTATTTTTATTTTATAAGCTGTAAACTGGAATAAGTTAAAATATCCCACATCACACAGTAAATGTGTGACAATTGAAATAGGTACTCAATTCCATGTCTTAAATTTTAATATCTTAATGCAGAGTGGGAGAGCTCCCCATGCCATTTATGGGGTGGGGGAAGCCTTTTTCAGTGCTTGAGTTGTCACTGTTTCTCCATTAATGCTAAACAGCACTTTCAATATCTCTGTTCTCTCTAATTCCTTTTGATGTCAAAATAGGTAGCACAGAAGAGAAAACAACTGTTTTATTTAAAAACCAGTGGAATTCTGAGATGTTAGTTAATGGAAAGCTAGATGTGTTTTTAAAAAGTGAAAAATACTGCGAAAATTCCACCTTCAAAGTAACAATGAACTCATTTTGCCTTCAAGATGATGGGGGGTGGGGAAGATAAGATAAAAAAAAATATTATTTGAATGCAGACTTTAGTTCTTAAATTTCTCATTGACGTATAAGCTCAGGGAAGACACTCGAAAGCCTCGAACACAGATTATTATTTTTTTCAAAATATGTATTTAAGTTTCTGGCAGGTGAGTGCAAATGGTACTGTGA
This sequence comes from Calidris pugnax, assembly GCF_001431845.1. Taxonomy (NCBI): domain Eukaryota; kingdom Metazoa; phylum Chordata; class Aves; order Charadriiformes; family Scolopacidae; genus Calidris; species Calidris pugnax. Next base: position 584,075 of record NW_015090851.1, read on the forward strand.
TGTAGTGAATGGCATCATGATGCAAGAGTGATGTAACAAAAAAAGATCATAGCTTTCATTTAGTGATGGCCAAGGTCTTATGATCCCAGCAAGAGATGTAGCACGGGCAGCCAGCTGACTCAAGTTGTCAGCCTTCAGGCATTGTCAGATCAATCTATATGATTATGTTTTAGTCCTCAAAGCCTCATTCATGATTTGGTGTTCATTCTGGCTTTTGCTGAGGCTTTTCACTTCATGTTTTCTGGTATGATAAAGGCTGCTGTGAACTCCCTAATTCCTGTGCAAGCTGTCTGCCAAGGAAAACCATAATTTACAGCTTATCTGCACCTTAGCAGTGCATGGATTGTGTCTTTCTGTTTCAGGAAGGCAATAATGAACTTAAGTTCAGAGTAGGGAAGCAAAGGCAATTGTGGGTTTGAATGACTGTATTGCAAGTGGATTACGTACTTGTGGATTCCTCAGTCTGGAAAAAAGAGAACTGAGGGATGGGTATATAAAGGGAGTCAATAACATCATAAATAGTAGGAGGAATTGAAGATCAAGCTGCTGCTCAGTTTTCCAGTGCAATGCCTAAGAGGGGCGCTCAATTCTCTTGAAGTCCCAGAGCTGCAGACTGGAAGCTTGGCAGGGTTGCCCCAAAGCATTGTCATATATATTTACGTTGTTATTTTGTGCTTTCTTGGATTTCTTCTTTTGGCCACTTCTGAGACTGAATGCTTGTCTAGATGGACTTCCTGATCTGAGCACACATACCTGCTCTCAGGTGTAGGAGGGGAAGGATATAATCTAACTCTGGAGTAGTACAGCCTGAAAAACCCAGACTCAGCAGCTTGCTAGTAAGGAGATAGATTTCCATGCAGAAAGCTAATTAAACTAAAATGAAGTAAGAAAATTTTAGAGCTCATCAATTTCTGTTGCAGAGATGGTGTTTTTTAAGGTCAACTCCAATCTGGGATCCTTAATGCCCAAATACAAGTATATAAACGCAGCTTCCCAGGTCTTTGGATGAGAACCCCCACTGCTTGGCCGTCGTGTATTCAGAGGTCTCATATTTTGCTAGAAATGCTATTCTCTTCTTGCACACACAGAAAACCTGACAAGCTTATACTTTAATTTTTGTCAAAAGTCAGCTTTGTGCTTTTTTGTTTTTATTAAGCTCTCTATTTAAACCTGAGGGCTGTTTCCTTTTCTGTAATTTTGATGTATATGCAGCTCTTGTACTGATGTTTCAGGGGTTCATAAAGGATCGGGTTTTTTTTCCTCTAGAAACTTGCCTTTGACGATTGCAAAGAGATACTGTTGTAAAGTGGTCCCCAGGCGGTGTTTTGGATCTTTTTCTTGTTTTAGCAATTAATCAGACTTTTGCCATAGGGCATACCTAGTATGTCTGCTCTGTGGATGTTCCTTATAATTCAGAATGTGTCATGGTAAGTACTGTGTGATAAAGCAGGGAAATGTTGACAGCAAAGGATTTTGTGGGACTTAGGTGAAATGTGGAATATTGCAATCAAGAGAGAATACTTAAATATCTCACTTAACCTGTCAGGCAAAGTAGATAGGCAGCGATGCATATGTTCTGAGAATATCAAATCTGCTGCATGTACTACCTTCAAAGGGATACTTTGAAATAGGAATTGCAGCTGAAATTAATTCAGTATAGCACTTTCCCCATCTTCTGGAATCGGCATCAAATTTGCCTCAGAACAAGAAAAAACTGAGTGAAAATATAGAGAGCTTCTAGAAATGGTAAAATTCTCATTGGAGTTGCAGAACAGCAAAACTAGTAATAAGATTTGGTGTAGCCTTTAATTTTAATACTCCAATCTACTCTATCTGGAAATCACTTAATTAAAAAAGAAAGAAAGGAATACCACCAAGGCATTTATTAATTTTGGGGTAAGCTGTGTGAAATCTGTCCGTCTGAGTTCACAGTATCCCTGAGCTTCATTTTCTTTGGATTTGAAAATAAACCTTAAACCTCAAGGATGAAGTGCCACCCTGCCTCATTTCATTACTTCAAGCAGATAATAAACCAGCCCAGAATTAGCATTCCCTCCCATAGTCGCGCTGCTTTCCTTAGCTAGCTGCCTTCTGTGAAGGGAGGCTTGTGAGCAGTGGGCTCTTCCATCTCTGTAACTCTCCTCTGGCTGATATTAGTCCTCTTATACCCAGGAAGGATCTACAGATCTCTGCACACCCTCCTTAGCTGGTTGCTGGTAATTCCATGCACACAGCTGCAGAAGATGTACTTGTGATATTAATCTATGTTTTATTGAGCAAGACTTACTATTTCTAAACCTTCTCCCTCCACAGTGCACCTTCTCTGCTACCTGAAGGAACAGCTTGTTTGATTTTGTTTTGTTTGCCAGTATCCGGAGTCAGGCTGCAGAGACAGTAAGCTTAGTGATTTTTCTCCCAGAATGAAGGACAGAATTAATTAGCTTTGAAGTCCCCAAACCTGTATTCTGAATAAGAGATTTACAACAAGTGACTGTGAAAGGGAGCCTCCACGGAAGGCAAATTGCTCTGAAATCAGAGCAGTGCTGGCTGGGTCACAGACACCTGCTCTGGGGTCCTCCATTAACACTTGATGTGAAATTGAAATTGGAATGATTTCTGTGTCTCGGACAGAACTGGCTCCTCTCGGTGCTGTTAACGCATGTGTGCAGATGATTATTTTGTCCTGGTAGCTCACAGAAAATACTCTGAATTCTTTATCTATTTATTTACTTATTGCCTCCTTGGGGAACCAAAATAAATGAACTAAAAGAACCCCAACAACACAGAGGTCTCCAAAAAGAGTTGGCAGCATCTGTATCCTCGACTGTCATGTCCAGGAGCTGCACTACCCTGGTGATATAGAGCTGTCTGCTAACAAGTCAGGCAAATGCCTTTGCTGTAACTCTACATAAGTTTGGAATATTTAATAACTAACTAACTAAATATATATATATATAAGTGATTTTATGTTTGGCTTTCCTGAGCAGACTTTTGATTGGTAGGCAATGTGAACAAAGTGAAGGAGTTTATTCTGGGAACTTGACTGAAACAGAATGAATTTTCATACAGAAAAACTCATTCTCTTGAACCCAGAGCAAGGCGTTCTTGGTGGTGCTTTGGTGTTCCCAAAGTTCTAAATCCTCATTTGGACAAAGGATGAATTTGAAGTTTTTGAATGACTGTGTCTTGTAGTCTTGTAGCTGATACTGACCACTTACTACTTGCCTTCTAAACTCCTGGAATGGAGAAATCTGGGTTCTGCCAGATACTATTCCAGAGAGATCCCTGAGTGAATTCCACACTTGGGGACTCGGGAAAAATAGCTTTAAAATACCCATTGGAGATTTGCAAATGGATGTGAACGAATATGCAATTCCAGTATGAAAAGCATCATTAATGGCTTCATTTCTGTGGTGCAGTGGAGCTTTCCACAATAAAAGCTGGTGGGAGGTAGGTTTACCTTTCACAAGAGCAGAATGAATTCTGCCAGGAACACATGGCAAATAGTCTCAAATTTTCCTTTTGTCCACTCCAAGTACAAAGCACGTTCCTTTGTCCTTGCTCTCCCCACTGTGTGCAGTGTTCATGTGTAGGTAAGAAAAGCATATGAATGACTGAAAAGTAACAGTTAAAAAGCAACATCAACTCCAGTAATGTTACTAAAATTAAAAAGAGACTTGCATATGTATCATCTTTTGGGAAGAGGAAAAGGGTGTATTTGTGATAAGTGGGAGGGTAGTGTGCTGCTGGAACTTAACCTGCTGCTGCTCCTGTATGGTGTCAGATGTACTATAATATCCTGATTCGGGTTTGAAGTGTGCAATTTGAGCCTATTCATGTTAGAAATTAAGCTATTTTGCTACCTATTACCGTCTTTTGTAATTTTTTTTTTTACCACAAATTGGTCAGTATATGTAAACTTCTCATTCTTGCAGTTGCACTGTAATAATTTTAACATATGGCTTGAAAACACAGGACTCCTCTGCATGAGAATTTTTAGAGAAAAGCTTTTCAAAACATTTACCTACAATAGTGTGCAAAGACAAAATAGACTGAATAAAATGTGCTTTCTGGTAGCAAAATGAAGAGGGTATAGTATTTCGTGCCATAACGTAAAGGTGATAGTTGTTAGATGCAGGTTGTTTGGAAATGTTTCTAGTATTTGTTTTATGTTTAATGTGAAATAATTTCACAATTTGTAATGTTTTAGGCAATATTAATTGAGGTGGAAGAAATCTGTGTAAAATCTGTTAAATGATCTGAGAAGTGAATGACTCCAAAGTACTTTGGGGATTTAAATAGTTAGACATCTCAGCAGAAGAAACCACATAATTTTTCAAGGTTTGATCTTTAAGCATAAACAATATTTGAATATAACAATTGCCACGCAAAACTCAAGAATTCAATACTTCAATTTAAAGTGGCTGAACAGATATTTTTGTGCAGCTTTATCAGTATAACTGCAGAACACAATTAGCTGTCTTACAGTGCTAAAGGTATCTTTTTTATCCTTTTAACAGTTGAACTTGAAACCAAATACTGTTGTTCTATTTTGAAGAAGCAACACTTCCAAATAAGTTATAGCTCTAGATGTATTAAAAGCAAGACAGAAAAAAAGACCAAAATCTTACATTCATTTTTTAATTTCTGAGGTTGTGTAATGTGATGCAGAAAGAGTGGCTTTGCGTTATGTGTTTCAGGGAAGGTGACTGTGCTGCCAAGGTTATTAGAGAATTATGCAGTTCACCTTTAAAGTGTTATCTGTCACTGCCACTATGGCTTATCATTAGCATATCCTTTGATATGCATCAGAAAAAAATGTAAATAAAAAGCAAAAGAGAGATGGGAATCATAAACAAAACAAAGTTGTTACTATGTTGGCTCGCTTAGTGTGGCAAATTTTTCTTTAGTTTTTCTACAGTCTTTTGAAATGGAGATAATTTTAAAAACAGTACAAACCTGTATCACAATATAAATTATTCGGGAAATTAGCCCAAACCAGTAGAGTCTGCATAAATGGAAGTATTATCTGTGAAACTGCTTATAAGAGTGGGACTGAAAATGTTCAAAATCATCATATTGGGACTTTCTATTAGATTCTATCCTACCTATCTTCCTCAAAGTCGTTCTTTTAAGATGGTTTTGTTGAATTGATTCACTTTATAAGAACAAGAAAGTAGAATTAAAGACAAAGTACCTGCCTGGTAAAATTCTATGGGACAGTAACTTTCTTACTTTGGAGGTCATCAAGCTGATCTCTCTCTGATGCCTGCACAAACAGGGTGGGGGGCAAACAGGTCGGAGTTGCAATTTTCTGTAACTGTGTTTTTTACAGATGTTAAAAGTTAATATATACAACACACGTATATAAAGTATAATTAAGACGTTATACTATTCTTCCATGTACCTTATCTCATCAGATAGTAAAGTGTCAGCGCAACCTCTGTATCAAAATGTGATCTGAATTAATATATCAATACCCATGTGTATACATGGGGGTGTTCCCTTACTGCACTTCCTAGTACTGTGCTGTAGAACTACTGTATAAGGGCTTATCCTTTGTCAAACGCTGTTTGACTGTGTTAATAAGGAACTGAAATGTTTTCCTAGATATATTAGTAGAGATCTCTGCGTGTCAGTGTCTGCTTTTGGAAATCCTTATTGAATGTCTGAAGAAGAAAGCAATATAACAACTTCCAAAAACTGAGGATTTAATTACCATTTGCATGGTCTGTTACACGTTTGTGTAATAAAATTGACCTTGCAATTTTTAGTGGTTTATGACTTAACCATTACTCATGCTTCTTAAAGATTCATGGAAAACATCTTACATATGTATTTTTATTTGAATATAATTTTTAAACAGTCCAAAAACCCACTGGAAAAAAAAAGTGGCTTAGATAACTCATGAGGATCAGACTAAGCAGCTCGTGCAAACCGTCACCTCCTGCCCCCAAAAGCCAAAACAACCAAAAAACCCAAACTCCAAAACCTCAACACTGACAGAAAATCAGAGGCTGCCAAGATAATGATACTGTTCTTACACCCCTATGCCTAGCCTTTATATCTAAGAGTCTTAAAGAATTCTTCAGTCTGCTGAAAACTATCAAGGGAAGGATATTAAAGACATTAAGCCTGACCACCAGGACATGATTCTGAAAAGACTGTAAATGGCACATTCTTCAGCAAGTGGTGTAATATGTGCATTGGGAACACAGCAATCTCCATATGGAAGTCCTGCTGACAGTAGCAAAATACTTTTTAAGCAGTATGTACTGTTATACTGCTCCAAAGAGCTGTGAATTGTGTGATGTGGAAGCCTGGAAGCCTGTACCGTATCCCTCTTCCATCTGTGCAGGATGGTTATGGTGCCAGACAGGTAGTAGGCTCTGCTGTGCTCTGCTACCCTTCATCTGCTCTCATAACTCCCACTAGTAAAAGCAGAATTATACTGCTGAAATTACGTTAAATCAATGAAATTCCATACAGTATGAGGTTAGTCATTTGTTTTCAATACATGTTAAAATCAGAAGTAGAGTTCTATTAAAGTTCCCATTTACATAAATCATGTATTTTTAATACAATTAAAACCAACAGCAACCACAACAACAAGACAACCAAAAATCCCTCCACATTTGTAGAAGATACATACATATTTAACATACTGGTGTAGTGTAACCAATTTTCAAAATAGTATTTAAAGCTGAAGCTTCCAAATGCTTTTCTATATGAGATTAGTTTTCTTCAAAATGAGTAGATTAATTTTTTTTTTAATGTTTTAAACTGGAATACAGCATATATCACTTCTTTTTATGCTTGAAAATTTTCCACAAACTCAAACCAACCAAATAGCCCTATAAAGTGTTTGACTTCCTTTTCTCCTCTTGTTCTTGATAATTTAGTGCAAGATTACTCACACCTGGTGCTTTTGTTACCCCTCAGTATTCTGATTGCCTCTTGAAGCTCTTCACAATTTCATTCTTCTACAAATGGTTCAGCTGTCTGGAAAAAGGCCGATTGTTGTTTGCTTTTGTGAATTTCAGCATTGAGGAGCTCAGTAAAATACTCTTGATCTTTCTATAATTGCATTTGTTTTAGCAAGAATATGTCTGCTTTTCTGTGTTCATTCTTTAACTGATATGATTTCTTCACATATTGATATCCTTACAAATTAGTCTTGCTTTATCATTACTATCTTAGTTCATCTTCTCTGCTGTTCTGTGCAAGTTCTGGCTTTTACAGTATCGTGTGAAAATAAAAATAATAACAATGTTTAGTTTCTTCTTCATGCTGCTGACTTACCAACTTTTAAAAGTTTCCTTAGGCCCTCTCGTGTCCTGTTTTGGCCCTTCCTTTGTCCTGTGTTTTTCTTACCTCTTTTGGACCTCTCAGCATATTTCATACACATGGGCTGGTTTGTTCATTTGCTACCAGTATTTTCTGAGACCTCTGTGTACCCTTCTAAAGCCTCAAACAGTTTCCTAGTTATCCCCAAAGAATTTCTGTCCATGTTTTAGGTTGCCTGTGAAGGAGAATTCTGCCTGTTTTTTTTTTGCATTTCTCAGAAGGAATCCAAAGGCTTCCTTGTTAATTTCTTAATTTACTTTCTTAATTTCTTTATTACAGTAAGTCTTTTGCCTTGCTGTATCAAGGTGGTAGTTGTGACTTAGGCTGGCCACCGGTAGCTCTTTTTGTCCCAGTAATAACTTTTGAGGATTTTCTTTGGCAATAAGGATATGCTTAGATGTTGTACTGTCATTTCAGGGTACATCTGCACATTCATGTGCACACCTTTAAGTATTATGAAACAATTCTAGAGAGAATGCAGTGTAACTCCTGATTTTTTTCTCTGCCATCAGCAAATGTCTAGGAAATCCATAAACTAGGAAATCTGTTTTGTCCTTTCCTTTTCTGATGCTGCTTTAGTCTTGCTGTTACAGGTACTTTGCTCCAATGACAAAAGAACGATGTAGAGTCATAGAATCATTTAGGTAGGAAAAGACCCTCAAGATTATAAAGTCCAACTGTTAACCTAACACTGCCAAGTCCACTGCTAAAGCATGTCCTTAAGTGTCACATCTGCACATCTTAAGTGTCTCCAGGGATGGTAACTCAACCATTCTTGATGTTTTTTTCCATCAGGTACATGACCAGCTGTAAAGGTCTTTCTATTGAAACCATGCCAGTGTAACTGTCCTGCTGTATGATAGAATTTGGTTTTGCCCCTTTTTATCTCAGCTATTAAAAAAAAAAAAAAATAAATAACTCAAAATCCCAAATGAAAATCATCATTTCCAAGGTCAAGCAGTGAAAATGTAGGAAATACCAGAGTTAGGATTGGCAATATATTATTTGTATTACAATACAGCTGTTAATTAATAATTTTTCTTTAGGTCTTCTGCTAAGGCATAGAGCAGACCTACTCAGAGGTTAACTCAGAGCTGCATGGAAAAGAAAATTGTGCATAAAAGAATTCATATGTGACTTGCTTCATCTTTTTATCTTTAAGCAAATGAGTTTTCCTGTGTAATATTTAACATTGTGTGCCAGGGCTACCTACTTATAGTGTCATCCAGGGAAAAAAAACTAGCTCTGATTTATGCTGAGAAACCTTGTCTATAGCAATACTAAATGTAGAGTTTTTTCAGGTTGGTTTCAGTTGATCCCTATGTTTTGTTCTTCAGTTTGCTTGCTGGATATAAGTTGCTAAAATAATACAATTATAATGTTTACTAGAGCAGTATTAATTTGCATAAGAAAACAGACTTTTTTTGTTATCGACTATTGCCAAAAGGTGGCAGTGTTTGTCCCCAAAATTCTGTGCTGTCTAGAAAATGTTATGTATGGCAACCATAATTTATTCCTAGCTACACTAGATCATAAAAATTACTTGTTAAGTAGACATAGAGGGGAAGAACCTGATATTTGAAAGTTTAAGGGTGACATAGCTATAGTTATATATTATTTTGACATAGAATGTTAAATAAAAAGTCTTGGAAGAGAGCAGTGATGGGAAAAGAGCACTTCACAAGTAGACTGCTAATGAGCAAGAACTACTTACGTTTCAGATTCAGCTAGTGCTTTAAGTATTACAGGTTTTAGAGATGTTATTAGGATTTGGTACATTAGATCAGGAGGTTGCTGTGTTTGTCAATCAACATGATGAAATGCATAGAAATAATCCACTTGCATAAGAATTCATGCCACAGTAGTTGATTTTCCTTTCCAAGTAGCCTTTGCTAAAGAGCTGCAAAAAATTTGGCTATATATTTAGTATTTTGAAGTTTTGAGTTGGGGTGGGTTTGTTTTTTGTTGTTTTTTTGGTTTTGTTTTTTTTTAAGATTGCAGAGGGTATCAAGCAGAAAGATTTTATTCATTTTAGAAAAACTCCAACCTTGTAATTGTGTTTAACTACCTTTATTCATATTGATACAGACACTTATAGAACCGTGATACTATATTAAACCATTGACTAGAAAGTAACCAAAATTTTATATTAACCTATTATTGTCTGTATGGTTACAGGTAAAACTTGCAGCATGTTTTTGGGGAGAGTTGAGGACAGTAATACCATATACAACTGCATACACCACATTTGGGTTGCAGTCACAGCTGATGGCACATATCTTTATCACTTGCTGCCTCACCAAGGCCCCAGTCAGCTTTGTTGTTCCTCACCCAGTGGCACAGTGTCTGCATCAAACCCCACTCTTTCTAGACCATTTGCAGCAGCCCTGCAGTCACCATGGGCGGGCTTTGATTGCAAAAAGCTGCATCTTTAAAAACTGATCAAGGAAGAGCAAAACTTGGAAAAATTCTGTGCGCTCAGGCAACGTTGTATTGGAACCTTCTTGCAGTCAAATGCTATAGATGCCTGTCTGCTCTCTGGGTAAGCAGGTTGTGCAGAGAGGATGGGCTTTTTTGGTAGGGCTCTGTCAGACCTGTACTAAAGCAAGGCTTCTTAATAGTTCTGGAAATATCTGTGTAGTCTAAAAAACTTGGGAAAGATAGTAACATGCCAACATTTTTTAATGACCTTCTGTTCTTGAGTTAAAAGTGAGAAGAACTAAGAAACTTTAGGAGAACTTACCAGTGTATTGGAATTCAAAAGTGTGGTAGGTGAATTGCTGTTAAGCAATTGAAGATTGTACAGAACCATGGAAAGAAGAGTGTAAACTGAGCTGTAATTTCTTTTATGAATATTTCTGTTTATTATACATGACCTATCTCTGTATACTCTCTCTGTAATTACACTGAATCTTTCTCCTAAGGCTTTTCAGTCAATTCTTATTTTGGATCTTCTACCAGTAAAGTAGACCACTGAGAAATTTTCTGATGCAAGAAGTCATTGCTCTGTCATTTCTTGAAATTTTTATTACTATTAATTGCTACTTATATAATTGAGGTCTTATATAGTTTATGGACTTATATGGACTATGTCATCTATCAGAAATAGAAAAAATTCAGTTGGTGAGAACACATTCTGAACCATTTCAGTCTTATACAGAAGTGTTCTTCATTTTAATTCAGTGTTTGTTTTTTCAAGGGTCTATGATGAAAGCCTAATTACTGAGCATGTTTGACTCATCTTTGTATCTTGGTGTAGTAAAAACAATAATTATAATGTTTTTGTTGTAGAAAATGTATTTCATTTTATCTTCATTTCAGTAGTGTTACATATTTTTCAAGATGTATACTAATTTATTCAGTTTATTACTCTGGAATGCGTTGTAACTGATGAATGGGCATGAAAGACATTATTAAATCCAAGTCTAATACCTGAGTCTTTAAGAGAGATTACCCAACAGATTTAATAACCAATGGATGAGAAATTTCACGATCTAACGTTGCACAGATACATGAGGTCTATCATAAACCCCTTCCACATTGGTCCAGCCCAATGTGTTTGTTTAAAGCAGTCTCCTGCTGTCGCCCATTCTCATACCTGGCTTTGGCCATGCTATCACCAGCACCTGGGATAGATTTATTGGAGTGTACAAAGTCAAGGTGTTCACAGAGGCTTCAGCCTGCAAAGTGTAGGCAATTTCACGGAATAAGGATTTAATAAAAGGGAACCATATGGAACCAAAGAGCTAGCTTAGATCTTTCCTTTTTCCATTGCATCTCTCATTTTTGTGATTCTCCTACGTTAGTATGTGGGTTGTAGATTGGAAAAACAGAGAAGGTAAGGAGCATCAGCAGTTACAGGTCTTTAGGGCTTCATGGTTCGTTAGGGAAAAAAAAAGTGTTTTGCACCTGTTTCTCAGGACTGGAGTTGACTGGGAGTTAAAACTGCTTGTAGCAACATAAGCAACCTGGGTGCTTTTGTCCTTGTTAGGACTTTGAAGATTGGAGTACACTTGCTGTTTGTAGATAAATGTATGGCTGAAGAGCCTGTGGTGGTGGGTGAGGAAGTCATTCAGCCTTGCCAGCAGCATGGGGTGGTTCACTACTCTCCTACAATCCAAAATAAGTGGAAAAAATATTTTTATGTTTTAGTCACTGCCTCTGCAAACATAAGGTATTAGGTTTTGTCAGTTTGGTTGCAGTCTTCAGTTGTTGCTTTTTGAACCTGCAGGTGTTAGTTAGCTATGTGAAGGCTGCTATTGTTCCCCAAGTGCATTTTAGAAGTATTTTGACAGTAAAGAGAAAAAATTATTAAGAAAAATGGGAGTGTTCTACGAAATGAGTTCTCTAGGTCATAGCAAAATCTAGCAATGTGTCAAACAATGGAAATGAGGTGCTGTGTTGCATATTTTATTTCATTTTCCAAATAAAGCTACATATGATAATTAATTGCTGACCATTTCAGTTGATAAAAAATAATTAAGAGGTGAAAGTATATCAATCTTGTAGTTGCTAGGACAATACAAGTGTTTTCTTAATAAAAAGCAAAAAACCCACTGGATTTGAACTCATTACTTTTACAAAGTAAAGCAAAGAAGGGTTTAACTATGCAACGCAGCCTTTCCTTTGGGTTTGGGAATTAGCAAATGTTCCTTTCATTACAAGGACAGTTTATTATTGTTCTTAAAGTAGAGAAAAAAATACTGACTATTATTTTAAAAAAATATTTTAAAAAATGAATAAATGGGATGGAGTCTGTACCTATATATAGGCATGTAAGTCTGTATATAAACATGGTTTTAGAAAAGTGATATCCCTGTATTATTCTGTGACTTCACCAATAATTCGTAGTGTACCAGAAAATCCTTCTAGGTATATGGAACCAATGTCTAGTTTCTAAGTTTGGACATAAGATCCCGGAATTAATCAACTAGATAAATGTATTGACCAGAGAGCTTCGATGAAGCCTTTTTTTCTTACCAGACATACCAAATATGTAAAATTATTAAAGACTGAATTATCACTTAGTCTGGAAAGTTGCCTTTGTAATAAGTTCCAGCATCTTCAACAGCAGTCAAGTCTTCAGAATGATAAACTACAGTCCAGGAAACCAAAAAGGCTGGGAATTTTATCTGTGAACTTCTGCTGTTTCCAAGAAAGAAACTAGGGGGAAATGCATTGGTTTACTCTTTAAAAAGTAATACTGATGTTCTTTTCATTGAGACTCTATAACACTCCTATGCTTGGGAACCAACTCGAAATTGGCAGGGATGCGGCCTTCACACAAGATTTTCTTTAAAAATCTGTTCCAGCTGGATCAAGTTGTTATCATTTGGAATCTCTGCACATCGAGGCATATGGCCGTTAGAAACATATCAGAGCAAAACTGTCTGTAAGTGAAATCTTTGAAAATTCTTTGCACTGTGATTTTTCAGTATGTGGTTGAACAAGACTTTCCTGCAGTTGCACCATTAGTCTCTTATGCTTTGAGCCAGTGGCCGGCAGGGGAAACAAACGCTTTCTGTCCTGAGGCACTGTCAGTGCATCCATGCCCCTTCTAGACTCGGGAGAGAGATTAAGGAGATATTAGGGGAGAGATTTCTTGTCTCCTCTCTCTCTGTGTTCATGTTAGGACACTGGAAAATGGATGGGTCAGCAGCTAAGGGAGTCTTTTGATGGGTTTAGGAGAGGCTGGTGAAGGTACGGGCACAAGGAGAACAGAGAATGGAGAATAATGAAATGGTTTAAGGAGATAAAGGGAACAGGATTGGACTGGGATTTAGAAATCTAAACAGTACAAGATAATCTGGGTGGGATCAATGAGATTGTACAGGGAAGAGGGAAAATTGGAAATACAGGTTGGCAGAGTGAGGAATTGGGTATTGGCAGGGGTGTGGAGAGGACTGGTGATGAGCATGCTTGGCAGTGTTGGACGCCAAGGCTGATAGGAAGAAGAATGAAGAATAATTGGTAGGTGCTAGAGAAGAGGTGGAAAGTAGTATGAAAAATCTTAGCATTGGACTTTGGGGGACACAGTATGAGCTTAATGAGCTCAGGATTTGGAAAAAAATAGGAGTAGGTCTAGGGCTATGGTCAGATAGGAAGGGAACAGTTAAGCTGTTTGAAGGCAGAATTGGGTACCTTGCAACATTGAAGGGTAAAAGAATCTGTACCTACGTAACCTGAGATGTAACACTGGATTTTTTAAGTCTTGAGGGAATGCTTGCACAAAATCCATTACTGATAGATACAGAAATCGATACCAGCTGCCACCACTCTTAGTGAGGACTGCAAAGGTCTTAGTATTTTTCAGCCTTCTAACCAAGGAACATCATGTGGACAAAATGATACTAGAATGTGGGGGCTGAAGCTAGAGGCAATTTCATTCTGGCTTTCCTAGCTTAGTTTGGCTTTGCATCCATAATAGTATTTGAACTTTTTAGTGTAAAGTTTTTGCTGTAAAATTATAGAAATATGACAATGCTAATACTGATTTGGTTAAATTCTCAGGATAGTTATTTTGAGATGGAATATTTATTACAATATCACTGTATCCCTATTTTAAACTAGCTCTACGTATTGAAAAGACACCACCCCCTTACTTCATGAACCACTTCTTCACATCTTCGCAATAATACTTGCCTCAATATCAAGTTTAGAGAATTCTGCTTAGAGAGTTATGAAGGTTTTAGTAGAAAACTCAGTTTGATTGCCTCCATTTATTTTTTTTTTCTTTTAAAAGTTTCCCTTTAGTTTATTGGCAACTGAAATTCTGACCCTGTGGGAAGTTAAAAACAACAGTCCAATTGACTTCACTTGAGAGAGAGTAAAACCTACTGTTTTCATGTCTCGGTTTGAAAGCAAAGACAAGGCTCAGTGTCTTTTGATTGAGTGCTGGGCTAGGCAACGGAAATAAGTCCCTGCAAACTCTGGAACTGACCTTTGTTTTGAGTAATAAATCTTGAAGATTTTTTTGCTGTTGTTGTGTGATAGTAATCTGTTTGGAAACTGGAACAAGGACCGTATATCATAGCTGATTTTGTTGAACTGGACCACAAATTGCAAGCTGAATTTGAATTAACTTGGGGGATTGAACCTTAGTGCAGAGGTGAGGGAACAAAGCAAAGACAATTGGTTTCACTTGGTGCTTCTAAATGTAAACAGAGCAGAAACACCTCAACTAGTCCCAGGACTGCTGTCAGGACAAAGTGTTGCCTCAAGACTCCTTTTCCCTATTGAGTGAGCATGGGAATATTTCCATTTTTCTTTAGCTCATTTATGTTGCACATATGGCGTGGGATTCATCTCCCTTAACTTCATTCGTATAAAGTTAAATATCTAAGGAAGAAAAGAGTGAAGGAAAAGCTCCGAAGTTCTTCCCATATCTCACAAGCTATTTTAGAATGGGACAAGCAGCACCTTTGGAGTTTTCTTTCTCTACATATGAAGGATGTTTAGTTAACTTGTATAGAGAGATGATTAACTTTGAAATAGCTGAGGCTAGGTGAGATAAATCCTACCAATGGAGAATTTTGCATTAAATGAACTTCCGTGAAAGCAGTTACCCAAATCTTTCCTCAGCAATATTGGCCAAGCTTCCAGCAATAGCGTTGAAAGCTGTCAGAGCAGAGGGCAAACTGTTTTGCACAGATATTGTGTAAATCGTCACTGTACTCAAATGCAGAAAAACAGTCTGACATTTTCCAAACAGGATTGTGATTGTGACAGGTAAAAAGTGTGATCTGTGATAGCTTAAATGTGTGAAAAAACTTAATAATACAGATGTTTTAATCTAGTGATTTCAGTACAAGGTATAGGAATTAAGGATCATAGTGATACTTACGGGTTAGTATTGAATAAATATATATAAAAATATGTGTACACACGTTTAGATGCGTACACAGACCAGCTTGATATTGGAAGGTATTTTACAAAGTAACATCGTAAATAGATTTTTAAATTTATGTGGAGGAGAGCAAGGTACCAGTTGCAAATTATTCATTGAAGCAAAACTTTATGAGTTGTGTTGTCGTGTTGCAAGTGGAATTAAAAAGAGACATAAAGGTGTTTTCAGAGAATTACTCAACCTTGGATGAATACATGATTGGTGTGAAATGCTGAAGAAACTTCCCCTTGGCCCTGAGGTAGGAGAGGTGGCTGTAGGAGCTGGTGCTGTTGTACCCCAGGCAGGCAAATCACATTTTAGATAGACCTGAAACAGCTTTAAGTTGTGTCTGCAGTTAAATGGATTCCTTGATGGCTGGGACATATGGAATTAAATGTATGGAGTAAAACCTTATTTAGCACACCGTTCCTTTCTGCTCTGTGGTAGACATAATAACATGGTAGGAACAGATTTGATAATCTGCATATTTTGTATCTGAGATATTGGCTTTGCACACCAGCGAGCACAGCAGAACTCAGTACAAGACAAATGTGTTACCTTCTTCATCTGCAGTCTTCCTTCCATGCCATGGCAATCTCCAGATGCCATAACTAAATATAGTGTTGACCCACTTAAGTTAGAAATGCATCTAATTACTCCAGGATTGTCTTAGCCACTTTTATGCAATGTGTGAGTTCCATGTACTTTAGTCCATCTACAGTTTCATTTCTGTTTGTCCAGCTCTTTGCCAAGCTGAACTCTTTATGTTGATTCAAAAAAACCAGCTAGCACTCTAACAACGATCAACCTGAAAATCTGCCAGTCTTGAATGAATATAAGTGGATAATTGAAGTTATTTGCAATAATTG
This sequence comes from Calidris pugnax, assembly GCF_001431845.1. Taxonomy (NCBI): domain Eukaryota; kingdom Metazoa; phylum Chordata; class Aves; order Charadriiformes; family Scolopacidae; genus Calidris; species Calidris pugnax. Next base: position 600,176 of record NW_015090851.1, read on the forward strand.
CTAGGCTTTTAATTTATTTTTATCTTTCATTTATAATTTGTGCTTTGATGCAGCTCTTACTGTGGCTGAGCATTGCCTAGTGAGTTGTTCTAGTGGAATTTGATAGTAGTCATAGCCCAGTCATTTTTTTTGTATGTCATTAGTTGCAAGATTGATATCCGTCTTAAGCTACAACCACTAGGAACTCTAAGATTGAGATAGCAGGAGCTAAATATTTTTCAGTGCATCTCAGCCACAGCAACAGCAATTGTAGTGATAGAATTTCCTAGAAAATACCTCGTAGCCGAGGAGAACGGAGTGGGAAATAAAATATGCTGCTAGGCTTTCTGAAACAATGTCTGTGTCCCTCCCGCCCCTCCGCCCAAATCTCAAGGATAAAACCAGTTTAATTGCAAGTCTGTTGTCATTGGCCTGACTAAAAAACTCATGTGTTTCTGATGGCAGCAAATATTCCTCCAAGGTTAGCATCAGTCTCTGATACCTACACTGCTTCTTTGTTAGTTACGGCAAACATGTGCAAAGCCATTTGCAATAAAATAGTGAGGCCGAGAGGCCTGTTTGCACATCGGTGCATTCATTGCCATGTTATGCAATACTGTTTTCAGGCATAAGAAATAATAAGGATACTGATGAACAACATCACTATTCTCTGTTGGCTTCTTTACCTTCTCCACTAAATGAACTGTGAAAGAAGCAAACCCCAGAACTCTGATGGAAGTAAAGAGGACTCGGGGCAGAATTACCACCCATGCCAGAATATTACCTAAGCTTACTTAATGCTAATAAATCTTGTTCTTTCCCAAAGATCAGCCCTACCTTTTCAGAATTTTTCAAAGCACCTGCAGCCTTACAGGTTTCTTGGAAAGGAAATCCCTTTTTCACTTCTGAGATGAACCCCAAAATGGGGAAGTCATAGGAAGGTACCTGGGTAATGTTTTAAAAGTTTGGTAATCTGTTACTGAGTGCTCCCACATGCACAGCATAGGATTCTCATGAAGAAGCCAGTGAAGAAAATTGCTGTGATGATTGAAACACAAGTTCTGGTTTCTCTCTCAGGAATATACTCAACCGCTGAGCTATGTTTTAAATAGTTATCTGGCTATACTTTAAGAAATATTTTTGGCATGTTCACAGCTCATTTACTATAAATTTTGATTGGAAAGTGGATGTTCAAATCAATAGTACAGTTATTAAAATTGCACTGAATATGTCACCTGAAGAAGTGTAACTATTGGTAGTTGTATTTTCTGTACATGCAGTACTGCTGGGTTTTGCTTGGTAATGTACTGGAAAAAAATACGACAGAAATAAGATCTTAAAAAACAGGGATTAATTTCCATTGTTTTCCTACCTTCTGTCTTTATTGACAAAGTTTGTTTACATTTGATTAAGACAGAAATCCCTGTTACAAATCCATACGTAGGAGTCTGGGAGACAGACTTTTAAAGTTACATAAATTCCTGGGTTTTTTTTCTTACATATCGTTTAAGACAAACTTTCAATGCAGTATATTAATAGGATTTTCTTGGGTTTAGACTTTTTGCTATTTTTTTAATAAGAATGGCTTTTAATTATTTTTTATTATTTACAAAACACATCTCAAATCAACCTTGAAGACATACACAAAGTTTGCAGAGGAGGTGAACCTCAAACTGATGCCACAGGAAAACAATGAAAAAGTTTGTTAGGGTTGAGGGCTATTTTTTGCTGTTGGTTGCTTGCATTCAGATGCTGGGATGTAAGAGTTTCCTACAGGTTTGTTTATGCTTTTTAAAAAGACTATGATGTCCCACTGCTCAGAGCAGGGTGAGAGTTAATGGCCCTTATTGGGTGTTCTGGATTGAAATTCTCATAGACCTAAAATGATAATTCTGCATTGCGCCAAACAATATGTAGGTAATGGCTCAAACTGGCAAGACTCACATAATGTACTGAAAGAAATGTTAAGGCACAATCTAATGAGTTTGGAAAGAATACGTTCTTAGAAGGGCTGCTGACAAGCTCACATTTTTTAACCAACAGAACTGAAGCTGTGCTTCTTGGTTGTTTTTGTAGTAGTGAGGCATGAGCCTGGGACTGAGTAAAGAATGAGCATCTAAAATCAAGATAGTAGATCTTTAATTTTCTGGTTTAGCTTTTTTTTTCTATTTTGAATGAAATTTTATCATATTAAGCTTATGAAATATAAACTATTAATCTTATAGACTGTGATAGTATCAGTACCTAGTTGGTACCAGTTATAATTAAGGTAGAACACTTCTATCCTTTCTTAAAATTTGTAGCAGTTTGGTTTGGAGAAGAGCAGTTTCTAGCAGCATTTCTGGTTTTATGTGTAGCAGTTGATTTATCTTAGAAAGATTGAAAGGAAATGATGAAATAGAAACGTGCTTCTTCGAGGTAGCTGAAGAGAGAGAGAAAGAGGAACATCATTTAGCATTTATGGATAAAGGTTGGTGACCCTCTGCTGTTCAGTTGTTTAGAAACTGTTTCAAACTTTGTTATGCTTATGAATTTGTTTAATCTAACTTCAAAATGGGGTTGTAATGAAAAAGAATCATTGAAAAGTAACCTGAAACCCTTACAAGGCACATGTAAAGATCTTGGAAGCTATAATGGATATTCTATGTTATGAATGTTTGTGTGAGGTTTTTCCTTCAAATTTTTATTCCCTTCATTTATTTTCACCTTTTTGTCCATCTGTTTCATTTTCCCTTAGATTTCTATTGGATACTATTTTTCCCTAATCCATTCTGTTTCATTCTTCTTTCCTTTGCTATCTCTGTAACAACATAATTTGGATGAGAATTTATCTGGGAATATCAGTTCACTGAAATTAAAGTATGATTTCTTAAGAAATAGCTCAGTGCTCGGTAATTTTTCTTTTTTAAATCTTATTGAGAGGAAACCAACATTGCTTTTTTTTCTCTCAGCCTTCTCTACATTGTCTGTGATCCTCATACTACTGAATATGCCAAACATTGACTTTGTGTTTTGGTGACCGTTTTGGGTTTTTTTTGGGTGGGGTATTTGTTCCATCTCCTGGTTCGTGCCCTGTTTTCATCCATGCTACATTGTGACAGTTAATCTTTCTAATATTTACACCTATTGGGAAAGTTATAAGGATTAGTTCTTCACTGGAGGAACCTCAACTGAACTGTGCCATAGAATGTGAAAACTGTTCTTTAACTAAAGATTGTGTGCTGCTCTTGACTGGTCTGTGCATGCACGTGCAACACCTTTCCACATGTAGAGCTAAATACTCTTAAAATATAGACCCTTTAATGGTGTAACTCTAACAATGTTCACTCAGTGTTCGTAATTTATTCCATGTAAACACATATAGATCACTCCAAATTCCCTTCAGGATAACCACAGCTTGGTAAGCATTTACTTGCTACAGCAATGATTTTACAGCATGTTTACTCAAATGAAACAATATTGGCATTTGTATTAAGAGTGTCATTATAAACTATATATATAAACTATTATAAACATTAAAATTGCTAATCATGCTAATGTTGAGAATCATTGATAGATAACTGTTCAGTCATTAAAATATTTGAAAAGGTATTTTTGGCCTCAATATAAAAATGTTGCAGTATTATATGTGGGTTTGTATTTTTGCCTCCAGAGGGTTAAGAAATTTCTTCCATCATGCTTCATCTCTTTGGGGACTTATTTTTTAAAAAAACCAACACACCAAACCAAAACCAAACCCACCTATCCCCTTAAACAACCAAAAAAAACTCCACGAAATGACCCAACAAAAAACCCCAAGCATTTGTATACAATTTCTTCACGCTGATATCATCCGTGTATATCCACTAATATGTCATATGCCTTAAATCATGTGGATTTAAGGTCATTACTAGCTTGAGTTTTCTGTAGTTCTCCCAGATTTCTCACAGCCTCCTTCATAATGGTGTTGAGATGTTTAAAGCAAATTGTGGTTAAGGACTGTTACATTAGAAAATCCAGCATATTTGTGTGTTGTCTACATTCAGTGTGTCAAAATTTTAATTTTGTTATTAGATTTGTGAGGGTGAAGCATGTTATGTGCATGCATATTTGTTTCTACCTCTTCAAGGAAAAATACATGTCAGTAGATTGTTTATTTTTTTGTTCTGTAGAGAATGTTGCTGAAATGTATGTAACTTCTTTTTTAATGAAAAAATGTGACAACTGAAATCTTAATGAATAAATCAAGAAAGTATCAATCAGTACTTTTTATTTCTGATCTGCTCTCCTTACCAGATGTTTCTACTATTAGTCACCTTGTGCTTCTCTAGCTGTTTCTTAGATGGGGGATAAATCTTAGTTTAAATTTATTTCACAGAGACAAAAATGTAATTGCAACACATTGGGATCGATACAAACTATATAAGAAGTCATGAATTATTTTTCTAGCCCACTAGGTACTAATATCTAGGAACTGGTACCTCATGAAATACTAGAATAATTTTTCTTCCGATGAGTAAGTAAATATATCACCACAGAAAGAAAAACATGTTTCTCTTTTCTCTGTATTCATTTGTGCATGAAGAATTTTTTTTGACCCTTTCAGTTTTTCCCCTCTCAAGTTCATCAGTCATGATCTTTTGTACTAGATGTGCACTGAGTAGCAATGCAACTATGATTTTAATATAAAGGAATCAACACCTGCAGAATTGCATTGAATCAGAGCAGTCATTTTAAGTGAAACGCCCTTTTCTTAAGAAATTAGGAGTAGATTTGTAAAATACCTTCAGTAGGTCACTAACGTGCTAAAGATGGACTTCTGAGACCATTCAAATGTTTAAGAACCCACTTCAGTTGCTGCGAGACTTCCCCCTCAGAATAGTTAGTTTGTGCTACTTCTTTTTTAAAATTCTAAATGAAAAAAAAAAAAGGTAAATTAATGTTTGATAGCCTTTCAAACTGTTTTTACTGCTGCTCATACAGTGCAGGAGCAGTAGGAACAATTCCATAAAACTTCACAGTTGTATCAGAAATATTTTTCCATGTCTTCCTTTCACGTAGCTTGTTGTGATGCATCATTAGCTGTTGTGTTCTTTGACCCACGCGTGTGTGTGCAGGAAGGTGAACTGGTACATTTTTCAGTTCTGGTTTGATTTGCAAGAGGTTGGAATGATTTCAGTTCGATTACAGTTTAAGTCACAAAGGTTTGCTAAGACCAGCTGGGTTTACATGGTACAAGATTCAGTCAAATGATGGTGATGTACACGAAGCACAGGGCTTTGGGAATGTGGACTTCATCTTCTATCTCTTGCTTTTCTGTATCAGCCTGGGCATCAGTAGCATTTTCAGTTTTTCATCAAATCTTTGAGATCTGTAACGCTGCACTAAGGAAAAAGGTGTGAAAAACTTTCCCACTGGGTTCTGCAGGAAGATGCAGAAGCCCAGCAGAGGATTGAGGGTTTAGAGAGGCTTTTGTTCTCCCAGGGATAAGCAATGCGATGAGACAGAGATGTGGAAGGAAAGGCTGTGACATTGCAGACTTTGGTGAACAGAAATGTTTCCTGTAATCAATAAGGCTCGGCCTTAAACTGTCAGGTTTTTGTTAAACCATTTATTCTGAATTAGCAACCAGAAATATTTTCCTTGACTCAGTTTCCATTATAGTTCAAATTATATAACAGTCAATATCGATTCCGATTCCAATTTGATTTATATCCAAGGACTTGATAAAAGTGCATAGAGTGCTGAAAAGGAAGCAATCGTGTGCACGGCTGTCCACTCTGCATGTCATTAACGAGACCCTGTAGCTCACTTAGTTAATGATACAAAATATTTGAAAATATACGTGTGCCAGTGTCTGATAGAGCAAAGTAATATATTGAGTATTCTGTGACAGATTATTCTTTGATTAATTTTGAATTGTACATGTATGAATACTCAGGTAGATTAAATGAAATTTAGAAAGCTACTCCTGCAGTTAAAATATTTGGAACTGTAAAGAATCCTAAATAAAACCTTAGAAAGGATATAATGTCTTTTCACAAGAGAATGTCTGCAGCAAACATCTGTATGAATTAAATTTTCAAGTAGCTGTGTTTTAGTGCAAACCCTTTTTTTCCTTCAGATGATAGTGGTAAGGAACACTACTACAGGGAGCTCTGAATATTATTAAGAGGAAAAAATACTACCCAAGTACTGTCATTCTTGTAGTGAAAAAAATCTTGTAATTATGCTCCATGTTAAGGTAGCATGTACAACACTTCAAAGCTGCTACGTAAACAAACCTAATCTCTATTTGTCTAATCTTTTATATTTGATGTGTTATTTAGCAATTCCTTTTTATTTCAGTTGCATGCAACCAAATGTATTATTAGGAAATATTTGCTATTTTAAAAAGATTTTAAAAGAGCTCCTATGTGCAAAATAAGGTCCAATGTGAAGGCAACTTTATTTTGTGTTCTTCCGGGAATCAGTATCAGAATGGGAGCTGCAGGGTGTTAAGCACTAGTGGAAAAAATGACGTTAGTTATTTATTTATCAGCAATTGAGCTGTTTTGAGAGTTTTGTACCACCAATCATGGATGCTGAGGGTTTAAAAATCTTGGGTTTTTTTGTTTGTTTGTTTTTTGTTTTTTAAATCTGGATCATTCATTTCTGTTCTGTGAAGTATCACAGCAGATATCATGTGGTGACAATGAATTACACAGTTCTTAAATGATCCTTCTTGTTACACTGGAAGAAATACTTGCATTTAAAGATGTTATCTATTATTTCAAAAATATACCTTTTCTCTTTTCAGCGTCTTGTTGAAGCTGCAGAAGATGCTTACCTGAAACATGAGTTTGATGCTGACTTGCAGGTAATTAGTAATTACTTTCTTAAATATTTGTCATCAGAGTATACTAAACAGTTTATACAATAGCTTATTTGAAGAACTGCTGTAGAAAGCCAAGCATGTGAGTAACAGAAGGACGCTGATTACAGAAAACAGAATTAATGAAGGCTCGCTTAGTATTTTGACAGGTTACATGTTTCGTGTTTGTGTGTTGGGAGACCAAGCAGGTGGATTTTACTCTTTTAGAGATTTCATTTAAATTCCCTGCATGTCTGCTTAGGTCAAGATTTTTAAACACAGTAATTAGCAGTATGTTTCATCGTTGCAGTGTACTGGCAAGGAGTTGTTCTACAGAGAGTTGAATTTGCAGATGGGGTGGGACCCACAGGGATGGGATTAGCATGACCTTGATTTGTGCAAATGGTTTCTGTTTGGATCCGAGTCTATGAGACACCATTTTTTCTCTTACCTAGAAGCCCTTAGAGCCATACCATTATTGTCTCAAAATGTTGCCTTTAGGAATAACACAGGAGGGAAAAGTGCTGTGGCAGCTCACAGTTAAAAATGTTTAAAAGAAAAGCCTTTGCTTAAATAAGACACATAATTAAAAAAAGCAGGTTAATTTAGAAACCAAGTAATCTCACCCAGAATGGAAAGTTTAAAAGAAAGTGTTACTCAAGATTTAAATGACTACGTACCTCCTTACCTGTAATGAATTCTTAAATCCTTGGTTTCTTGAATGCCATATTAGGTGGAGTTTTGTTTACTTTGTCTATCTAGACTTAATTTTAAAAACTTCTGTGAATATTTCCCATACGTCCATTAAATTTTGAGCTTGAGCATTAAGGGAAATTGAGACTTTTTCTGTAGACTTTTCCCCATACGTAAATCTAAGAGATACACAGATCTACAAGTTCTATTTTCAAATTTTACTATGGTTACTTCAAGTAATCATAAAACATTTTATTGTATTAAAAATATGATGCAAATTACTGATTTCTGTGCAGAAAGGAAAAAAAAATGAGTGAACTTTTCAGACTAAGGATAAAAAAATGAGGTTAGAAGGATACGATACTGAGATCTGTCAGCCTGTGCTGGAGTAAGGATAAAACAAGCTCACTGAAAGTGATAATTCATGTTGTTGTTGTATTCAATGAATGCTGGCTTCTGTATTCAAATGCTTTAGAGTTCTATTACATTCCAGCCCTGCAGAGGTGTACTGCATTTTATTTTTTTGAACTTTAAGCCTTGGAGAAATAGGAGTTATTGTCTGAATAAATCAGAAACACACTTTATAGAAGATTTTTTAGAGGTCTACAGTAAGTGCTTTTTCACTGCAGGATAGTTTTCACTTTGACAAAGTCCTTCATTTGCAGAGGCTTTGAAGATATTAACACTTTGAGGAAGCCAGTTAAAAGGCATTTGTGTCAGCAGCATTAACAGGACAATCAAATCTTTGTGTAGAGCTCTGTTGTTTATTACTGTCATGGTCCATTAAAGCTAATCAATTGTTAATCTTGGTTTCAGCGACCCCTTTGCAACCCTTGCTGGGTGATTGTTGTTCTTTATCAAAAATCTCATAATACCATCTGCTCAATATAAAATAATGGCCAGAATGATTTGATAGTGTACATTCAAGTGGAGGGGGACAGAAGGCGTATATAATAGACAGTGTATATAATTCTGCTATCAAAGAGGAATTTTTTGGCATTTGTATTTCCTTGGCTGATGTGTGGAAGACAGGATTAAATGCTTTGAATTAGTGGTATGTGACGCAGCACCGATCTGCGTTCTTTGTGCTCAGATATTCTGGAAATTCAGAAAGCACATAAAGAAAGTGCTTTTATGCTTTTTATTGGTCCAACATCACCTTCTATGTCTTGAGAAACAGTATAGATAATATTGTGTCAGTACATAAAAATGATATAAGGGAGAAATAAAATTTTATTAATATTTTTATTGACTGAAAAAACACCAATTTAATGAAAATATTAACTGGAAGTTCATCTTTTAGACTTCCGGTATTCTTTTCAGCGGTCCTGAAACTTATTATTTGGTTATGCTAGACCCGATCCCTTCTGGGCATTTTTCTTAGTAACATCATTAGTTTTGACCTTAGTTATTCTATAGGTATTCTAATCAATATGCTGTAATGCTGTATAATGGTCTAAGCACTCAACTGTCTATCCCTGGACTGAATCTACTGGCACCTCCAATAAAATCCTTGTAGTTATAAACATAAATAAAATTCCTGGTGACTTGAAAGAAATCAATCAAAATGGGTGATATGATGTTTAACTCATCAGCATTATATATTGCATTTTTGAGTAATGGCCAAACTAAGAATTGGTGAGAGCTGACTCTAAAGATTTACCCTGCAGTATTTGGGCTTTGGGAAATTCTTTTTTCCTGGTAGGGATGTGAACCAAGAGCTGAAGCTTTAGCAAGTTAGAGGAAGTGATCTTCTAAATGTTATTTATACTTGAAACTTTAACTCAATCCAGGATTTTCAGCAAGTTGCCCTGTCACAATATTTCTATAGTCTTAAAGGATCGGTAATCTTGCTTTATATGGGGCATTGTCTCTGTGCTTGCCTGTGTTTAAAATGAAGTAATTCCTCCTGATATTGTGGTTTTGACATGATGAAAAAAACAATACAGGGGCCAACTGCCAAGTACAGACCCAGCAAGAGTATTAGATGTTATGGGTTTCAAAGAGATTCTTAAACTGCCTTTTAGTTTTGTTGACTTAATTGTTTGCCAGAGAAAAATTTTGGGGAAAAGATTAAAAAGAGGGTAACATCTTCTGTTAGGAGGTGATCTATTAAAAAGAAATTTAAAATCATTTATTAACATTGCTGTTAACTGAAATTTAGCTTCCTGATCATTTATTTCCTTTGTGCTTGAGTATGCGTTTCCTAAAGTACTGACTGCCCTGGTATGATTCATAGAATATAGCCCCTGTAAGAGACTCTGAAATACAAAACTCTTCTCTGGATCTGTCATATACCTAAGGCTTCATTGCATATGCATCCCATGCAACAATATAGGTTGGGAGGCTTTCTCCTCCCACCACATTTCCTCAGACCAGTAGAAAGTCAACAGATTTTGTTGCGTTAAAATGCACTGATGTGATGCCCAGCTGCTGCTCTTCTCATGCAGTTACTAGCAAGGTAGCAAAGCACACCTAAACTGCCAGCATGTGGTCTGTGTTGGCACCTGAATCCTCTACAATATCGTACTATTTATGTGGTTGTGTCCGAGCTCTTAGAATAGAAATGCATTGAGTGTTGTTACCATCTGAACAGATTGAGAAGAAGATCTGTTATACTGTTGCATTAATTCTAGTTTTCAATAATCTCGGGAGGTGGATGCTCAGCAGTGGAACTGATGCTGGAGTTTTCAACGGATCAGTAAAAGTAACAGGCGCTTTTTTTCTTACAAACTCTAAAAAATAAAAATTTAGGATCAATAAAAATTCATAATGCTTGTTTCCTACCCAGTTTTCATACCTCTGACCCCGGTGGCAGGAGGAAGTCATACAAAGTTTTGTTATCACTACTAGTTCATTTGCTGAACAGTTTCATTATACACACACATTTGCAGGGTAGTTATTTTATTTTCTCTGCGTTAATTAAGTTCATTAGTTCACTCGCCTTATATTCCAGCTGAGTTTTCTCTGCTTGTGTGTGATGTGATAATAAAAAGCAAGGTTATTTCGGTTTTAATAGAATCAAGCCTAGTGCATAGCTGATGTCACCTGAATTACTAGATGTTTTCTTCACTTTCTGTATAAGATAGGAGAGGTTCAAGTGCCAATACTTTCAGATTGTTGAACTGATTTCAGTTTTATGTCACAAGACTAGAAGGGAATTAATCTAATAGTTTTTAGGAAAGGATTACTTTCTTTTAAGAATACTCTTAAAGTTAATTTAGTGGGATAAAAAAGGAATAATGGTATAAGGCTGCTTTTTATTATTTTTAACTTTTAATTTTTTAGATCTATAACATCTGGCTGAGTCTTAAGGAAGAGGTTTTCAAAATTATACCAGCGCTAGGTACCTGTCTGCCAGATTTTGCTGGCTGTTAATTCCTGATTGCATTTCATGACCTTGATAATCCCTTTCTTACTCTTGAGGTATATTTATTGGCTATAGAAAAATATCTTGTGAAATGAGCAGATGGATAGTTAAGGATTTTTCCAGTGGTTTACACAGGTGAAGAATGTACTTTTTCTATACATATTCAAAGATTTTTGAAAGTCTAAAAAAGGTGAGACTGCAAAGGTTTAAGGAGAAAGCCCAAATAGCAAAAGAGGGCTGAGGAACAGAATTAGTCCAGTTCATAAACTCTGTACCTTCTGGATCTAATACTTCACCTGTTAATATTACTATTAACTATTCCAATAGCTTATTGATGTCTTTCAAGGGGAGCTACCAGACTTCTAGTGATTTTGAAATTCAACTGCTAGATATAGAGCTTAAATATAGACATAAAATTGCTTCTACTTTTTTAAAAAAATTCTGACCTAGATGTTTATTTCGTATAATGATACCATGCAAAAATGTATAATGATGTTCTGTTAAATGCTTTGGTATTTAATTAAAATTTAATCACATAGATGATAATTACATTGATTTCAGTTACTGGAAAAAAGAAGGATAAAAGATAATTGAGAATAGCTGTTCTATATAAGCTCATTAAACTCCTATTATAACATGTGCATTACTTTCATGTTAGTGTTTTAGAAAAGTCTGTTTATGTATTTCTTATCTCGCTAATTTTGAATGACGCACATAGGAACTAGATTTACAGCCTATCGATATTAATATTTTTCTGGCTATTAGAATAATGTCCACAAGACTGAAGTAGACTGTTGAAGGGTTCTGAACATCCACAATGGAAAGGGAAGTCTGTTGGACTTCAAGCACTTAGAACCGATGCCCGAAATGACTTTCTGAAAAGCACATTTCAAATAGCAGTGGAACACCTGAAGTTTGATGTGGTTTGTGGATTATTTATCCCAGCTGCTTACTTTCTCGATCAGAAATCAATCTCTCTAAACTCCAAGCCTGAAAACCTAATATGAGATCTGGCATTCCAAATTCCTGTTTAGACTTTCTTTGAAATACTTTGCAGACCAAAGAGCTCTCAGCTATATTTGAATGGGATATGGACAATGTACCTGTAGCTTGTAAGAAGCCACAGGGAAGAGATCCTTAACCTGCACCAAACTAAACTGTTAATTTTGCCCTATGTAACTCTTGCAGAAGTAGCTAGAAAACCTGGAAACTTTATAGATTATTCTATTGTAAAATCTGCCTCTTGATCACTTTTCTGAGGTGTCTCACACAGGACTTTGGGACCTGCTGTCAAGGGGTTTGTCTTTGTGTTCCTCTTGCACTTGTGATCCTGCAGCAGGTTCATCTGTATGGTTATGTGCATCCAACTGAAAGCATAATTTGGATACAGGTCTGATGTAGAAATGCTGCCAGGATCTGTAGAAGTCTTGTTGTTACTGAGTGTTCTGGACAGTTCAAAGTTTTTGGCACTGATCAAAAGGTAAGGGAGATCAAGGAAAGACAGTAAGCACAGAATTCGGAATGCCGGTCAAAACCAACAGCAACAACAAAGCCCCAAACTTTTAAGATTTCCACTGCAGTTTGAGGGCTAAGAGGAAGGAAAAAGGGAATAGAAGCATGAGCATCTACTGAGTTAGTGAACTACGCGGCACAACAGAACACATTTAAATGCTAAAAGTATCTGTTAGAGTCTTTATTCAGTTTTAGTTTTTTCTTTTGTTTTCTTTCAGGAAATACTTGTATACTTTTTTCTGAAAAAAGAAAAGCTTCATTGCAGTTCTTAGTTTAGTATTCTTGTTGATTTATGTGAGCTCAGATTAAGGACTTCTCAAGTGCTTTAATACCAGAACTGCAACAAATTAACATCCAGATTTTTAGCTCTAAGGATAAACCCTTTCAGTGGAGACCACTTTAGCTTGTCTACTCTTTCCTATTTATTTGCTGAGGTTGGGAAAGTGAAAACTGAAATTACTATGGACCTATCGAGTTCAGATGTTACTGGTTAAGAATTCTCTAGAACTGATGCACTTTTAAGGTAACCTTCAGGGGAAGATTTCACATCGCTTTCTCTCTGCATATATGGCAGGGATTAAGTATCAGAAAGAGTGTACAGGGAAAGAGGGGCTGTGCACCTTTTGGGTTATTTTAATCTCCAAGTTTTATCTGTTTTCTGCCTCTGTGGTAAGTGAACAGAAAAAGAGAACAAGGTTTATGAAACCAGGAACGAAAAACCAGAAAAGGCTAGCAATATTTGAGTTCATCTTCTAAGGATAAACTTCTTCATTAGTTTTTTTCACTTTGCAGTTTTGTAGATTTTGGGTTTTTTTTGAGAAATGAGGGAAATTTTTGGCTTTTAAAAACAATTATGGTAAGTGTATAACTTCCATTACTTTTCCCCCTTCCACACATGTATCTTTCTAAGAATTTCTAGGTTCTTTTACTGCAAAAATATCACATGTAAATTACAAAACTATTCTATTTAATGTATGTTCATAACTTCTGTTTACAAGGAGTGAGTCTGATAGTGAAGCACAGAAATGTGTGGAGTTTAATTGTTTCAAAAGCAGAGATGCAGGAGTTGATTTTTCAGCTAATTCATAATTTTTCTGCTGTAAAAAATTGTTTGATGCCATTCTGCCTGTGTAAGGAAGCCATGAAAAAGAACAGTAACACTGTGCCTGTTTAGTTGACTGGTTATTCTATCCATCTGTGGGGCTCGACAGCAAAGGAACTGGCAGATGTGATCTGAATTTGCTACTGCAAATAACGTGCTCTGCTTCTGAGAAAGTTTGGCATAGGGTTCTGGAGATTCATTCTTCTGACTGCACTTATAGGACTCATCCTTTTGGTACCCTTAACAGGTTAGTCTCATTAAAGAGCTATCAGAAGTAGTTTCAGACAGTTCTGGATTTATTCCTGCCTATATTTCTTGTGATAGCAATCGCTATCTGAAGCATGTACTGATGAACACACTATAAATTCAGTTCTACCCATCGAACATGGACACAGTGCTTTTTGCCTGGTGATATCTGCTGTAAATAATTACAGAAATTTGAAACCTAGAATTGTCGAAGAACTGTATTACTGATCAGATAATTTTGTCTTCCTGAGATTTTTCCTTTTATGTTTATTTGTCCCTTTATTATGTTTGCCTGCTACCAGAAATGAGAAGGAAATAGCTTTCTCATCCCATGTATTGAATTGTCGAAGTGAATTGTCGAAGAACTGTATTACTGATCAGATAATTTTGTCTTCCTGAGATTTTTCCTTTTATGTTTATTTGTCCCTTTATTATGTTTGCCTGCTACCAGAAATGAGAAGGAAATAGCTTTCTCATCCCATGAGGGTTTTCAAAATTTCAAGTTTTCCCGATTAAACATTGAGATACTCCAAAGCTTTTCCTGAGCAGGAGAAGCCTCCACTTTGGAATAACTCATAATCAAATAGGTGGAGCTCTCAGGATATGAGACCCTGTTCAAGTTGCTTCTCTAGTGAATATTAAATTATTTATGTGATGTGAAACAACTGCAGCAGAAGAGTTTGTGAGACACTCGGCTCAGAAAAGCCTGATGAATGGGGCAGTTGCTTTGGATCTCAGAGGCCCTAGTCTGAGTTTCTGTTCTCGTTGATTCAGAGGATGGATTTGAACTGCAGTATAAGACTTTTCCTCTCTGGCACAATTCTGCAAAAAAGGAATGTATTTTCCAAAACTTAGAAGAGTCACAGGTCAGATCTAACAGCAATAACAAGATGGAACAGAAATTATTTACATACGTATAATACATATATACAGCTTTTCCTTTCCCATGCTCAAATCATGAAGTATTTCCAGGTTGCTTTTTTTAATGCTCTCCGTAAGCATCTTATAAAAATTAGAGACATGTTCAAAAGAAAGAAAACCTGAGATTCTTGCATATTCATATAAATTCACAGGTTAAGGTTATAACTAAAACAGAAATTCTCATTAAAATAGTGATAAAACTTGGTGTTTGCAACACAGAATTCTTTCTTTTGTTGTTTTTCTAAGGCAATTCTTTAACTTATTCCAGTAGAACAGAGAGAGGAATAAGTTAGGATAATGTTAAGATAGAGGCATAATAATGCCCCAGAAGGAGCCAGTCATATGAAAACAGATACACTCACTTTCAAGCAGGAAAAAAAAGAAAGAAATGAACAAAAAAGAGAGACATTGTGAAATGAACTTTTAGCAGAAAATCAATAATAATACTTAATGCTGCAGCCTTATAATTAGATTGAGATTTGTCATGTCAAGCTGAGAGCTAGTCTAAGTTTGCAAGAACTTCACTTCAGGCTTCAAAAAAAAAGTCCTGTTTCAAAATGTGTAGTGTTCCTTCCAAAACCGCTCCAACAAGAATAGCCTCTGCCAATGTGATTGCCTTTCCACATGGTCAAAATAGCATGTGATCCAAGTGTGCCAGAACTTATAATTGAGAAGTTGGCGACTTTCCCTGTGTTTCAAAGCAGACTGGCATTAGGGAAGGTGAGCAGTTCCTGGAGGCGAGGTCCACTGGTCTGGGCAGGGATGTAAACGTGGTCAGGACAAGTTAAATGAAGCAAAGGGAAACTGAGGTTTGTGAAAGGAAGAGTGTGGAGGATTCAGAAGAAAGCAGACACAGTGCAGTAAAAGGTTAGGTGTCAGAAGACTGTAAAGTGCAGGAGAGGAGGCTGAAGGAGAAATAACGAAATAATATGTAAAGGCAAAGTCGTGAAGTGTTAATATCTTTGTGATTCAAGAGTACTGACAGTAATCTTTTTGCAAGTCTCTCTAAAGCCTTTACCTTTGCTTACAGTGAGGCTAAAATGGAGAAACCATTTTCAGCTCCTTCCTTTTTTTTTTTTTTTTTTTTTTAAAAAAGGCAAAACCCTCTTTCTTCTATCCTCCTCTGTGTCACGTTAGGCAATTATATAAACAGTAAGAAGCTGCCTGACATAAGCTTCATTATAAAACAAAAGAAACCTTCAGTGAGAATAATAGTAGGTAACGTTCAAATACCATTTAAATATGGGTTTTAGAGAAGTTTGGCAAAACAAGTATGTGCAGGGAGTGAACGCTGCATAGGAGATGAGGAAAAATATCACAATGTTATTGAAAAACTTATGTTCCTTGAGATTGCCATAAACCTCAGAGAAACTTGTCTTATCATTGTCAGAGCAGACAAAGATGATGCGTTTAAAAACATGTCTCTAGTAGACATTTATGGAACTGTCAATTTCCAATTCTAACTAACCAAGGAAGCGGCTAAGGAGCCAGAAAAGAGGAGAAAGGACCACGCAAGATGAAGTTAGAGTTACCAATGCTTAATGTCTGGTGTATTGTGGTAGCAAGCAGGAATTTGGGATTAAAAATCACTTCGTGGCAGGCAATAGTTTGACTTGTCAAGACTTGTGGCCCAGAAATTAGTGATCATTGCTCTCTCAAAGGAAAAAAAAAAAAAGAAAAAAAAAAAAAGAGCTTGTCACCTTCTGAAAACACTCTGTAATTGGCTTTTAACTTTCTGCTGCTGCAGAAAAGGTCAGCTATTCAGTGGCTTGAGCTCTGAGCCCTGTGCTTTTTACCTGGAGAGCATCAGCCCTGCCCTCAGCACTGAGCAGTTTCACACTGGGAGTCAGATTTACCTGTATGCTCCTTTTAGTCCTGTCAAGATCTTGGTGGATGTTTTAACAAAACTCTCCTTGGTTTAAGCGATGCTGAAGGAAAGTGACAGTTCCAAGGATTTTGATCCTATCAAGATTCATTTTTTAAAACTCTGCTCTGGCTTATCTTTCCTTTATCTGTGGGTATTCTGTATGTATCAGACAGCACAAGGAGGAGGTGATGTACAGAGATTGTTGTTTTGTGATTTGTTAAGACTTCTACACCAACGATACACAGCACAGTCTATCATCAAAGCTGTGTGTTTGAGATGTGCATTTTTGCCAGAATCACAGCCTTTCTGAACTGTCTGGAAAGTATATTTTAAAGAATCTATTTGAAACATCTGTTTATTTCTGTATTTACTTGTAGGTACTTTGTATCTGCATTTAGTTTCTGATACGTGGAAAGGACGAGATGCTAAGGTGCTTAGAGGACCAGGCACTGCTGGAGTTAATGTTTTTATTTATAAGGCTCATTGGTCAATGATACTGAGCTCTCCTCCAGGAAAAAAAGATCCTTAATTCACTCTTGCAAAATTCAATGCCCTATTGTTCTCACTTTTCTGAAGTCAGTGTTTATAACATTGCTCTCCTTTCCCCTCTGAGGAATAATATAATTTATTGGAGCAGTTCATTCATAGTCTATGTGATATCTATCTTTTGGGACAGAGATACCTTTTGCATGATGTACATACTGTTAGCTTCAAACTCTTCCTGTTTGCTTTATGTGAAAGGGTTTGTAATCAGGAATATTTATGCATCCTGGTACCCAATTGTGCTGTGCTTGCTGTTTTCTGCTCTTCGTAGAAAATTAAACTTTTTTTTCTTTTTGGCTCACACCTACCTGAAAAGCAAAAGATTTTAGAATATTACCCTATGGATTTATGATTACTAGGCAGATAGCCAGTAATAAGCAGTGATATCTGATACTACAGCCCAGACATTCTCTGCTTTTTTCCACCTTTTTCCTATTATCTTTAGGTTTAATAAACTATAAATGGGAGAAATAAATGGCAGACCATCTTTTCTCTTTTTGTGCCTTTTTTTTTTTGGAGGTGCTTGGTGATGAGATTAAGTTAAAGGTCATACATTCTTCCAACCTGGTATTTAGGAATAGGCAAATTATTGAAAAGGGTGGAAGTAATCTAGGTTTATTCATTTTTGTGGGAGAGACGCTTTTTTGCTACACAACAATAATTTTAAATGGAAATAACAGTATCATAGATAAAGATTTAATGAATATATATGAGAAAGGCAAGATAGAAGTCACTGAGCAGTTCATAGCTTTAGATGAGGTCACATTTCTGACTTGTGTAGTATGAAAGTGAGTAAATCTTAGATGATCATAGTGGAAATATTTCCAGGGTATTGTACATACTGCTTGTTGTACGAAAAAGTTACTTTCTTGCCTTTAGCTTATAAGAAAGATACTGAGTGAAAGCCAGCTACACTGGTACCTTAGCATTTCAATTACATGTATTGTTTCTTTGTTTCTGAATCTCACGTAATTGCTGACTACAAAATTAAAATACCAAGCTCATTATTTCAATCCTAAGATACAACTTGCTTTAGACTTATGCTTTGTCTCTAATTGTAGTGTCTGTGTGTTGAGCTTCATTAACTTGAAACAGAAGGAGCCCCTGCTTTTGTGTTGAAGTTAATTAAAGCTGGTAATGATTATTGTCTGAAAATTTCCTGGGTTCAAGTAGGTTATTTTGCCTCTGCCTCTATTTTCACGCATCATTTCATCAATCATGTGGTTGGTCGATTCATAATATATAGTATTTGTCTGAATTCAGTGAACTATGGGATTTTTTTTTATCAGAAAAATACACCTGCATATTTGTTTAATGGTTAATTGAAAGCTCCTGCTTGTGAAATAGTCACTGGTGACTTTTAAACTCAGCTTTTTTGGAAATTATTTGAAAAAACAAAAGCAATTACTTTTCCATGAATAATAGGCAATGGCACAAAACACAATAGATAGATCAATGTCAAGGGCCATACTTAATGGCTTGAAGGTCTTAAAAAAAAAAATATTTCAGAATATGACAATTCTGTGATTATGTGTAAAAACTTCAGACTTAGATGTACAGTCTTCTACACTGTACATACTAGTACGGTTTTGACTGTGACTGATAGTATGAAATGATTATGTGTATTTATATGCATGTATAGTTTAGTACTCATGTTTTAATTTTCTTCAATGCTTTACATTTCAATCTTATGTATATTGCCTGATGTACACATCTTTATCACCGGTTTTGCGGGTCATGCTGTGGGAGATGTCTTGCTTAAAAAAACAAACAAACGAAAAACCCAACAAAAAACCTCCCCTGGTGAAAGATCATGTTCAATATCAGGCCCATGGGTACTGCAACAAAGTGCAATGGATAAATAGATAAACAGATGAAATAAAAAGTAGAGGATGCACTTGCCTGTGGGAAAAGCTTGGAAAAAGTGATGGCATGTTTCTTGAAAAGTCACATTGGCCAAGTTTAAATAAGTGTTTTGTTTGTGGTTCATTTAAAAGGAAAAAAAAAAAGGCGAAATTACAATAACACTATTTGCTTTAATGTTACATTTATGTGTTTCATTTTTCAGATTTAAGCTAACACCTATATAGCTAAAACTTTTGGGCTATTCAATTTAGGATATAAAAAAAGGACTTGAAATCATAATCTGTGACCAGTTAGATTTTTGAAATGAGGAGCATGTGTTCAGAGAAGTATTACTGTGGATCCAAAATGTGTCTATCAAAGATGTTAGTGAAAGATTTAATCGATATTCCGTGCCTGTGTGAAGCTCCTGCTGACAAATTCAGCTCAAGAGCTTTCAGCATCATATGTAAAACAGAATTTGGCAGCAAAGAAGAGTGGAGCTCTGTGTGTGTGTGTGTGTTGTGTTGGAGGGGACAGTGGAGGTTTTGGGTGTAGGGCTGGCAAAGGCCAGCTGGTTGGCAGTGAAGTGAGGAGATCTGGTAAAATTTGTAGGGCTTGTGGGAATTTATGCTGGGTTTGTGATTTTTGGAAAGGATGTGTGCAATTATGGTGAGGTAAAATGCTCTGGATGGAGGTCACCTGAGGTTGCAAAAGGCTGTGGTAGGTCTTGGGGGCTCCAAGGGCTTTCCAAGGCTTTCTCCCCAGCCCACCATCAGACTTTGCCACTGTAGCAGACTTCTGAACTGTTCTGCATAGTTTTCTTTCCTTTCTGTCACACTTCCCTTCTTGCCAGTGTGCCTGGCTCAAATTCTGGCCTCATGGCAGCAGCATCAGGGGGCTGTGGAGGCAGGTTGGGGATCTGCTCTGCAAAAGCGTGTGCTGCACTTAAACCATCTTCACTCTCTTGTCATTGGCAACATAGACAGCCTGCTGCCCTGGACATTTTTGCCTGTATTCAGCACAGTGCCTGGCTGTTGGTTGATCATATCTTCCATGCAGATCCTTCATAACAAGTTGTGTACTGTTTTTCCTGAGACCATGTATCACTTCATAACCCTGTAAATCTTTCCCTGACATAAGCATCGTTTCTTCTAATGCATTCATGTAGCAGCAGAGGATCCAGCTGTTTCCTGCAAACACTTAGGAAATTAATAGTCCCATGAAGTATCACTGTGTGTCACTGAGAAATGATGGAGGTAGGGATGTTCAAAGTTAAGTGCATGCCTCTCAGTGAAGGGGTAAATCCTATGTTGCCTTTTCAAAATTGTCCCTGTATTTACTGAAATTCCCGTACAGGTAAATGGTTATTGAAGTAGCTCTCTAGAGGTCAAGTGACTATTGTTCTCCTAGAAGGACCCAAATTTCCGGGCTTTAACTACCTGTAAAATGTCAATTTACGAAAAGAGTACTAAGGACGTGAAATGTAAGATGGTGTTGTTATGAAAAACTAGTAAATTTCTGTACCTACTATATTCCATCTCTTAGAATTGCAATTTTCTGCAGATTTTATGGGATCTTTATTCATTGGGATCTATTCCAGGTTACAGAATGGGAAATCTCTTAAAGATTAATCAAAATTCAGAAAATAAGAATGTGTAGTATG
Source organism: Calidris pugnax (assembly GCF_001431845.1). Taxonomy (NCBI): domain Eukaryota; kingdom Metazoa; phylum Chordata; class Aves; order Charadriiformes; family Scolopacidae; genus Calidris; species Calidris pugnax. The sequence continues at coordinate 620,749 of NW_015090851.1, forward strand.
TGCTATAAAAATCCTTGAATCCCAACATATTTGTCAATTTTGGTCCAAGTTGTTCACCAAATTCCATAAAGCAGCAGCCTAGTTAGCATCTACAATTATCCCCATAGATAAATAGATTGTTATATTTTTAAAAATCCCTTGTGGTCTCTTGGTAAATACCTTGCTGCATATTTCTTCCAAATAATGACCCAGTCCTTGATCTCTCAACATACTAGTAACACCAGTGTTCTGGTTGAGTGGGAGTTGCTGGGCTTGTGGAGAAATGGAATGGTAATTAGGGAGATTCTGTAGAAAGAAAACAGTGAACAAGGTGGAGACAGAGCATTTTAAACAAGGACCTCTTGAAATAATGCAGGTTTTACATATTGCTCACTTTCACTTTGATTAAAAGGTAATAGTTTTCAATACCATTTGGGACTGGTTGGATTGAAAGCTGTTCAGCCTCAGTAGCTTTTTTTTTCCCACCCACCCCTAATGTTTCAAGAGTTGTTCTTTCCCTTCATCCTATCCCAGCACAGGTTTTTGCCTCACCTTCCTATTTTCCCGTTGTGTGTGAGAAGACAGAACTGGGAAGCGGGATTGTTGTCAAGTCCAAAGTGTTTCAGCTGATTTAGTATTGTCTTACAAGGGTGCCTGGTACCCGTGGTACCTGTGTAAACCATGAGTGATCCTGGTGTTTCAGGGTAAATCTGGGCAGAAACACAAAGCATTTACAGGATACAAAACTGCTTTATTTGTTGTCTTCCCCATTCTATTCAGACGGCAGTTCAGATCTGCTTTTGACTGATAAAGCATTTCTGCAGTGACAGATCCTCTGGAGCACATCTGAGGATGCGTCTGATGGTTTCATTAGCTTTTACCATGGTTGCCTGGCTTCTGGAGTGCACAAGAGCGCTCACCCTGTGCGCAGGCACCTCTCTGCCCTGACATTAACTTGGGAATTTGGTGAGCGCTGCTCCTCAGCCTGTGTGTAAGTGAACTCCAGAAGGACAGCATAAAAACTGTGTTTTTTGAATTGGACTTTATAGTGCCATAAACAGTGACATCATTGTATATACGCACAAATATATAATGATGAATACTGCAAATGCAATCTTGGATGTTGGCTGGAAAATACATGCTCCAGGCCCAGATTTAATAGGAACTTTCATATTCCATTCTTGGAATATAAAGCCAGAATTTCTGTCTATTTTGACTTTTGCATTAATAAAATGAGGTCAGGAAATCTGTTAAAGTTTATCTTTAAAAATGTTTTCAACCCAATCACCTTGTTTTAAAAATCATTTCCGTTTGTTATCTGCACACTTAAGTAGATTGTGTTTCCTCATGATTGATTCTCTGAAGGAAAGCACTAACAGATTCCTGTAATTGATTATACTTTAATGATACATAATGGCAAGTTCTGTTTTCCATTATTGTTACCCTACACGCTGAACTGTAACTGCTGCGATACCAGAATGAATATTGATATACAATTGATTTAGTAACATTTTACCAGTAGAACTGTCTTGCATTAACTAAAAACATGTCTCCAGGTCTTGAACAAAAGCGGTCATTCACACATTCAGGGCAGGTACTGTACACATCTCTGCAGATGGTCAGATCCTTCAGCTCATTGGAGTTGGCAAACGACAACGCTGCTGGAGATCGGTGCAATCATTGTTTCTGGGTTTCATGGGTGATTACAGATGGGAGTTGGCTGGATTTTACATTTCAAGTGTTTCACTTTAATTACGTATTTTCTTTCTTTTTGATCGTCCTTTTTCAACAAATGATCCTCTGCTTCTCCTCCTTCTCCCCACTCCCCCAAATGGTTGATGGCGAATAAGGTGGTTGACGGTCTGAAAGTGTTGCATATCTTCGTGATTGGTATTGCCCAATTATTTACTGATGTCCCTTGCCTAACTGTCTAAATCTCTTCACTTGTGTTTAGATGGAAGGCTCTACAGCAGGGATTACTTTGCACGCATGCATGTGATCGCATGTGCATTTGGAACAGCAGTGAGCACGTCTGAGTCCCATTCTTTGTTTACTTACACAAATAGTGCAATTCAGTTGCCACTTTAGCTGTACTTGAACTCTTGGACGTACGACCTGCTCTAACTGAAAGGTTACAGGGAAGGTCCCTGTGAGTGATCTAGCAAGTATAGCTGGCCTGTGTGGGAAAAAATATTTTTTTTAAGAAATAAAAATATATAAATATTTAAAAATATTTATAAAAATAGCATTTTTAAAAGCTAATATAAATTTTGAGTTTTGTGGGTGTTTCAAAAAGACATACAGCTCTTGTCTTCTAAATACTCAAAGGACTGATACAGTAAATGTAATAGCTAGAACATAATAATGATGTAAAATTGGTATGTTGGGAATACTAGATAGAAGTACACACTATAGTCAGATAATGTACTGACTAAAGCTTTGCGTTTGCCTTTATTTTAAACTTTCTTTACTGAGAATAGGATTGTACTTAAAGCTTACAATTCTGGCAAGTTTTGCCAATAAATCTCATTTGTTGTATTGTATTGTAAGTCAGCAGCTGTATTACTGAAATGATGGAAAATGGATAAAGGTTACACTCTCCTTGCTTTCAAAATCCTTTATTTTCCAGGAATTTAAATTCAAGCTTTCACATTATCAGCCATATTAAGCCAGTGTGAGCTTTCTTAACCTAAAAGTTCGTGGGAGAAAAAGCAAACAAACTGTCATTTGGACTTGGTAAACGCCAATGTTTGGCAGAATCAATGTACTTTCTAAGAATCTGAAATAATTTTGTGCTTCAATATTGAAGCTGAAATTTTACCTTTAAATTTCAGTTTAAAATCTGAAAACTGAAAATAAAAATAATAATAATTTCCAAAGTATACTTTGCTAAGTTAAATTCTAAAACAATGAATTACCACCACACACATTTTTAATTTTTATTTTATTCCATGTTACATAATTTTTTAAATGTTTTAAATTAGATCATTGTTTATATCTGTATTCACAATCAGCACTTCAATTCTGTTAAATATAGGTTGAATATAAATATTAGTTTAATGGCTTTGTGTGTGACACTGATTGCAATTTAAGTCTTCCTTGCGTGCTGTTCTGAACTGCTGATCGTAAGAGCAGCCTTTGTAACAGTCATTTTCATTGCCATCCTAGTCATAAACAGTGATACCAATTAATATGTACTTATGCTTGTGTGGTTACTGTGTGAAGGGATTATTAGATAAATTATTTTTACTGTCAGAGAACACTTTCAAAAAGACAAGAACTGCAGGTAAGAACTGAACAAAGCAGGTTGCATTACTTAAATTGCCTTTTTCGTGGTGATATTTGAAGAATCAGGAATGCCTGTAGTATCTCACACTCATTTTGGAATATAATAAGCAATTGAATTTTATTTGCTGTTCATTTGCTGTTCTAGAGGAGTATTTTTTGAACCGTGGAGTAAAGTTTATGCTCCAGTGCTGTGTATTCTCAGCTCAACCTCACATTGCAAAAGAAACCTCTACACATTTCTTTAATTTAAAAAAAACATGAGTTCCCAATTAGTTACACATAGACAATGCTGTATTTTTCCAACTGCAAAATGATTAATAATATGTAATTAAAATGGAACCTGGATCAAAAACTCATCAAGTCTCCCTAATACCATAATACTGTACCCTTTTCTCAGCAAACAAAGTGATCTTGCCCCAGGGGATCTGAATGACTCTCAGGAAATCTGTTCCTGCAAATACACTGTCTAATTTCATAAGGAATTTCCAAAATTTGCGATTGGGGAACTTCTTTCCAATATTTTCACAGTAAAAATATGCAACTCATAAAAGAGTATTAAATAAATTTTGGAAGATGTCACCAGACATGTATATGATGTATGAAAGTGCACTGTTAGCGTTCTTTATGGTTGGAAGTCAGTGGTAACCAAACATGTGCATACATAAAGAACACATCACTATTAGTCCTAGAGCTATACTAAATATTTTCTTAAAGACTCTGCAGCTTCTCCTTGCCAGATTTAAAAAACAAACAAAAAGAACCTTCCATCGACTTGATTCTAAGCTAAGTCGCTAACAATGCCCAGATAAACAGAGAATAATACATCTTTACTTACTCCCTTATATGTTAACCTGCCCCCCAGCCTCCTTCCAAGTTTAGCTAGCAAGATACTCACCAGATACTCAATTACAGCCCAGACGATTGTAATGAATACTGTAGAAAAGCAGGTCTGGAACATATCCCAGCTGTTCAATGGAAGTACCATAACATCCCGAGCCACTAGATGCCACTCTTGTCTCGTTCCAGTACAACTCTGAGAGTATTTATGATTGTTTAAAAAACCCAACTATGCCCTCCCACCCCTCAAAGCCCTTTAAAGATATTCCTCTGGCATTTCAGCTATTTTGCAATTTTTACATTAAAGTTAAAATATGACCCTATTGTTTACAGTATTCCTTCCCGCCTCAGTAATGTTACACTTGTTTATGTATATTTCAAAGCTGTCCCAAGACATTTTTTTGTTGTTGTTGTGGTCCTCTTGCGTAGCTATGTTGTGCTATGTCTCATTTTTGTCTTTTCAGTGGAATTCACAAAATTCTGTGAATTCTGATGTATTCATCTGTGTTTCTGATTGACTTCACAGCTACTTATGGTGCAAGAAAAAAAATCTATTTTTTGAAATTCTACAAAGAACTTCACCTTTTTTTCTCTACCAGATAGAGTAGGAAGCTCTTGAACTTCTCATATGTTCAGATTTTACTATTGGCAATCTCTCTACTGCAGTTGTCATGGTATTTCCATGCGAGTTGACTATCTGTAGAGGCTTATCCCCCAATTTGCACCTTTCAGGATTTTCTTAGCCAGGTAACTGATGAAGGATAAGGGTAAAAATGCTCAAGTTATTTGAGACAATATAAGAGAAGTTAAAAAAAATGGAAATAATCCCTACAACCTTCAACATAACAAACAACATAACAAAGATGTTTCATCAATTATGCAATTCAGCAATTACACAAGGCATAATGTGGACCTGGACCTCAATATAGTACATTTTAATTTCTTTTGTTTAATCTCAAAAAAGGAAGCATTGCACCCCAAATGGATACACAGTTAAAATTAATCTGCATCTTCTGAAAAATATACAGTGGAGTTCTGAATATATGTGTAGGAATTGCTCCTTTCTGCATCTTGCAAACTATGTGGAATATAGTGGTCACTTGTTCCCAGAGAAGTGTTTCCATATTCTGAAATTTCTTTTAAAATGTTCACTCAAAATTCAATAAGAAAATGTCTCACAAACTTGCCTGTCTCACAAGAAAAGGAAAACCAAAAGAGATTTGTTATTATATCAGTAACATTGGACAAATAACCTTCAGATATTGCAAATATCAATGGTAGAGATAAATATATCCTCTTTTCTTGTTAAGACTGAATCTGTTCTATTTGTGTGAATTTGAGATAGCCTTTAATTATGTGATTTTAGTACTGTTTCCTATATACCATCAAATATTTTTATTGCAGCTTTAAATATATATGTGAGACAGCTTTTATGTACTGTAAACTACTTGTATATCAGCCGGAGTCAATGGAAGTCACTTGCTTGAAAAATACACAGTATATATTTTGTAAGTAACCTGCAACAGCCTGTGAATAACAAGACTGAGTAATGATGAAAAATTATAGGCATATAAAGACCTCCTGCACATTCAATTAAGTTAGATTTAGACTTATCTAAATGTGGAGTGCTGTGAATGGATAGAAAAACACAGAAGGATACATCCATTGAGAGAGCCCTTTGTAGCCTGGTTAGATTCTTAGAGGCGAGGATTGTTGGTGGGGCTGCGTGTAGAGAAATGTAATTGGAATGCCAAAATGTGTAGATAAAGGAAAGAGATCTTAGTGCATGAAAATGTCAGTAAAGGAGAGACTGGATTATTTAAATAAAAATAGAGCTGTGTTTCTGGAGAGTTTATAGACTATGCAGATAAAAAGTATTATTTTGTTCTTTTTTAGGGAAAAAAAACTGTATTAGTGGTTTATGGAATTAAACAGCACTATACGTAGACCAAAGCACAGAGCTAAGGATGCATGTGGAACCTTAACTTTATTGCTTCCATATCTCTGAATAATAACTGCGCAACTTGAAAGTTCCCTTTTTGTCATTTGCAATGGAATGATTTAATTTATTTAAGTTTCTGTGATGAACCGTTAATGTCTTACACGTGTAGGGAAGGGTACAGTCCGTGACTCAGCGCTGAAGTCTCGAACTACAGTCTGTCTGCAATACTGCAGTGAGGAAGCTTTTTGTGGTCATTAGCAAATGCTGACCTCTCTGTTTGTATACATTGTCTTGACCATGCAGTTGTTGAAGGGCAAGTTAAGGGGAAGTGGTTAAATGAGTCTGCAGTTTTATTAACTTGCTTGGGACCGTAGCAGTTATTTATTAAAGGTCACTCTGTAGATCTGTTCTCCTCTGCTATCAGATCTTCCCTTTGTAATCTCTTCCCAATAAGCTCCCCATTACTTCCCTTTTCTATGAATATTTAAGTGACAGTGGTGAGAAGAGAATCTTTGTACCAGGGTCTCTAAAGTGTGTCTTCATATAATGTACCTGGAGGAAATAAATCTCTTACGAAGCCGTATTGACTCACACAAGTGTGAGGAAGCATTTAGTTTGTTTCTCCCCAAGGGGCAATGGTTGGCAGTTCCCTTTGTCAAGAGTAATTGCATGTCCTCAGTTGGAGGGCTGATGTTCAAGGGTTTGCAGATGCCAGTTTTGCTCAAGAGCCACCATCTGCAGAAGGAGCAGCAGCTCCTGGGCACCGTGCACACACTCTGTCTTTTCCTCAACCAGGACCCCCATCCCACACTCATTGCAAGCCCATCCAGCTCTGGTGAGGAGCAGCTCACCCTTTGTGCTCCCCAAGAAGCATCTGTCTCCAAGCTGAGCCCCTGCTCCCCCTGTATCCCTTTCACCTCTCCCAGCAGCACATCTGGGCGTGGGATGGTGCTTTAGGGATGAGGAAGGGTAAGGCAGCTCCAGTGGTGCTTGCAGACAGTGCAGCAGGGATGGCCGAAGCCTTGGCTCCTCATCCAGGTAAGACTGAGTGCTGCTGCCCTGTCTGCGCAACCCCTAACTTCTCTGAAATGGTTTGTGTGCTATGATTTGAAAACCTCTTAAGTCTGCAGTTGTCGCTAAAAGAAAAAGAGAAATCTGAGTACCCAGTAGAGTTTTCCTCTCTGTGGTGAAGGAGGGTCTTCTCTGAGTAATGTCTCTGCCTTGAACCATGAGCAAGTTGCCCATGGCAGGAAACTTGTAGTCTGGCAATAAGCTACCTTGCTGATGCCGCCTCTGTAGCAACTAAAAGGCAGAGAGGACAGACATTGGTACAGGCGTTTCCAATCCCACAATTGCATACAGACCCCTGCAGTGTTTGTCGCACTCTGGAGAAGTGCAGACAGACAGGCTGTGGCTAGTGTAGGAAGAATGAGGTAGCCAGGAGCTTGCAGCATGGCTCTTGCTCGGTGGAGCTGCAGCTGGACCTGCAGAGGCAGCGAGGGCCAGACCAGCAGTGGGGTGTCCCCCGTGGGGAACCTCAGGCAGAGCTTGTAGAGAGCACTAGGGTAGGAGGAGACTGTGCTGTACAAGGATGAAAGTACATCTGTTGTGAGAGTGAGGGGAATGTGCATATTTTTCCCCCTCATTAACTAGTTTTTTCCCCTCCTCTCAAAATATTAAATCAGAAATTAATTTTAATATAATAGTTTGTTCCAAGGTACAGTAAGCATAACCTTTTGCTTATAAATAAAACCAAATACAGTACAATATATTGAGTTTAAGAAAAGAAGGGAGAGTACATGAGCAAATGTTCTTTTGAGTAAATACCGGGGCAACGAGGTTTATTCGCCCATCAGTGCAGGTTTATCACTCGGAGGCCAATAAGTGCCAGATAAACATGGCCTAAAAATAGAAAAAAAAATGGTGAAGAGCCAGATTTTATTGTCAGAGTTTTTACACCCCTTAATATGTTGAACCTGTTTAAAAATAGTTACTACAGAATGACAGCAATGTGATAATTGGTGAGCTTATGAATATAATGAATGATCTACACGCTTTTTAGCTAATACAAGCAATAACCTAAATAGCAAAGAATTAAGGATTATTTTATATTAAAATAAATACAGTTATATTTATTATCAGAGTAGGAAGTTGTGATTAGAATTAGAAATGTATTATAAAATAACTTAGCATTATGATATGCCATTTATAATATTAAGTTTTCTTTATTAATATATTTTTTCTGTTTCCAATGTATAGAATGCTTCTTTTTAGGGAATCATACAGCAATAGACTGTAGAAGAAAATGTCAGCTCAGGAGAGTTTAAAGGCAGCCTTATAACTAACTTGTTGGGTAAAATGATTAGAAACACCCAAGTCCAGTGTTTCTGTGACACCCTTTGCGATGCTCGCAGTGTAAGATGCTGGTCTGTCCACGCGGCCAAATGCAGTGCCTTGAGGGGAAGCCTTGAGTTTGGTCTTGAGAGCAGAAGGTCTGTGGAGTAGGAGGCTGCCTCTGATGTCATAGGCTCTTCTCTTAATAACACAAATTAACTCGGGCATCGTACTGTGTAGGCAGGTTAATACAGCCTCCAGCCCACTTTTTTTTGGTCTCCGTGTTAAGGAAGTTTTTGCCCTGGGCTGTGTTGTACAACATAGTTATCCCTAAACACAGCAGAGGTTGCACCAAATTTAAAGCCAAATGCAAGATTTGAGAAGTGACTTAAATATTTAAGTCACTCAGGCATATATTATTTCCATTTCACTTCTCATCGTTTCAGGTGGCATGTGCAATTTTGGCAGAGGAGGACCAAAATCTTAATTTCTTTTCCCATGCTTTATTCCTTATACCACTATTTTCTGTCATCTTGCTTTCACTTAATTTTAGCATGGTGAAATACACACCAAATTCAGAAACTGAGTGTACATAGGAATGTATTACTTTTGCTTATTGCAGGTAAGTAAACACCAGTGAAAGCATGTGCTTGCCAAAACTTTGCAAACTTTATGTTAAAACTTGTCGGAACCATGCCAAGCATTGATGGACTTCGGCTATCATTAATAGCTAAATTTCCATGACATTTTTGCTAAGGTTCACAGAACTCTTCAAGCACATTTGAGCCCCGTTGCAGTAATCTGAGGACTGATTTATTGTTCTGTGTCAAACTCTAAAAGGGTTTATGTTTCACGTTTTCAGCATTACAACGAGTAAACTTCGAAGATTTTTCGATCTGATCGAGATACACAGCTCATAGCAAAATCCAGAGTGAACCAGAGCAGAAATCAAAACTGATTCTTCTCAAACCACACAGATGAAACCTGCAGCTTTTTTCCTAGCACTGTGTATTATGTGACTTTCAAAGGACTGATAATAGTTTGTTCTTATTTTACAAATATAGGCAAATAAGACTTGGCAAACAGCCTTGTGAGAAAGAAGTGAAAAAGAGAATGAAGGAAAATAGATACAAAGAAACTGTGAGCCAGCCAGACTCAGAACCGTACTGTGAAATGATATGACTAAAATATGTGCATGGTAAATAGTGTGACATTGAAAAATGAAACATTCAATATTACAGCCAGAGGAGAAAAAAGCCAGCTCCCAAAATTGAGTTCTGGCAGTATGTTCAGAGAGTCGAATAGGCATATGCTTGATTGCAGTTTGGGTGGAGAGAAAGGAGATCCACGGAGCTCTATTTCAGTTCTTTCTGTATTTTCCCACAGTATGAATTAATCACATCTAATACTAATTATATACTTGCAACATTCTAAATTCCTGCATAAACTGTGGAAAAATGTGAAGATGTTTCCAAGGCTGGAGCAGCTTTAACAATGAATCCGTATATGTGCTTTTGTAATTGTTTGCCGTGCGTCATATTCAAACCCAGTTATGTTCTGCAGATTTACTCTTCTGTACTTTGATGGTGATTTACACTCCCAGGGAAGCAGTTGGGTGAAACCATGTCTCAGAAATGTGGAAGCTTAATATAAGTAAATTAAACACAGGCGGTTGATTTAAGTGAATCACAGCCTTTTGACGTTTATAATTTCAACACATGATTGTCACCAGCTAGTCAACCTCTGTGACTCATGGTGATGCTTAAGCATTTGGCTTGGTAGAAAATGTAAAAAATAGGAGATTTTTTTTTTAAGCTATTCTAGGATGTCTTCTGGCCCGCATCCACAGAAGTGAGACAGAATCATAGATACTAACAATGTATTAGGAAGCTGCCTTACTGCTTATCATTCAGAATTAACAGTGCCCTGATTAGCTTGCCTGTAAACTTTATGTGAAATGAATAGTTTGTTCCAGGATTTGAGATCCAGGCAGGTAGTTATTTTGTTGCTGCTAAAAATAGAACCGTCACCCAACTACAGTTGTGAAATGGTTTCAGCAGGTAAATCAGAGAGAGCACTAAACTCTCTTGGGTGCTAGTGTTGCTCTTGCCTGGAATTAGACAGTGTTATGCAAACTACTGTGTATAGATTTCATCCAAAGAGAACCTGTTGAATTCGAGTGATCTCGCACTGCAGGTGCTGCATTCAGAAACAGCAAGTTTCAACAGGGCCTTTTCAGTATGGTCTGTTAAGTGCTCAGATGGGGAATGTGGAGTACCGCTCTGTTATAGCTGGTGGTACATATTAGGTAGAGTATCTGGCAGTACTGGTAATGCTTTGGAGGCCAGTAACGCTGTGGAGCGTTTATCATCAGGCAGTTTCAGTCCTGCAAGAATGACAAATGTGATAATTCCCATCTTACAACTGGGGAATCAAGACTGATCTCTCCCCTGGGAGATACAAAATGTTGATTTTGAGGGTTTTTTTCTTCATTTTTTAACACTTTTAACATGGTTAAAGATCAGTATCTATTGAAAAATCAATTTTCAGCAAGATTTCATTGTGGAAATATATAGATATGCTTGACTTCTCTGATTTGAAGTAAAAGAAGTTGCTGTCATCTTGAGATGGGGCAGAAAACTTTGAGTTTCAGAAAAAAACATTTAGAATTTCACAATTCTTGCTTGAACTTCATTAATTTACTAATTTGTAGTTAATAGCAGAGCCTCAAATAGTACTACTCCAGCGAGGCTAGTGTAAAGTAAGAAGTTTCTCATTTTATCTGGCTTGCTCAAGTTTTTACTTCTAGCAGCCTAGTGATGGATGTGTTTGCTGCTTCAGTTTCAACTGCATTTCATATAAGCCTGATTTAGGAAGAATAGAAAGAAACAAAGAATGACTAGACTAAGAGAGAAACAAAGGGTGAAGCTCTTCACCTGTTATCATCTTAAAGTTCTTTAGCAGATCTGCTGAAACATTCAGCAGCATTATGATGGGATGTACAAATACCACCACTGGAAATACTCCAAAGGATTGAGAAACATGAATATCTGAGCAAACTGAGAAAAACATTGAAGAGCTAATCTTGCTGCCTTTCCATGGAGAACTGTAAAGGGCTGGCTGTATTTTGAGGGCCATCTTCTATTTTCCCGTTCATTAATATTTGCTTGACAAAGTCCTGGCCCTCAGAAAGTAGTGTGAGGCTTAGGTAAGAGAAAATCCAACGTAATGCTTGAACTTTGTCTGGAAGATGCCAAGTGTTGTGCATTAATACTTCAAGCTGGGAGCACAGGAAAATGTGCTGAACATGTGAGTCTTGAACTATCAGCACTACTGATCTCTTTCTAAATGTCCTTAGTGAAGAACAGGAAGGTGATTTGCTGTTTGGCCACTGCTGACTGTATGAATGCCTGGGAGCTGTTAAAAACTACTGCTGCAAAGAAGCACTAAAAGTCAAAATTATTTCACCTTCTCAGGCACACTCATACAGAGGATTTGGGGAACGGGTATTAAAAAGTGCAGTTGGAAACCCTCTTAATTCTTCTGTACATGAAAGTGGTATCATATCAGATTAGCTCCTTATTCATGTATACATTTCAAGATAAAGAGACAGCTATTGTTTTCAGCTGCAGCAGCCACCATTCACATTGAATTCAAAGTCTCTGCCTAGCTGTAACAGAGATGAGAAGCTTTTTTTAATTGAATACATCTCATTTCCTTGAAGTATTTAGGGCTTGTCACTGTCTAACTGAATCCAAGATGCTGACAAATATGCAAGTCATTTGTAAAGCACTTAAAGTACAGGATATATATGTAAGTAGAGACATTATTCTGATTAGAAAATAATCTTGTATTAATAATAAGTCTTCCTGTTGTAAAACTCTTTCTAAATACAGTAATATTCAGAATGGGAATTGGAGAGATTTCAGGGATGCCATTTCATTATTCCCAATCAGCTTTAGTATAAACAGACTCTGCAAATTTTCAGTGTCAGCGTATAGCTCAGGTAACCCTAAGCTCATATTTGCACTTTAAGTACCTGAATGTTTGCTGAGGAATTATCCATGGAGTATTTCTGTTTTAAGATGATGTGTGTTACATTAGGCATTTTGGATGGTATCCATTAGCATAAGCCCTTCTGTCTTTAAAAATATTTTTTGTCACTAAAGTTTATAAGTCTGGTTTAGGTCTCTATGTTTGTTTAAACTACAGATCTGTAAATGACCGAGATGTGTATTACATTTCAGGGTTTCTTCATGATATGTTGTACGTATTGTTGTTCAGATCCCTGTGTGGTCTAGTCACTCTATATATTATTTCAATGAAATAGCTAATGACAAGCTGGTTGCTTAATGAAGTGCTTTCATGGCACCTTATTTAGGAGGGAGGATCTTTTTCTGGCAGTTGAAGGCTAACGTAACAATATCTAGTGTAATTTCTCCCTTGGAATCTACATATAGTAAGTAATCTGTGTAGTGAACTTGTGTTCGGGAAGCCTGAATTAATAACCTCTGGGTCAGCCTCACAAATTTTTCATTATTTCAAATGCTTTCTCCTGGTGGTTAAGCCTTTTGTTCAAGGTGACACTGAATTGCAGTGGGTAGATGGCTTACGACCTGTATTTTTCAGGGAAGGTTATTGGCACTACATGTCATTTTTGTCACAGACTTGAAATGAAGCAAGCACAGAAGATACATGAAATATTGCAATTATCAATTAAAGCAACCATTTAAAGACATATTAAGTATGATTATAGTTTTATGAATGTTGTTCTAGCTGTGGCAATAATATCAACATATTTAAAACTGATAAATCTTTTCTATAAGGGAGGAAGTTATGTTTGCATTAATCTTTGTTTCTGCAATAAATGGTTGAGGGCAATGTAGGGTTTTCCTGCAAATTATAATTAACAATGTATATAATCTTTTTACATTCAGCTCTTCTCCTTCAATGTAGACACATGCAGGAGAATTTATATATCTGTATATCATGTTTTCCATTAAGAGAATAGTAACAAGAAAAAAACCTCTGTGTGTGTGTGTCCTTAAAAATGCCATTCTTCATATGATGTTCTGGTAACAAAAGAAGCAGAATCTTAGATAAACATCTGGTAGGAATGAAGGGTTCTTCATGTTTTTTACTAGATGAGCATTTCAGACTCATTTGTGACTGAATGATCACTGTATTCCCTCTCGTGTCTTGTTGTTTTCAATTTATTCTTTACCAGAGACAGGAAGGGAGCAGTGAAATAGGAAATTAGGATGTTTAGAGAGAGTAACTAAAGAGAGCTGCAAAATGGTTTTTAATTTGTTTAGATGGCTGAGAGGCCTCTACGTGTGTGATCTTTCCTGCTGAGCTGAGGGAAACGCATAAAGACACCGCGTACCCAGTCTGGGCTGCCATTGTCCACTGGGACTTCCTCAGTTCTCAGCACATCCCTTCACGCAAGGCCCTTCCTAGGAATGTTTCTTGGATTCTTCAGAGTCTTTGGAAGATGTTATCTCTCCTACCTCTTTAGCCTGCGCTTCCAATGCTTGTAAACAAGACTGGGCAGCAAGCTGGATTGTGGGGTAGATAACTACCAGTTATCCCATCACCCAGATGGGGGGGGTTCAAACTAGAATTTTCTGTCTTTGGTTGCCTTGATTTCCGTGATCATCTTTCTAAAAGTGTTTATCTGTTTTATTCAGAATAGATAAAAATACCGCACAAATTACAGCTGGAACATGGAAAACCATAATGTTTCTGAGAATCTAAATAGTTTCTTCAGTTGCTTTCCCAGATACTTACACTATGCTATAGGCTTGAGCATAACTGAAGTTATGTGTAGGAGTACAATAGCAACACAGCCTGCAGCTCAGTAAGCATTCCAGTAAATTATTCCATGAGTGTCTGAGATTTTAGTATCATGAAGAAATAATCATACAGACTCCAGATAGTTTCATGATGTTGCTCTGACAAGTTCAGTTTATAATGTTCTTCCTTTATTGCTGCTGTGGTAATTGTTAGCCTGTCCTTGCTTTATACAAAAAATGGTTAAAAGCTGAAAACATAAAGAGATCATTTTTATATTTCATAAACTTTACTCTTGGACTGTACACTATCCAGGAAGTGGATAGTGTCCTGGTGTTCGTTTGACCTACACATGCATTTTGCAATATCCAAGTTCTTAACCTCCCCCTATTTCCACCCCTTCACCCCCCATCCTGCATCCGAGCTCCCAGGCCAAATATAAACTAGTATTTGATGTAAATCTGCCTCAGCTGGTTTACACAAATTCTGAGTTTCTCTATCTAAGACTTGGGCTTGTTGAAAGAAGTCAAAAAACATATGTCCCCCTTCTCCCTCCCCTCCCTCTCCAAATAATTATTCTCATGAGTAGTTTTTTTTTCACTGTGAGATTTTTTTGAACACTTCAAATTCATTTTATGAATAAAATAGATGCTGTTGTCTCTTTTTTTTTTTTCCCTCAGAACTATGTGAATTGGGAGACATGGAGACATGTGTTTCTTTCATTGAATTAACTCATCATCGTGGTCTTGTTATTTCAACTGTGGACTTAGCTGACCAAATTTCTATATTGCATGAGAGAGCCATTAATCATGTGAAGGGATTTGTATACATTCAGTTGCTCAACATCTCATCTCTCACTTTACTCCTAAATAAATTCAATAATGTTGCACGTGTTCTTTTGCTTTCCTTTGTGTAGTCAATAATATTAATTTAACCTCCTGTGTGTATGGTGGGTGGTTGGGAGTAACAAAACAAACCTTGGATTGCAGTGAGGACCATGAAATTTTATTCTGTTCGAGTCCTTCAGTATTTAATTATTTTGATTATCCCCTGTTGGTATGAAAAAAAATATCTGGTAAAGTACATGTTTAATTCATCATTCAGAGCCACACTTAGTGTTCAGATGTTGACTGCTGGATATGAACTTCCTGTTACTTTCTGTGTTATTAGGGATAGTTACTAACCCCCAACCCAGGAAAACACTATATATAGATTGTCTACTGTCCCTGAGCATATCTTCTTGAGAAGACAGTACAGCTCCTGCTGAGTACAGGGCAACAATATATGAGTGTCTTAGACTATGAAGAGCCAGGGTTAAAGTGGCTTCTCATGGGACACAGAGAAGATGTAGAGCTTGAGAAATCTTTTTTTCTTCCTACTTGGAAATAGGAATGAGGCACTTAGGGCATATGATTGTAAAAAGGCACAAAGAAGTCAGATACGTCTCCACTGATAATTAGAAGCAGCCTTGAGGTTGTCATCAACCTGAATGTGTCAGATGAGCTGAACATGCATGGAACTATACTGATTTCACTAAAACTTTTCAGCTTATCTGTTTGTGAAATAGTTTGCTTTTCTATTTCTATAGCACATTTTAAACTGTATGGAGAGTTTTTGTGATGTTCTGTATTGAACACCATTCAGTGTTTACCTTGCAGTAGAACAGAAAACTTTAGAAACTATTACTGCATTGATTTTGAAGCAAGTCTGTAGTTTCTGGTATTTTCTTTTATAGAATATTCTTTTACAGAATTATTTGATAGAAGTTGTTGATCCTATCTGTTCGCTCACTTGATATGATCTATGGGGGTTTAAAGAGAAATGGAGTCCTGTGCTTCTAGCTAGTAATGAAAATGGTATTAAATATGAGGCAAAGTATTGCAGATTTTTTGCATCTATAAAGATGCAGAGATTATACAATTTGTTTAAAAAGGTCAGCCCCATAAAACTGGTTTTGGAAATATTTGAGTTAGTGGATTTAAGAGGGAAGAATTCCATTAATCGTTGGCTAGAGACACACAACTTTTTTCAAAAATGGACTGTGAGGGTAAATACAATAGACTTTAAATTACACTTGATGCACCTTTCAAATGTGACAGGTACCTTCACCATACTGATCAAGTTTAAAATATGCCTAATCTTATGCCCAGAGCACGGCCAGTAGAAGTCAGTAGTTAATCCTAACTAGCGTAGCAGAAAGCTTTCTCTAATATGTGTCTGCACATCTTAACTGCTCAACAAACCTGCAGAGATTTGATAGCCCCCTCCCGCCCCCAGGCACCCTGACACCTGGCAGCACGTGTTTTCCTATCCATATTTTGCATCTGTGTTTGGCCACACCCGCACCAATGGGATAATACTTGTAATCTAAAAATAAAATGAGGCATAGTGAGGGTTTTCAGTGCTCTGCACATTGTTAATTTATTACTGTGTAATGTTGTGTCTCTGTTTTCCTAGTCTGAAAAGGGAGGATCCCCATTACTATTAGTTTTCACTTGTTTTCTTTGCTCTTGAACAGAGCTTGTGCTTCTGGAGTGAAAAGGTTTAGGCTAATTGCTGCTTCTAACAAAGTGTGCTTTAAATAGTGCCCAACAGACATTCTATCAGTGTATTTCTGGACAGGAAGAATTAAGTGTAGCGTTGTCTACTGCGTCCATCAGGAGCGAGTTGGGAAGATGTGTCCTCAGCAGGAGCACGGAGCTGGGTGAGCTCTGCCTGGCTCCTGGTGGAACTGCAGGAGGAAGCATTTTAGGTGCAGCTGAGCAGGAGCTGCCCCAGTCCCAGAAATGTTCCTGTCATGTTTCCTTGGCAAAATGTGCAAGAGATGATAGGCCATATCAAAGGGCCACCTGCTATACTGGTAGATTTTTCCAGGTTGGTTTTTTTTTTTGCCTTTTTATTGTTTCACAGTATTAGAGTGCAAGTTCATTCACAGGCATACAGCCTTTCTGGCGATTATTTGGTTTTGAAATGCTCAACCTTCACAAAAGCACAGATTCTACCTTTATTGTATTCTGGTTACAAGATGATTCACTTATGTCATGAAATTCTTAATTAAAGTTGCTGTAGAAATTTTCTGTAAACTGTCTCCATGGTTCACGCCACCTCTGTAGGAACAACTGGCTTGGATTTACTTATCTTTTTAACATACGTCCATTGGGAGAAGGGAGAAATTATGGTGCCACCAGAATAGGGATTTGTTTTGCTCTTTACCAGAAGGTGTTGCCTGGAGGCTTTCATGTGTATGAACACACTGAACACTTGCATTTCTAGACTCAGTAAAAACATTAAATCTTCAGTGAGGCTTGTGATACAGGTGCCCAAAATGTCAAACTGAAAGCCCATTATGGAAACCTTTTCTCCTTCTTGTGTTTACTGAATTTGAGTGACAAAAGAGTTTTTGTTCAGCCTCGTGACAAAGAAAAGAATCTTGAGAGCTTTTTTTATATAGAAGTAGATATTTTTAACGTTATTTAACTGTAAAGAAAATGGAGGCTTCATCTGAAACTTGTAACCTAAAGTTTTTAACTGTTTTTAACTTTAATGGATGACTTAAAATAGCCATCATAATTAATTACTACTTGCCACTTTCAATCAATCAGTTAATCCTTACAACACCTCTGAGACCTTGATGCATTATAAATTTACATGCCAATATAATTGATTTTTATACTATAATAAAATATTACTTAACCTGTTTTAAGACAATTTTAATAATCATATTATAATCATATTGGGAGGGGATAGATAGCCTGCAGGAAGGTCATCTTAATCTAATTGTGTAGAAAACAGATCAGGTTTTGTTTTTTTTTTTTTCAAGGATGGAACTAACATTTCTGTACTACTTCCATGATTAGAGGGATTGATCACAACATTTCAAATCCCAGGTGTTTTCTGAGCCTTGCTGTTGAATAAAGACATGAAAAAAGGGGGAAAAAAATGTTGGAAGTTCCTACAGAGGAGCAAGCATGACATTTCAGGGAATAATCAGAAATTACAAAGATTTTATCTTGGCACAAGAGATGCCAGTTTTCTCAATTTAAAAGCTTTTTAAAATTCAGAACAGCTTTTATTGAACGAGGCAGTTTGCTTTTATGACCTTCTATACTTGCTTGCTAAACATCAGCCTAAGTACTTGAATACAAGAGCTTTAATCATATGCTTCAAAACATAAATTCTCCTTACTGGACAATTGTCAGAAGAGATTTTTTCAAGTCGTAGAAACTGATAGGCGTTCAGACATCTGCCTCTTCGTTAACACATAAATACCAGAGTGGAGACTGTTTTCAATGTCTTTTGTAGTCTCAGACTGGATAACTTCTCTCATTTTGTTTTTCATGTATCATGAACATTTCTGCCCTGTGAGGTGTGTCCTGCTTGTCAGAGTCCTGAGAAAAGAAACTTCCTCTCTTTTTTTTAACTCACTGATGGTAGTATCTATTTTGCCGAAACTCTCATAGGTAGTGAAATTATTTTTCATTTCTAGCTATCTGTGCTATTTAGTGCTAGATTTTGGTTTCTTCTTCCTTTTCCATGTTATTTGATACTTTTTCATTTTCTCTCTGATGCTGTAGCATTTTGAAGTTCAGTGCAAATGCTGTAAACTTTCCTTGATTTAGTCTCTTCCAGAGACCTCCAGCTTTGTGTTTGGATGACCTGTATGGTTGCAGAAACACTGTGAATATGGTTATTGCATAGTTAAAAAATTATCAGTGTACCCCCAATAGTGCTGACCTATTAGTGCAAATCATTCCCACTTGTGTTCTTACACCTTCCTAGCCCTCATAGCTCTGTGAATGGGACTTTTTTTATGCTGTCTTGGTAAAAATACTTTTGAGAGCCTTTTTGAAGAAAAGTAATAATATCTATACTGAAAAAGAAAATTAAATTTAAAATTGTGACTTGCATTGTTTCATACCATTAAAGCAAAATACTTCATTTTAAAATAAGATGAAACCAACCAATATATGTTTACCTTTACGTGCCAAGTACTCTATAAGTTCCAAAGGCAAGTTGCATTAGAATGTATCTTTCTTTTAAATTGCACAGTAAATGTTTATATTTAAATAAATATTCTGTTTACAATGTTAACAAATATTTGATAAATAATTCAAGCACCACAAGATATTTGCTTACAATAAGATAAATGGAAATGGAAATAGAGAACACCACTCATCTACCACAGTTCATACAATGCTGCAATTATGCAAGACATGTGTGATACTTTTCAGTATTATGTCTAAATTACTCATGTCTTGTCTCAGCAAAGTATCCATTGTAATCAAAGTGCTTGTTTAGTTAAGAAGTTGTGCCAAAATAAGTGGCTAAACTGGAACAGATAGCTTCAAAGATTCTTCCTTGCCTTGCATACCGGTTCTCCTCTGCAGCCTACTCCTGTGGCTCTCATTGTGTGCCACAAACCTTGCACTTTCCCACAATTTTTCCATGATACTTTTTGAATGAGTTAATTTTTATCATCATTACCATAGGTCTGTGGGAGCCATCCTAAGAGATCCTACAAGCACACACTTCTGTATCGTGGCTGAGGCTATCTTATGGTGTTGTAAAACAAAGCTTACTTTTGCTAGTCAGCCTGAAGAAACCTGTAAAACAATTTTGTGATCAGTCTCCTGACAGCCCTATGAGTCTCTGCTATACTACCAGTATATCAGAGCAGCCCAGGGTTCTGCAGGCCATTAGCAATATGATTCTTTGGGATGTCTCAAATATGGTAAGCTCCTTGCTGGGATAGAATGGTCCAGTGCTGAGTGCTACTGATCAGTTTATATGGGCTTACGTTGGGAACACTTTCTTCACAAGGGTAAAATACTAGTATTACATCAAAGCTGAGATTGCTATTTGTCCCCAGTTTTTATGGCCTTGCTCAAAATCTTCTTCATTACGATGCAGCGGGGGCTTGAAATGGTTGATCAAACATTCAGAATGATGCAGATGCTGTTAAGGAGTTTACAAACAAAACCCCCAATGTGTTTACTTGAGCAAATTTAAATGCACAAAAGCATAGAAGTTAATGTTTAGATCTTGAGATGCATACAAAAAGTTATATGAATGACATTTTCTTTGATGGCTTTTCCTCCAGTTCATTGCTTACCATGCAAGTCTATATGTAAAATTAGTGTAAACTCACCTGTTGGCCAAGTCACGGTAGAGCCTGGCTATGCTCCCAACCTGGATAATTATTTTGTTATTTATCAGACTAATAACTTTTTGACATGTTATATTGTGCGCACTCAGAACTCACCTAGTTAAGGTTACATCAAATATTGACCTCTATTGACAAGATTAAATTGAAGTCATTTTCTCTTAGAGCTTTGCAGGTAGTATTTGTGTTGTCAGCAAGCAGGACTTTATCCTCTTTCCCTTGGGCATTATCTTGAATGCAGTGTCAGAATGCAAGATGGATTTACTTTAATATTTTTTTTCTCCAATTTAATTTTTAATTTTCCTTCTATCACCTTTCAGCTGTCACACTCAATAATTTCCTTGGAAGGAAAGTGCCCAAAAGAAGTTACTGTAGAACAGCTTTGCTTAAAGGCTGATCTTTTTCATTAGTATTTTTGAGCTATATATGTTTCCTGATGTTTAATCCTTAGAATTTACAAGGCTGTCATAAATATGTAATTTTTTTAGGTTTCTCACTTGCAAAAAGCTCCCAACAAACCTAACCCCAAAACTCCCTAAATCAAATGGAAAAAAAAAAACAGGAAAATATTAATTTTCTGTAATACCATAAAGACTATTTTATGCTACAATTTGCTTTAAAAAAAACCGATGTAAATAATAATATTTTGTATACACTTGTAGAATTGAAAAGAGAAAATACAGACTCAGACCAATAAATCAGTGAATACTAAATCAACCAAAGAAACAATCAGTCCTAAATACCCTTAATTGTGAAACGAGTGGTTTCATTTATTTAGAATATAGCAGATTTTAATACTTGGCTGGCCTTGCCACTTAGAGAACATGATGAATGAGGATGTCTACTAATTAACTCCTTTGGAAAGGGAAATAACTCACTGAATGAAAGGAAATAATATTCTTTTAGAGGTGATTGCCATGTATATTCTGACACTCTTATTGGAAATTTTCCATTTTCCCTACCATTTTCAGAGTATTATGCAAACCCACGGGCAAGGTAAATTTACATCTTTGAAATCATGAAGTCTGTCTGTGGATTACTGTATAAATTATTCCATGATACATAACTTAAAATCAGTTAAAAAGGAACATTATATGGCTACATAGTATATTCTGTATTTTAGTACGGAATCTTTTATCCCCAAATATATTCTTGTTTTGCTTAAAGTATAATATTTAAATACAACTTTTGTGTTAAAATTCAGAGCTAGATGTTTGTGAATGCTTTCAGTGATGGTCTTTAATAAGAAACCTAACAACCAAGACCCCTTTGGTTTCTCTGTGACAGTCCTGATGAGATTTATAAAGCCAAGAAACATAATGAAAGCAACACAGGGGCTCATCTGTAGCTGTAGCAGTTGTGGAGGTGATGTCCTGCTCAACAGAGAAAAAGAAAAACAAACCCATGTCTTTAAGGACAATAAAGCAAGTGGTTTGGAAAAAAGATGAAACAATTGTCCTCAGCCTGCTGGAACTCAGCTGTCCAGGGGGCATGGAGAGAGAGGTGTCTGGCAAGAAAGAAGCGTGAAATATAGAATCTTATTTATCACTGTACTCCCAGGGGATGGAATATCAGCCTTTCTTCCTGACTGAGATACTATCTAATCTATCATGGAAAAGCTACATAGCTTACTTCTTCTTTGCCTCGAATTGGAGTAGGATTGCATTTTACAACAGTCATTAGTGCATGGCTTAATGTTGGAAGGAATATTCTATTTCTTACTAAAATGGGAAACGCGAGTTGGGCTTTCAAGTCTTCTGCCAACTGTCTCTGGCTTTTGCAGAAAGGGTAAACTGAAATAGCTGCTGTCACATGTGGGCGGCAGGCATGCAGTGCAGTTAATGTTCCGTGATAAACCTGGATAATAAGCAGAGATGGAGAAGGTTTCTCCCAAACAGAATGAGAACTGGTGTTTCTTGGAAACGATCATGTTTCTTCATCCTTTTGTTTTTGGTAAGAGAAGAATCAAATGTATAATGGTGATGTCCCCAAATAGTATAGAGAAGGGTAGCATCTATGGGTGTGTTGGATAATTCTAACAACTTTTAGAACTAATCAATTAATGAAACTACAGCTTTAGAGAAATTATTTCTCTACTTTTTTCTTTACCTGTGGCTCCTGGAGGAAAAAAAAAAGCTACTGTGTTTCTTCCCCATAACTTTAGAATTCAGTAGCTGAATATAATCACATGATGCATGCAGCAGATTATTTGGTTCATCTCAGTATAAACCAATTAATGTAAAATAACTTTAGGATCAAATGTGTAATCAGGTTGGATTAATTTCTGTTAAATTGATTTTCAAATACTGATGTGTCTTACCATTAATTACATACAAAAAAGATTATGTGGAACACAGAGCCTGTCTGAATATTTCTGTCATACACAGAAAGTGCTCAAAATCTAGTCAATATACAGCGACTTATTTTACTTTCATTTAAAATCCAAACTACAGGTTGGCCATTTTGAAAAACTGAAAGCTAAAAGAGCAGGATGTGGAAAGTTGCTTCCCAAGTAAGCCTCCATTTGAGATACCAGTTAAATTACCAAGCCTTGTAATGGAAGTATATAGCTTGTAAGATTTTAACTAAGTCTTGTTTAGTAGAACGAATTACACTGAGAAACAGTGCCTGTGAAAAGCCTGCTAAGTTATTGTACTTGCTGGTCTGTTTCAGCTTTGTAAATGGTGTAATGTATTTATCCTTGTACAGGTAGTACAGATACAGATGATCTATGGATACCTAAACTTATTCTAAATATTATTTATATTGATTTACTCTCAAATGGATAGTTAGGGCAGAGACTTAGATTTAAACTAACAAGATTCTTCAAAGACACTAAACTTTGGTCTCTTTCAAATAAGAAACATGCCACAAACTTGCCAAGGATTAAGGTTATTTAAGAGGTTAAAAAGTAGTCTTCACTGTTTGTTACCTTCAGAGCTTGATAGAATTTCTGGTTAAACTAGGTCATAAGGAAATCAATAATTTTATCTAAATTGCTTTTGCTTATCTGGTTATAGTTCTGTACAAAATAGGCCAAATCCTCTTCAGGAGTCTGTAACAGGCAGAGAATAATTTCTTGTTCAAAATAAGTTGCTGCCGAGTTTACATGTCCATATTAAAGTATGTATAATTTTACAAAACCTACTATGATGTGCATTTGTAAAATTCAGCATAAAGCAAATATTTTTCTTTAGGAAATGACAGTACACATCAGGTAAGCAACAACAGTTTTAATTAATATTCCTATGAAGTAAAAACTCTTTTAGTTTGTCAAGGCCTAAGTTCAGTACTGATAGCAGTTCTGGAACTGATGGAAATAGGCTAAACGGAGAGATCATCATTAAATAATTATCCAGGGGATGATTTAAATCTAGAGAGCTTTGTATTAAAAATAGCACGTATGTTTTATATGTTCAGGTTGTTTGCTGGGCTGCCCTTAACATTTTCAGGGCAGCCAGAGATCTGAGGTAACACGGAGTTTTCTTGAGATGTATTGATAAATGTGGTTTCAGAAACGTACCTGTACATAGGAGTATAGAGGGAATCTAAGAGACGATAAAAATATCTTGTTCTTCTATTCTATATGGAGATACATGTAAATGTTAATCAATGGATTGATAGATATGTAAAAATATTCAAATCTCATATTTTTATGCTGAACGTGAATTCTGAATACTGAATGTTGGGTTTCTGTTGCAGTATGAATACTTCAATGCTGTGCTCATAAACGAACGAGATGAAGATGGAAACTATCTGGAGCTGGGGAAGGAGTTCATTCTGGTGCCAAACGACCACTTCAATAACTTGCCTGTGAACATCAGTCTGAGTGATGTCCAAGTACCAACCAATATGTACAATAAGGGTAAGAAAAGAGCTGTTTTATTTCATCATTCCGCTAGGCGAACATAAATTAGGAACTTCCGTGCTTTTAAAATGAAGCTGTTGATTAACTACATATTGTGTGTGTTTTCCAGTTTGCAATTAAACTGAAATTTCAGTGGAAGAATGCTGAAAGTATGACAGTTTTGTAATATCTTTTGTTCTGTGTCAGTTTAGCAATTTAATACGATCAATGGTTTGCATATTGGAATTGCCTGAATTCTGCTGTAGAATACGGCACAATATATTTATTCTTATGAATTATTTTCTGGAATCTCCAAACAGATCTTACATGATCACTTAAAAGTTACGTTCTATCTTTGCTGAGAGCTATAAGGGAAAGATACAGGGTAGATGGGAGAGGAAATTTTATGCTTTCAAGCTTCTGAGAATAATTCTAGCTCTATGTGACTGCATACACAGCTGCTGTGAGTTTTCAGATAGTATTTAGGAGGAATAAGCCACATCAAAATTTCTACTCCCCTGGCTATTTGTCATAGATGCTGGGTAGCACACGGCACAAACAAGTGGCTACATTAGCTATTAAGAATGATGGATTTGGGTCTGAAAACTGGGAATGCAAACTGAACTCAGGTACATGCTTACACCTTCTCCTTTTGCCACTTCTCCTTAAACAGGCATCAGAATTTTCTAATTTTACTGTGCTTATGCAGCACCTATCTATTTGTCTCAAACCAGTAATAAAAGAAAAATTAAAAGGGAAGCGCCAAAGTTTCCCAACAATATCTACAGTGTATTTGTCATTGGTCTGTAGAGAGCTGCCTAATCTCATTATCTGGTTCCTCTTCCTTGTTTTAACTATACTAAAAGACAGCTAAAAATACATTAAATCCTTTCCTTGTAATGCATTCCAGGCTAGCATTTGTGGTAATTCATGCAAGGATATTGTGTAATCACAAATGGAAGGAGAATTAATTCGGATAGGTTGGGCTGGTAAAAGAAGCAACTGATATGACAGCTTCTCTTCGAAGTTATGATTCAGACTTAAGAATCTTGAGAAGCCAAAAATCGTACAGTAATGTCTTAAATTAGGGATTACAAAATAGCAAAGCTTCCTAGAGAGTATTTGAAAGGTTATGAAATGGTTAGTATGGGATATTTTGAAAAGATTTGGAAAATGCTTAAAGCGTCTAAAGCTACCAAGATATTTTTTCTGTGCAACTGCTAATATTTATTCAACTGAGCCTGTCCATTCATTCATTCCAGAATTGCTAAGGAGGAGAAAGAAGGGGGAAAAAAAATATGGTCACAAAGGGATGTAGAGGTCAGGCACTCATGTTTTTCTGGAGAAGCAAACTAAGCTGAAGAGTTTAGTTAGCGAGAGCAGTAAAACTAGAGGACCTTCAGTTACGTGATACATAGTACTGCTATGTATAGAATACATTTTTATATGCTGATTAATTACAGCTAAAGGCCGAAGTCAAAGGGCTTGTTGCATTTGTTTTGGCCTCTAATACAGGGACTGCCTGTGGAGATGGGGAGGATAGAGCTCTGTGATGATTCCTGTTTCCACTTTGTCTAATTCAAACCAGCCAAAATCATCACTTTATGCAGCTGCAGAAAAACGTTTTTTTATCATTTAAATGTATTCCAACTGCTGAAATCTGGTATGTTGCTGACATTTTCCTTACACACGGACATGATAGTCTTGGCTTGGAGACTGACAATGTCTGGAAATGTTACTCTTACCAAGAAGAGGCCTGTATACTTACATTTTTTGCTGCGCATTTCTTCAGTTCAGTAATGCAGAAGAGGGGTGATAACAAGTTTATTAAATCCTAGCCTGAGGGTACAGGCAGTAGATATTGATAGGTTTACAATGAAGTGTCGCACAACACCATTTCTCTAGAAAATGCCTGTTGTTCATTTCTAGGTTATGTTTTATTTTATTGAATTACTAGGCAAAACCACAGCCTGAACTCGCAGCTGAAAACAGACAAGTGTGATCATTGAATATTTAAACACAGGACTCCCAAGTCAGCATAGAAAAATGAACTTTTTTATTTGTAAGCTGATTAATAAGGTTTATCCTTGATTTTGGGCTTTTTAGTTGTAGATATATTGATAATTTGCAGTGGGTTCAGAGAAGAGTAACAGGACTTATCAAAAGGTTGAAAAATGTGCCTTATGGTGAAAGACTCCAGGAGCTCAGTCTGTTTAGCTTATTCAGGGGATGATTAAAGAATAAATTAGTTGATCTCTAGTAATCTCTGATTAATTACTAATACCAGCCTCTCTAATGTAGTTGCCAAAGGTTTAAAAAGACCCAGTGGCTGAAATTGGGTTTCATTATTTTGTAAATTGCACAAATGTCCCCTCAGTTGGGACCTGGTTGGTTTTTTTGTTGGGTTTTTTCTTTTTTTTTTAAATGTAGATAGACAGTGGTCTATTTGAAGGATGTTGTTCTGTGTCCATCCCTACAAGCCCTTAATCAAGACCAGATTCTTTTTTTGTTTGTTTTTGAAGTAATACATAGTCTAGAATTAGTCTGGGAAAAAAACGTCCTAGTCAGCTTGCACGATCGTAGTGATCCCTCCCAGCTGTAGAATGGCTGAAGTGAATGTTCACAGTCCCTAACGAGGCTCTAAATGAGATTGGCTTAAAAATAATGGTACATAAATACATTACTGTTCTTTATATGTCTTCTGGCTCTTTCAGCCTTTGCATAGAAAAGCTAAAATGGAAAAGCTTAACAACAAGATTAAATAATTCCCATTCTGAGGAAAATATCAAGTTTAAAATCTGAAAATAAAAAGCAAAAGCAAATTTCCTAACATTTATGATGAAATTAAGAAAGCTGAAATATTATAAATATCAAGACTATGATATTAAAATCTAACATGGAACATTTTGAAAAAGAAAATAAGAACCAATAAAAAGGCTGCCAACCAAATTTGTAAGCATACGTTTAACTCTAGTGCCATCTTTGAGTACAGATTGCATGCACCTACTATAAACATAGAAGGCAAAATAAATTACTGAATTTAGTAATAGTTTACTTAGTTTGAATAGTTTTGCATTTACAGTACTCTTGATCATAATTGTAAAATATAAAGAGCTGGCTTGGTTATTGATGTGCTCTTATATTTTCATTTACTCCTTCTGCACACCCTCGTCCTCCAGTTTCTCCATATCTTACAGTGCCCATCAATTAAGGTTAAAAACAGAAAAATTACTGATATTTGGCACGTAAAGCCTATGGAACTTTATTTCAGCATTCCTGTAATGTTAATATACTGAAGGAATTCAGAAAAAAACAGTGGGGTGTTTGTGCTTTACAGATAAGTGTGCTTATCTGTCTGACAATACAGAGAGACCTCTCTAGGCTGTTTCCCAGCAAGGCTGGCGGTTCATTTAAACTGCAGAACATTGTGACAGAATTGGCTCTCTTCATTTTTCCTGAAAATGACTGCTTGAGATAATGATTTGCTTTTGAAATGTTTAAGCACACATCGGGATTCTAAATCTGTCAGTGCATTCTGTTTCTTCTCTTTAAGCACAAAGTGTATTCATTGCCTATAGCCACAGGATTTGCCAGGCAGTCTCCTTTTAAACAATGAATAAATAATTAAGATTAAGTAAGAAGTTCTGTGATAACTGTCTTAGCAAGCAGTAGCTCTTTCTTCCATCCACAAATTTGGTAACTGGCAATTATCAACCGTGTACAGATTTCTGACAGAAAGTAGAGAAAAGGGTTCTTATTGAATTAATCAGCTGCATAATGTAGGTATATTCATAGATGAAAAAGGAAGGAAGCAAGCTTCTTTTTTTGGAAAGTGCAAAATCAATCTGAATCCAGTTTGGACAATACAGTACCAAGGCAGAAGTCCAGATATGAGAACAAGTATGTATAACAAGTATGTCTAATTCTGCTGCTGGTTTTTGGGGGTTTATTTTTTGTTGTTGTTTTGGGGTTTTTTTGTTTGTTTGTTTGTTTAATATTTTATTTACATGTGTTATGTATCAGCACCATATCTCAGATTTTTTATCTCTCTCTCATTATTTTAGAATGTAAGTGATTTGAACACACTACTGTCTCAGACATATCTTGCATATTTACTTCCATAGGCATACCTGATGTTACTCAGATATACCTTTCTGTATATCAAATGGTATGTTTTAATCAGCTATTGTGGAAGAGATTAATAATAATGAAAAAATGATTAATTATTTAAAGTTTAGATAGTTTCAACAATTGCTTTATTACTTTCTAAGATGCTAGTAGTATATTTAGAAGAACCTAGGAATGTGACATATAATTAAAAAGTAGGCAGTTGAAATGTGGACTAGGCTTTCTGGCAGCCATCCATGGAGAACATGATTTCTGGCAATAGGATTGCCACTGGGAAAATGTAGGATTCTATAATGGATTTATGTCCAGGAGGAGATGATAAAAGAAGGTTTCGGAACACTGAAATCTGGTCTTGCAGATATTGACAGCATATAAAAGTAAAAGAAATATAGAGTGGCATTTTACCTTTTGTTAGTATGGGAATGTGGGTAGTAGTCCTAGCTTCTTAAAATCCTACATTCTTTGTCCAAAGTACATGCTGTATCTGAGCTGAAGAACCTATTTCAGTTTTATTTTTCTAAGTCTGTGTCACCTCATATTTCCCTATGGCCGTGGACAGTAATGACATGTTTTCTGCTATTGAGTTTACACTCAGTGTTCTTTCAAGTTCTTGGAAGAGGCTTATGAATACTTGGCTAAATGTGGATTTCAGAGACATGTAGATGAAAACCAAAGGGTGAGGGTGAATGTGTCTTGGTGACACTCAGGTATTTCTAAAATATGGGGCCTGTTGAAAAGTGAAGTGTAGCGTAGTACAGTACCAGAAGTGACACACAGCAGGATCTCATCTGTTTATGTTAGCATTGCACAAAATCTAGGAAATTCAAGAGGATGTTGATAAATACATTATCTCAATATCAACTGAAAACAACTCCTGGTTTTGAGCTTTTGCAGTCAGTCTTTGTTTATACAATAAGGTAAACTTTACATTTGTAGTTTGTAGAAAGGGGAAAAGCCCAGGTTCTCTTCTTTTCAATACTTCAGAAACTTCTAGATGCAAGCACTTCCTCTTGCCTTTTAAACTGTCTTTCTATTGTACCTTTCTGTTTTCCCCCTAGGTCCTCAGAATTGTGGACATTCGTATTTTGCAGATTTTACTCTCTCCAAGTGTACTTATTAATTAAAAAGAGTTAGACCAATTCGCTAACTAACATAATTGACTAACTAATTTAACTGGCACTAAATCCTCCTTTATCAAGTACTGGTGCAAACTGGAGGGTTGGATTCTTGAAGTCAATGACACGATTCTTGCAAAATCAGTATTAGACTGCAGTTGCCCCTTCCATCCCTAGGAATGCAAACAGGCCGCTACTTAGATACATCACAGCAGACACCTGCTCATTTGGTAGACTTTAAGATCCTTTTCCATTTCTGGAATTACTCCAGTGTTTCTTGAATATTTTTGGGACTTGAACGTGCAGTACATTTCCAGAATGACTGTAAAGTGTAAGAATGCATAGAGATTTGAAAGGACAGTTGATGCACTATATGTTTTCTCAAAAGTGTCAAGTCTTTTGTTTAACTACCTCTTTTTTGTTACCAAAAATTAAGTTGTTAGAATTTCGGATTTTAAGGAGCTCAGTGTCTGCAGCCTCTGCTTGGGAATCAAGGGTAGATAGTGAGATTCTTAGGTAAATAACTTTGTAATTTGATTGCCTTTAATAATTTTGGGTTTTGTGTGTGTAAACAATGCCACTCTGACCTCTAGATACGAATGAATACAACATAAAGTGAAGTCATGCAGGCTTTTACTGTAGAAATAGAGTAACAAAACTAAACCGCTAATCAACAGCTGTATGGAAAAACACCTCTTGTCTTTACTCAGTCTCTAGAGTAAATGTGCTCAGTGTAATCATTCTTTCACTGTAAGAAATTTAGATCTAAAGAGACTTCTGTGCCTGAGAGGTTTTTTTCAAGCATAAAAATATTAATTATTTCTATAAACCTTATGTCTCATAAAAGCTTCACTGTAGCTCTGCCTCCAGATTTGGTCTGGACTAAAATATTGCATACACAAAGAAAACTTTCTAACTGTTCTTAAAAAATAAAAACACCTTTTAGAATGAGGTCAGTTTTACTTTCCTAGTTGTCTGCTACCTCCATTTCCATTCTTTGTTTTCCCAAGAAAATACAAAGAATTAACATGGTTATTCAGGACTAGTTTTGTATTAACTCTTAGGTGAACTTGCACAGTTTTGTCCTTACAGCGACCGTTTAATTTGTTCCCATTTAGGCCTGCACCAACACTTTGACAACTCACATTGTATTCTTTTTTGCATTAATTTTTTCCCTGCTTACTGAGAACCACTTTCTCCTATTTTCAATCCTGAATTTCATTCTCTGTTTTCTGTATGAGCTAGTTCTTGCTTTATCTCCTTTGTGTTTATGATTATGACAAGGCTTTGTGTACCCTATTTTGGAAATTACTTATAAAGAAGTTGTGAAGTGCCTCAGGGTGCAACTGGAGGTATGATGCCAGCTGCAGGTTATTGAGGGATAAGAAACTACTGCTCTCTGCCACTTGTGCTTGTTGGGTGTTCCTGTCCCATTCAAACCAGCTGTCATAAACTCTTCTGTAAGCTCTTCCTGAAGCTGGTTTGGTAAAAGGAATCAGATCAGCATTTTCTCCTAGCAGAGTGTTTGAAAAGAGAATAATTTTGACAGAACTAGGATGGGGGTGACTGACTGCGTGTGAATCTTATCTGCTAGCTCTGGACAGTAGTCTCTGAGAGATGGTGGAGGAGGTGGACGTGTGCCAATAGAGGTAGATTGGGGAAAGAGGATAATCTCTTTACTGGGATCAGTACAGAGGCAGCTTGAGCAAAATGTCTGATTTTTCCTTTTGAAAAAGAAGAGAGAGAGAAATAATTTCTCTTGGCAATAGAAAGGAAGTAGGCTTACACAAGTTGATTTAAACTAATGAGAGATTTTTCCTTTGTTGTCATTTCTAGTTTACTGTATCTATAATCCTGTTTTACTTACTGAGTTTTATAATGGAGGAATATTTCCTAGAGGATAAACCTTCATTCTGTTAACACAGCTGACAGTGGAATTAGACGCATTCTACAGCTTTGCAAGATTTAGTTATCCATTGAGTTTTTTGTATTTATTAAACGTCATTGAGGAAAGGGTCCAAACTTACTATGAGATAAGCAATAGATTTTTCAAATTCTAAATACTCTTAATTATTTTAAATGTATTTTTGTTTTCATCCCTACTGAATATCAGAGGAAAAGTCATACAGGCACATCTATGTTACATGGTGCTTCTTACCCCAAAGGTTGTTGACATATAAGCATGATTCATTGGAGTATTGCATGGAAATATTATGGATGCAAGGTAGTTTTGTGACCATGGTTTTGCAACTAAGTTGTCAAGTCCTAGATCAGAAGAATTTTAATTAATTAACGTGCAGCACAAGGTCTTTCCATCCAGAGATAGCCAGATTGCAGCTCTGCACTGTCTTCCATGTTTACAGCGTATGGCATAGATCTTTTGAGAGACATGATATTTTTGTATGCCCAGTATTTTAGTGCTTGCTTCTTTTCTCATCGTTTGTTTTCAGCAGGATTCCATTGTATAGCCTGAGGCACTGTTTCTCGCTTCAAACTCTGCAACAATTGAAGAGTTTTAGATGTGGCTGTTCAGCACAGCACCAAGTGCGTGCTGCCTCCCCATGAGCAGTTATGTTCCATTGATTTTTCATGGTCTTAAATTTTAATGTTTGCTGAACTACTGTGCTCTGTGTGGGGAGACTGGAGCTTATACTTCAAAGTTCTGTGGAACTGACTCTACATCTTTTAGCTTGGGCTTTTTGTGCTTTACTCCTAGTAAAGTCCTGGGGTGAATATTGCGTAAATACTTAAATGCCAGTCGTTCTAGGTGCCTACAAACAGAAGCACCATACTGGTACAAATGAATAGGACTGTTCTGAACAGACTCAGTTTTGGAAATTTTTCTTCCTAGTTTGATTTACATTGATGTCTGTTCAAATTAGTTTAAATAGGGAAATGTCTGCTCTTAGCTTGGAAGAATTCTTTGGACTCTGTGAAAGGAACTGATTACTGTCTTTGAAATGCCCAAGGTGAAATGTTGATTGGTATGTGGAAAAGCAGGATGTAGTGGGTAATGCACAAAAGGAGCATATTAACTTGACTACATATAGTAAAGTCTACAATAATAACTACCTTCCATAAATGGCTTTCTGATTGAGGAAGGCACTTTGAAGCACCTTCCTACTTTCTTACTTGTTGATCAAACTGCATTAAAATACCAACCAACATTTGTGCACGTGCAGAGAGTTGTTCAAATGCATTTTCCTTTTTTAGAAACTTGATATCAATAACTGCCCCATCTAAATGGCAATGGACTCTGTTTCAGGGAGGAAGTATGCTCTGTGCAGGAAGAAGAAAATATGTTAGAATCGATTACTGATTTTAATAATGAAATGTCAAAATAAAGCATAAAATTCCTAAAACGCATTGGGTCTGGAAAGTTACTCTCCAGCTTTCATGTATAATGGAGAATGGGGCTTATACTAGTGAACCATATTTCAACTTTTCCTTATATGAGTACGTTTTAATTTAAGGAAGTTACTTGAACTTTTAGCATAATGCTTACATTGATTTCTTTTTAATGTTGACATTATTTATAATGGATACATATCTCTTAGCATTTTCCTACAACTTTGCTTGATGTTTCATAACGTCTACAAGTATAAAAGACTGAATTTTCCAATCCTTTGTTGCACCAAGCAAGTTATATTTCATGGTACTGCCACATGATTTGGAAATATATTTTGGGGTCACGGTCATGTTTTTGTGACTTTTGCAATTGACTTAAGTCTTCGTTCCCTACTATAATGCATTTGAGAAGGGGAGCAGGTGAACAATATGGTTTAAATCAAATAACCATAACTGACTTCTAAAAATCTCTCTTTAATAACAGTTCCCTCTTTCCTACCCCTGACATTAGACTGTGATACTTGCATTCTTCTTGTTGCTGTTTTGGCACTAAGAAGGATTTTTTTTCTTGCTATCAGATTGGCTGGTCTTTGGCAAATACCCATCAGCAGCCCAGACACTGGTTAACTTACAAAATCTCTGCTATCATAAATTGGCAGATGCCTGTAAAGTAAATTACTTCTACGTTTTTACATCATTGTTATATTAGGAAATAGAGGTATATTATGGGGAAGATCTTTTTTAAGGAAGTTGGAGAATAGTGTAGGCAAAGTCAGGTGAAAAATTAATTTCTCCAAATCCTTTTTGTTAAATCCTTTGTGTTAAAAAAAACCAACCACAAACCAAACTAAAAAAACCCCAACCCTCAAAAAAACCCAAACCAAACCAAAATCCAAACAAAAAGGATATTGGAGGGCAGATTATCAGATATCTGTCCAGGTAGATTTGGAGAATGAAGTAGTGGGCTTAGTGCAAGATGTTGCTGTCTTTACTGACAGAGCAGAAGAACCAAGATAGAAAATAAAACCTGGTATTAGTATTATACAGTCCAAGAGTTAATCTGTTGCTTTGAAAAATAAAAGCAATAACGTAAATTTTAACTTGGAGAAGTCTGTCTGACTGTCTTCCGTCTGTTCTTTCCATCCTCATACTGTGGTATAGCTGCTGTTCTGGTGTTTTTGAAGTACAGGAAGGGATTTTATCAGTGCTTTCCATAACTGCAGAGTTTTTCTGTGATGGATGCTGAAGTCCATGAATATTTTCAAGCATTTCTGTCAACAGGAGATATGGTTTATGTCAACTCAACTAACAAACATAAGGCACACAATATGTTGCTGAGAGTCTCAAGCTGTGTCATCACCATATTAAAAAAAAAAAAAAAAAAGTTCAGGAATGTAAAATACAATTAAAAGTTCAATAATAAGTAAAAAGATAAAGTTATCTTCATTAATGATAGTCTAAATTAATTTTTCCTTAAAGTAATGCCACACTGAGACTAATTCCATGCCACTGGATTTGAAACACATTCAAGTATTAGCAACTGTTTGGATTCTGCAACACTGATTGCTCTGAGTAAATATGGATTTATAAAAGAAATTATTTTAAAGTATCTTGCAGGTCTTTAAGTGTATTTGGACTTCACTCACTTCAGGGACAAGATGACTATAAATATCCTATATTTTCCGATGGACTTCCATTCAATTTTTATCATTGCTCTCATTATTTTCACAATTCAATTGCTTTACATGTGTACAGTTGATATTTAGTATTCTTCCATGACTTAGTATATTTGATTTGGTCTTTTTTTTTTTTTTTTTTTTTATCTCTTGCTCTTACAGCTTTGCTCGTGACATCATTATTTGTAGCACATGTGTACTGTATTCTGTGCTTCTCTTTGTCTCACTTCTCACCTACCATTTTCTGCTGTTGAAAGTACAGGTTTTATCATGTGGCTTAAACCTTTGCTTAAAAGCTTTGTGTTATGGTTATAATGATTATTACTATGCAAAGTTGGCAATCAATTATTAGTGTGCTGTCATATTATTTTCTGGGTTGTAGATCATAGAATGGTTTGGGTTGGAAGGGACCTTTAAAGGTCATCTAGTCGATGAGCAATGAGCAGGGTCATCTTCGACCAGATCAGGTTGCTCAGAGCCCTGCCCAGCCTGACCGCGAATGTTTCCAGGGGTGGGGCATTTACCACCTCTCTGGGCAACCGGTTTCCAGTGTTTGACCACCCTCATTGTAAAAAATTTCTTCCTTATTTCTAGCCTAAATCTACCCTCTTTTAGTTTAAAACCATTACCCCTAGTCCTGTGGCAAGATGTTTTCTTTCTTTTCTTGCAGTTGTTTCCTTCCTTCCGATCTCCATAATCACTAATACTTTAAGAAATCATTTACAAGCAGTATGAATGCAGTACAGCTTTGAATAATTCTGAACTGTCTTTAGTAACATCAGGTCTAGTCTGTGCTTTTCTTCTAACCATGTTCACTCATTGAATGCTGGAAATGTTGCAAAGGTAGGTCTTAGACTTCACAAATTATCTTTAAGTTTTGCTTGAACAATTTAGAGACTGGTAAAGAATATCACCTGTGTCAAATGGCATTTCCATTGCATGATTTTCACTGCATGTTAAAAGATGAGTTTATGCACTACAAGTCAATAAATGCAGACTCTAATCAAAAGTTTTGCTTGCATAGGAAAAAAAATCTGCTGCATGTAATAGAGCCTTCTCTAAAAGATATTGAAACGTGATGAACCACAACCATTTTTTGATTAAGTGAGGCTTTTTCAATTTGATACTTAAAAAGAGCTATGAATATCGTTCAGTCATACTTTCCTATCAATGCCTTCCAAGTGGCTGTCAAAATTGAGATTACCTATTTTCTAGAATATTAGAACCAAAAAAATTCATTTCTCAAGTGATGCAGAAAGATTATAATCTGCAGCTAGCAGATATGTAAAAACCTTTTCCTGCAAGGTGTGAAATTAAGAAATAAAATCTTGTCTGTCACTGTCGTATATGATTTTATGGACTATGCTTCTGAAAATTCAACATCCTGGAGTTCTTATTTAAATAGTCATGGCCACGTATCATCCTGGACCACTATATTTATATTTTGAAATCCTTCCCCTGAATTGTTTGTATTCATATTTTAAGATCTCTAGGATGGTGTTTGCTCTGTCTTCCTAACTTTGGTCATTATTTAATTTAAAATGAACTTTCTTAGTTTAACTGATTTAGTCAGGGTTGCAGAGAATTTCCTATCTTCCCGTATTTCTTTGTTTTAACTCTTACTGGCTATTGGACAAAGATACACAGACTTCTCCACTTGTTCCATCTGGTTTTGCTCAAATTCTGCCTCAGATCCGATTCCCAGAGTCTACTCAGGCTGCTGCTTTGTTCTTGCAAAGGGCTTTAGCTTCACAGATTTTATTTTTTTTTCTTTTTTTTCAATTCTCTGTCTTTAACAGCAAGCCTTTTGGAAATGTTGACATCGCCACGCAAGATGTATACTGTGCTTTATCTTTCTTGTATCCTAGTCTGTCTGTTTCTGGCTGTGGATCTAATCTGTATGTTTCTAATACATCCACATCACCATAGCAACTAGATGTCAGATACAGGCTACACGGTAACATTAAGTTTTTCCTCTAAAAAGCCCTACTCTCTACCACTCCTTATTCAGCAGCTGTTGCTTAGTTACTTGCGGTTGGACTTTGCCATTTGACAAATGTGAGCCAGTGAAGGTTTGTTAATGCACACTGTTTCAGGTACAATATTAAGAGGCTTTTTGACCTGAGACATTTCTGTTAATCATAATGCCTCTCCTTCTTCCTTGTTGCTTCTAGTGGCAAAAAAGTGTCAGTAATTTACCAGTGGCTTATAATGGTAGAAAATGACTCTGTCTTCTCTTTTATCTTTGCTTTTTCTGTGTTATTATCTCTGAGTATTAGCTTCTCTAATGACTGATTCAAAGCTGTGGAGCCACAGTTTTTAGTTCCCATTGTGAAGGGTTGGAAGCAACAGCTGTTTAATGCTGTTATTCCTGCCCACTTGTATGGGTACTGAGTAACCCATACAGGGGTGTATAAAGGCATATCCACAGTGCCTAGGGGAGCTTGACTGAGAACAGTAAAAGGGTAATGCAGAGTGTGGAGGTGCAGATAATGAATCCTGCTATAAGGCTCTCATTAGTTTATGCTTGCTGCAGTGCTAGTTCAGCTCTGTGACTTCCAGCACTGGAATTGGTATGTCTGTGTGGTCCTGCACCACACTTACCTGGGTATATGTGTAAGTGGGCTCAGTGTGAGCACAGGGAGGTCTGCTGCCTCAAGTTTCATAAGCATAAGTTCACGTTGGGTCCCACTGACTGCCACTCTAGAAAATGTCTCAGGTTGTATGTTCAAACTGAATTTTGTCCTCACTTGCTGTAATTCACCTGTTTTATTTGAGGGATGTTATATTGGAATGAATGAATGAGAGAAATGGCATGTGAACTCTTTGAACTGTAGGGGGAGAGTGTGGACTGCAAAGACAAAATTTTCAAGAATGAACTAAAGGAAGCGCAAAAGCATCACTAGACTGAGAATACGAATAAGAAGCAAGGCAATGGCTTTGAAATGACTCGGAGTGAATTTGCTGAACTTGAAGAGAGTATATTTTAATCTACAGCTAACTGAGACTTTTAAACTGGTTTTAACCCAAGCATTATTACTGTCCATACTGTTGAGAACAGCTCTGATTTGGAGGCATGTTGTGTTTGGGGTGCTTACCTGAATAGAAGTCTGAGTTATTTCAGCTTCATTTTTGATTATCCTGGGGATTACCTACTTTACCAAAGCATCCCTTAAGTGAAGCAAGTTCTATTCTCACCTGTTTACAATTAGCATCAGTGAATGAAAAAGAAACTTTAAGTATGTCAGCACTGAAATTATAGAATCTCTCCCAAGACAGTCACAACTGCAGAACCAGTAAGGAGACAGTTAAACATATTGTACTAGTTTAATTAGTGTTGCCTCATCCAGCTGCATTTGGCTTTTAAAGATGTATTGGTAACATGTGGCTTGCTTGAAAGGTCAGTCTGTAATTCAATGGTGAAAAGTTCTTACATAAATGTTATATTGCAGGATAAAAAGGGAATGGTATGAATTACCATTTTGACATACAATTTTTAAATTTAAGAAAAGTTCAAAATTCACTTTCTCCAAAAATAATTTTGAAACATAGTCCCTCCTTTTTGTGAGACTGAAGTGGTTTTACGTTGCCTTGTGGCTCAGTTTCCTAGCTGGAGCAGAAGTTAGTGCCCAAAGGCAAACATTATGTATTTAATGTTTGTGCCTGCAAAAAGATTAATTCTTTTTCTTTCAGCAGCAATAGGAATAAATTCCACTGAAGCAGGTTTAAGAAATGTCAATTAGGGCACTGTTGTCCTGTCCCAAAAGCAGTTGCCTTAGTATTGCACCAAGTGCAAAGAAATTTAGTCACTTTAAACATAAAAGGTACCCTCCTCCTTATCTTCGTTCCCTGAATTGTGAGTCTGGAAAAACATTGGTTTTGAGGATTTCTTGGTGCTATCTTCTGTTTTCATATAATCACTGTGTAACCTGAAGAAAGGTCTGAGCCTATCAAAAAACCCAAACCAACGACAAACAAAAAACCTACTGTACATCTAACATCTACAGCTGTACATATGTCTGTGTGTAAATATATATATTATACACTAAACTTGGTATTATATGCCTAATTATTTGAGAGCAGTTATTTCCACTTTGTTTCTGCAGAGGAGTTCTTTTAGGCTTTTGTGCATCATTAGCCTCTAGTGCACAAGCTGTTTCCCTCTTTTCTGATAGTAATATACCTTTTAAAATAATGAAAATTAACTGTAATTTGTTTGTTCTCCTTTAAAGTGCTAACTTTCCTTACTTGTGTTTATTTCATTATTTTAATGAGATAAAGCAATCGGAGAATCAGGGTATGTTCTGTTACTGGCTTATAATAACGAACAAGTAAAAGCACCCAGGGTATCTTTTTGTGGGATATATTAATGAAAAACAAATCTCATGATTCAATACAAGATTATTTTTAATGGACTGAGTTTATATTCTAGGAACGCCTTGAGGAGTTTTATTTTTCAGTTTATTTTGCTTTATTTAAGGATTTTTCTAGACTTTATTTTCTCCATGAACTATGTTTGAAAAGCATTCTTAATCTATAAATTTAGTGGTAATTGACGTAATAGTTCTGGGTTTCTGAAAACCGTTAGATTGAATTCATTAAATGATTGTATGACAAATGTAAAAATTGTAGCTTTTGTTTAGTATGGAGCAAAGAAGACTGACATTTGACAAAGGATCATAGAAGTTTATCTAAAGATACATTTTCTTCATTTTGTCTGCTGTTTTAGAATACCATAATAATTTGTCTCTCCATCCTGCTACATAACACAGATCCTCCTTTGATTTTTCTTGGATCTGTGTTGTGTGAGGAGGACAAAAGAAGGCTTGCTCTTCTGGTTAAGTATTAGTATGCTTGGCTAGAATATAAACTGTTTCAAAATATTGTTTGGCTAAAACTTACAAAGACATTTTTGCACTGTACTTTGTTTATCTAGGTGTCTTTCTTGCAGCTTTTATTTGGCACATTCCTAAAGGAGCAAATAGTGTTGAAGAATCCATGACTGATTTTGTAATGTATTCACCCCAAAATGCTGCTTTTGTGCATCTGCTCAGTGTTTTCAGTTTTTTTTAATACTAGCTTCAGAGATTTTGAACCAGCTGAACATTTTCATATGTATGAGGCTTTTTCCAACTATTTTTTGTTTGAGTAAAACTTCCATTCTACCCAAGTTGTGCAAATGGCCTATTGTGCAAGGAAGAAATGCTACACAAAGATTATAAAGCACTACAACAGCAAGGGACCATTGCTTTTGGAGGATGAGAGACGATGACTATTGATGCAAATATATAAATGTGCTGTCATATCTGATGCTTCACATTCATACTAGGTTTACACTCCCAGGAATGTAGCAGTAGAGGTTTAGTTTATTGTAGCCCAGTAGACTGAAATGCATTTCACATGCCTAAAACATTTCTCTCTAAAGGTTTTCCTGACGCCGTTTGTTGTACACAAGAGGCACTAGGAGGTCTTTAACACCTCCTGTTCAAAGCATTATTTGTTGGTCCTTGCTGCATAGTGCGAATGTTTCCAGGGGTGGGGCATTTACCACCTCTCTGTAAAAAATTTCTTCCTTCCATCTAGTATAAATCTTCCATCTTTTAGTTTAAAGGTGGCAAGATGTTTTCTTTCTTTTCTTGCAGTTGTTTCCTTCCTTCCGATCTCCATAATCACTAATACTTTAAGAAATCATTTACAAGCAGTATGAATGCAGTACAGCTTTGAATAATTCTGAACTGTCTTTAGTAACATCAGGTCTAGTCTGTGCTTTTCTTCTAACCATGTTCACTCATTGAATGCTGGAAATGTTGCAAAGGTAGGTCTTAGACTTCACAAATTATCTTTAAGTTTTGCTTGAACAATTTAGAGACTGGTAAAGAATATCACCTGTGTCAAATGGCATTTCCATTGCATGATTTTCACTGCATGTTAAAAGATGAGTTTATGCACTACAAGTCAATAAATGCAGACTCTAATCAAAAGTTTTGCTTGCATAGGAAAAAAAATCTGCTGCATGTAATAGAGCCTTCTCTAAAAGATATTGAAACGTGATGAACCACAACCATTTTTTGATTAAGTGAGGCTTTTTCAATTTGATACTTTAAAAGAGCTATGAATATCGTTCAGTCATACTTTCCTATCAATGCCTTCCAAGTGGCTGTCAAAATTGAGATTACCTATTTTCTAGAATATTAGAACCAAAAAAATTCATTTCTCAAGTGATGCAGAAAGATTATAATCTGCAGCTAGCAGATATGTAAAAACCTTTTCCTGCAAGGTGTGAAATTAAGAAATAAAATCTTGTCTGTCACTGTCGTATATGATTTTATGGACTATGCTTCTGAAAATTCAACATCCTGGAGTTCTTATTTAAATAGTCATGGCCACGTATCATCCTGGACCACTATATTTATATTTTGAAATCCTTCCCCTGAATTGTTTGTATTCATATTTTAAGATCTCTAGGATGGTGTTTGCTCTGTCTTCCTAACTTTGGTCATTATTTAATTTAAAATGAACTTTCTTAGTTTAACTGATTTAGTCAGGGTTGCAGAGAATTTCCTATCTTCCCGTATTTCTTTGTTTTAACTCTTACTGGCTATTGGACAAAGATACACAGACTTCTCCACTTGTTCCATCTGGTTTTGCTCAAATTCTGCCTCAGATCCGATTCCCAGAGTCTACTCAGGCTGCTGCTTTGTTCTTGCAAAGGGCTTTAGCTTCACAGATTTTATTTTTTTTTCTTTTTTTTCAATTCTCTGTCTTTAACAGCAAGCCTTTTGGAAATGTTGACATCGCCACGCAAGATGTATACTGTGCTTTATCTTTCTTGTATCCTAGTCTGTCTGTTTCTGGCTGTGGATCTAATCTGTATGTTTCTAATACATCCACATCACCATAGCAACTAGATGTCAGATACAGGCTACACGGTAACATTAAGTTTTTCCTCTAAAAAGCCCTACTCTCTACCACTCCTTATTCAGCAGCTGTTGCTTAGTTACTTGCGGTTGGACTTTGCCATTTGACAAATGTGAGCCAGTGAAGGTTTGTTAATGCACACTGTTTCAGGTACAATATTAAGAGGCTTTTTGACCTGAGACATTTCTGTTAATCATAATGCCTCTCCTTCTTCCTTGTTGCTTCTAGTGGCAAAAAAGTGTCAGTAATTTACCAGTGGCTTATAATGGTAGAAAATGACTCTGTCTTCTCTTTTATCTTTGCTTTTTCTGTGTTATTATCTCTGAGTATTAGCTTCTCTAATGACTGATTCAAAGCTGTGGAGCCACAGTTTTTAGTTCCCATTGTGAAGGGTTGGAAGCAACAGCTGTTTAATGCTGTTATTCCTGCCCACTTGTATGGGTACTGAGTAACCCATACAGGGGTGTATAAAGGCATATCCACAG
This sequence comes from Calidris pugnax, assembly GCF_001431845.1. Classification (NCBI taxonomy): domain Eukaryota; kingdom Metazoa; phylum Chordata; class Aves; order Charadriiformes; family Scolopacidae; genus Calidris; species Calidris pugnax. Next base: position 662,602 of record NW_015090851.1, read on the forward strand.
TGCCTAGGGGAGCTTGACTGAGAACAGTAAAAGGGTAATGCAGAGTGTGGAGGTGCAGATAATGAATCCTGCTATAAGGCTCTCATTAGTTTATGCTTGCTGCAGTGCTAGTTCAGCTCTGTGACTTCCAGCACTGGAATCGGTATGTCTGTGTGGTCCTGCACCACACTTACCTGGGTATATGTGTAAGTGGGCTCAGTGTGAACACAGGGAGGTCTGCTGCCTCAAGTTTCATAAGCATAAGTTCACGTTGGGTCCCACTGACTGCCACTCTAGAAAATGTCTCAGGTTGTATGTTCAAACTGAATTTTGTCCTCACTTGCTGTAATTCACCTGTTTTATTTGAGGGATGTTATATTGGAATGAATGAATGAGAGAAATGGCATGTGAACTCTTTGAACTGTAGGGGGAGAGTGTGGACTGCAAAGACAAAATTTTCAAGAATGAACTAAAGGAAGCGCAAAAGCATCACTAGACTGAGAATACGAATAAGAAGCAAGGCAATGGCTTTGAAATGACTCGGAGTGAATTTGCTGAACTTGAAGAGAGTATATTTTAATCTACAGCTAACTGAGACTTTTAAACTGGTTTTAACCCAAGCATTATTACTGTCCATACTGTTGAGAACAGCTCTGATTTGGAGGCATGTTGTGTTTGGGGTGCTTACCTGAATAGAAGTCTGAGTTATTTCAGCTTCATTTTTGATTATCCTGGGGATTACCTACTTTACCAAAGCATCCCTTAAGTGAAGCAAGTTCTATTCTCACCTGTTTACAATTAGCATCAGTGAATGAAAAAGAAACTTTAAGTATGTCAGCACTGAAATTATAGAATCTCTCCCAAGACAGTCACAACTGCAGAACCAGTAAGGAGACAGTTAAACATATTGTACTAGTTTAATTAGTGTTGCCTCATCCAGCTGCATTTGGCTTTTAAAGATGTATTGGTAACATGTGGCTTGCTTGAAAGGTCAGTCTGTAATTCAATGGTGAAAAGTTCTTACATAAATGTTATATTGCAGGATAAAAAGGGAATGGTATGAATTACCATTTTGACATACAATTTTTAAATTTAAGAAAAGTTCAAAATTCACTTTCTCCAAAAATAATTTTGAAACATAGTCCCTCCTTTTTGTGAGACTGAAGTGGTTTTACGTTGCCTTGTGGCTCAGTTTCCTAGCTGGAGCAGAAGTTAGTGCCCAAAGGCAAACATTATGTATTTAATGTTTGTGCCTGCAAAAAGATTAATTCTTTTTCTTTCAGCAGCAATAGGAATAAATTCCACTGAAGCAGGTTTAAGAAATGTCAATTAGGGCACTGTTGTCCTGTCCCAAAAGCAGTTGCCTTAGTATTGCACCAAGTGCAAAGAAATTTAGTCACTTTAAACATAAAAGGTACCCTCCTCCTTATCTTCGTTCCCTGAATTGTGAGTCTGGAAAAACATTGGTTTTGAGGATTTCTTGGTGCTATCTTCTGTTTTCATATAATCACTGTGTAACCTGAAGAAAGGTCTGAGCCTATCAAAAAACCCAAACCAACGACAAACAAAAAACCTACTGTACATCTAACATCTACAGCTGTACATATGTCTGTGTGTAAATATATATATTATACACTAAACTTGGTATTATATGCCTAATTATTTGAGAGCAGTTATTTCCACTTTGTTTCTGCAGAGGAGTTCTTTTAGGCTTTTGTGCATCATTAGCCTCTAGTGCACAAGCTGTTTCCCTCTTTTCTGATAGTAATATACCTTTTAAAATAATGAAAATTAACTGTAATTTGTTTGTTCTCCTTTAAAGTGCTAACTTTCCTTACTTGTGTTTATTTCATTATTTTAATGAGATAAAGCAATCGGAGAATCAGGGTATGTTCTGTTACTGGCTTATAATAACGAACAAGTAAAAGCACCCAGGGTATCTTTTTGTGGGATATATTAATGAAAAACAAATCTCATGATTCAATACAAGATTATTTTTAATGGACTGAGTTTATATTCTAGGAACGCCTTGAGGAGTTTTATTTTTCAGTTTATTTTGCTTTATTTAAGGATTTTTCTAGACTTTATTTTCTCCATGAACTATGTTTGAAAAGCATTCTTAATCTATAAATTTAGTGGTAATTGACGTAATAGTTCTGGGTTTCTGAAAACCGTTAGATTGAATTCATTAAATGATTGTATGACAAATGTAAAAATTGTAGCTTTTGTTTAGTATGGAGCAAAGAAGACTGACATTTGACAAAGGATCATAGAAGTTTATCTAAAGATACATTTTCTTCATTTTGTCTGCTGTTTTAGAATACCATAATAATTTGTCTCTCCATCCTGCTACATAACACAGATCCTCCTTTGATTTTTCTTGGATCTGTGTTGTGTGAGGAGGACAAAAGAAGGCTTGCTCTTCTGGTTAAGTATTAGTATGCTTGGCTAGAATATAAACTGTTTCAAAATATTGTTTGGCTAAAACTTACAAAGACATTTTTGCACTGTACTTTGTTTATCTAGGTGTCTTTCTTGCAGCTTTTATTTGGCACATTCCTAAAGGAGCAAATAGTGTTGAAGAATCCATGACTGATTTTGTAATGTATTCACCCCAAAATGCTGCTTTTGTGCATCTGCTCAGTGTTTTCAGTTTTTTTTAATACTAGCTTCAGAGATTTTGAACCAGCTGAACATTTTCATATGTATGAGGCTTTTTCCAACTATTTTTTGTTTGAGTAAAACTTCCATTCTACCCAAGTTGTGCAAATGGCCTATTGTGCAAGGAAGAAATGCTACACAAAGATTATAAAGCACTACAACAGCAAGGGACCATTGCTTTTGGAGGATGAGAGACAATGACTATTGATGCAAATATATAAATGTGCTGTCATATCTGATGCTTCACATTCATACTAGGTTTACACTCCCAGGAATGTAGCAGTAGAGGTTTAGTTTATTGTAGCCCAGTAGACTGAAATGCATTTCACATGCCTAAAACATTTCTCTCTAAAGGTTTTCCTGACGCCGTTTGTTGTACACAAGAGGCACTAGGAGGTCTTTAACACCTCCTGTTCAAAGCATTATTTGTTGGTCCTTGCTGCATAGTGCTGTGTTCTTATAATTTTGTGTCTCTCTCTCTGAATACCTCAGCAACAGGAATTAGACATTTATCATGAAATGTTAGTTTACAGGTTTTGTGGTCTTGTGTTTTAAATGGCTTTTATAAAGATTTGTGAACAGGTCTGTCCTTGAGAAATTTCCATAAGGATGACTTTTATTTCCAAGGCTGTGCCTGGCCTTTCTCATATATCACTTTGACAACAGTTCTACTAAAATGATCCCATTTGGTATGTTGTGTGTTAAATATTTTACAGCACAGTTGGCTTCATTTAGCAGCAGTCACGTTTACTTTCTTTTCCTCTAATTTGCAGTACGTTCCACTGGCTTCCTGTATTGTTTGTCATGACACTTTCCTGCCCTGCCACTTGCATAGGTTTAGATTTCCTGGTTGCTGATAGCCTCTGTTCCATCAGCCTGTGCAGAAATTTCTTTTTGCCATGTGTCAGAACTGGCTCTTTTTTCAGTATTCAAGACGAGTGTTCTTCTGTGTTGAAACAACAGTGCATATAGGATATTTACTCAGTTTGGTTGATTCCTATGTTCTGAGCACTTTTTCTTCTTTCCAACTTGGAAAACTGTTTCTAGCAGTGGTTTCTCATGTTGTTTGCCCTGACTCTCAGTCACACCCTGGCATCCTGTTCTGTGGTGTGGTGTTTTCTTACTGATTTTTCAGGTTTCACAGTATTCAATTTATATCCTGCAAAAATGTGGAAACGAGCATGTTTTCCTGAAAATACAGAAATATCCTGGTGGTCACATTAATTTATGGAGTGATCATATGTCAGGATTACTGGGTTTATGCTTTATTTCTCCTCAGCTAAAGGCACGTTAGCAATTGCTGGGTAAGCAATCTGTTTTGTTAGACTGCGTTAGTAATAGGTGTAACTGCCCCACGTGCCTGGCTCCTGTGACACCTCTATTAAAGCAGCATCTTCCCACTTGTTCCTGGGATGGGCAGTAAGTGAAGCTTTTGACTTTTGCTTCAAGTTCCTCCTTTAATTAAAAAAAAAAAAAAAAAAAGGCAAACACTGTGTTCATATCTTAAAGTTTATGATGGATTTCCTATGCAATTCATTCCCTAAATTAATGGGATCTGAACAGGCAGAAATGTAGGCTTTTAATTGCATATGATAT
>NW_015090851.1:666969-735582 GCF_001431845.1 Calidris pugnax
TTTCAGCTTCACTTAAAAATCAGAAAAAGGATTATTCCCTTTGAGCCAAAATGTTGCAAAAACCCCCATAGTTTAAAAAAAAAAAAAAAAAAAGGTAAAGGTAATATACTATGTTCATGGATCCTGCTTACATGCTGTTTGCAGAGCTTTGCTCTAACTGATTCACAGATCAACCCACATACTGGTTGCTTTTAGCTGTTACATCTGGTAAGCTAAGTAGGGTCCAACCAGGTTAGGAGCCAAATGGGTCATCTCAAAGGTACACTTATTTGCTCCAGGACCTTGAAATTCATTAAGTGGCAAGCTCTTTGCAGAATCAGAACTGAATCTCTATCCCAGAATGGTATTAGTGAGAAGTTTGCAGCTGTAATTCTGGCTTTCAAATGAACTGAAGTTGAATTTCAGACCACCTTGTTCACAAAAAAAAACAAACGACCAAAACACAAACTCCCCAAAACCCCCAAACCCACTCATGAAACTCAGCATAAAAATAAACACATATGGCCATCCTCCAGTTCTTCTGCTGCCACTTCAAAAGAGAAGGGGTATGCCATTAGGTCAGCATTGGAAGCTGAAACAACGGAATACCTACTACCATGTCTTTATACAGTCTTTACCACCCCATGTACTTATGAGGAGGGAATGTGATTTCTGACATTGCTGAATGGCTCTCAGCACATGAAGCAAAATGGACAAACACCTTCTTCTGTGTCTACAGATGGCCAGATGCTTTGATCTGTGAGCTGATGCATCCACATTACCCAGTGAAGGCAGAGGGAGGGGAAGAGAAAGAAAAAAGCAAAGGCAGTTGCCAAAATTGGCATCCAGCCTCAGCTCTTGAATTTGTTGGACCACCCTGAAAAGCATTCATATTAGTGTTAAGTAGTGTAATTATTAGATTGTTGGTGTGTGTCCCAGCAAAGTATGTGATTTTGTTATTCTTTAAAATATGACCAGACTAAATACGTTGTCAGTGTCAGCAAAACTAAGCTAATATTGTTGCTATCTTTGAGCCAAAAGGGTGCTGGGTTTTGCATTCCTTTTGCAGTGTTTGGTCCCGTAGGCTGTGCTTGCACTGCTTTATTGTATGACGGTACTGCTTTGCAATCTTAGGGGCTGCCCTTGAGGTCATCAGAAAATAGTTTTGGATGCCAGCATCTTTGACAGCTTTCCAGCAGAAATTAGTGATTATATTACAAAGGTAATATAATAGGGGGAAAAGCTAAGGATCATTGGTAACATTTTTTTTTTTTCTTCCTTGGTAATAAAGCATAGTATGGCAAGAAAGAGAAGCATTCTGTGCTTTCTTCATAGGCATTGAATTACTCAGTGCTCTCCTTAATTTTCTATAAAGCTTGCTGGAATAATTAGAAAGCAAGATGCATCGTGCATGTGATAGTTTCATTCCATAGACTTACTCTACTCTAGATGTTTTTATGGGTTCTGTGAATTAAAATTTATTTCATTCTAGCGCTAACCTCTGGCATGCTGTTGCACACCTTTCGGTCTGCACGCCTTGGTTGCCTTTGTTGAGACTTCAGATCTATTTCTTTGGATCAGCAGCATCTATGACAGCAACTTAATTGCTACATGCATTTGTACTGTTATTTGGCAATTTTGTTTCAGGTTCATGTTGGTGTACCTATTTGCCTGGGGGCTGTTTCTGTATTAAATATCAGTAAAAATACGTAACATCTACACAAACAGCAGTAGAGCAAATTCACATATAATTGCAAGCCAGCTCATCTAGAAGACGAGGGAAAGGGAATATTTAATTATGTTTTAGCTGTTACTGCCAGGAAGCAAAAGCAGAAATTATGCTTCAAGAATTGTGACAGAAGCTATTTACATTTATTGTCTTTGAGCCCCATAATATCACGTTAATGATTTTGCATTTATATTAAGCATTATCATTTATTCTCTTTCTCCCTCCCCAAATTTCTGAATATTCACAAACATTAATTTACCACTATTGACATATAACTATTTTGAGGATGCAGATGACATTAACAAGTAACACAAAAACTTAGTACTGTTTCTAAATGAAGTACTGGGGGCAATTTAAGCAATTTAGTGTAATTACTGAAGTTGGAAATTGCCCAGAACTAAAGGCTTAACATGCAGGTTATTAGAAGATGAGACTATAAAATGTTAATGGGATATATGGTCAGGAACTCAGCTGTATTTAGAATGATGCATGTGGACAGAGATGCATCCACATAATAATCATTATCAAATTCAGAATGAGGAGCTCACATTTGAAATCCTTCTGGCTTAAGATGCACTAGCCACTAAAGACACGGGATTTCCACGTGAAGTCTGTAGGCCTGCAGTTTTGTACTGTGGATACATCTTTTTTCCCCACTTCACTTTTCGTTGTATTCTAAGGGTTAAATTTAGTGTGACCTTATTTGCTCTTTTATAAAAATGGTTGATGCATAAAATGTAACTTGGTATATTGTTAAAAGAGCAACCAGCATAACAGATATGCAGGGTGTAGGAAGGGTAGTGAATTGTCACTGGGTTTCATTTTGAAGCAACCCAGTCATCATAGATTGCATTTTAATGTGCCTTTTTATTTAAAATGCCTGCTTAATGCTCCTTTCAGCTAAAAAATTCCTATTAGTTTCAGAGTCACTGGATTAATGTTTATAGTGATCAGAATTTGGATAATTAGCAATTAGTGTTGTCAGCCTAATGCAGAATATAGTCTCGACGAGTCACAGTCAAGGAAAATTTCTTGATTGTATTTTCATGGAGTTCTTTTATCTGTAGTACAGATACATAAACATGTTAAGTGGCTCTTCATATATAGGCTAAAAAAAGCAATCCACTACTGTGGTGGCATGGATATTTTAATGTGGTGTTCTTTTTTTTTTTTTAAATAATTTATATATGTATTTTTAATATATAAATATGTTTTCCTGAAATGCCACTGGAAGGATTTCACATTTAGCTTAGAGCTTAACAGATGGATGACTAAACTTGTCCCATGACCTTATGGAGCTGGAGTGTATATAGAATTCAAAGGAATTATCACTGGGCTGTGAGGCTGAGTAAAGGCTCTGCTTAGCTGAGTGGCACTATAGCGCAGATTCGTTAGGAAAGGGAATTAAAAATTTGCCTCTGTGGAATCCAGGATAGAAGACATCTGATGAACTGACAGTATTGAAAAATACTGTGGTACAATGTGCAGTCTTGGAATGAGATCCAATTATAAGTTGTTAAGAACCACTACAGTTCGTTTTAAATATAAATTAAGATAGAAATTATTCTGTTTGATTTGTTTGGCTTTTCACTAATCCTCATGACTGAAAGGCATATGAAGAGTTTCTAGTCCTCTAGAGGCTTGAGGAAAAGTTTGTTGTTTTTCCTCCAAACAGGGTTTTCTAGAAACAGTTACAAGAAACCTTCCCCCCAACCAAAAACCAAAAATAACCCAACAACAAAACCAATACTCTTTACTGTGTTGCTCTTCTCAGTGGTGAATTAAACTTATTACTTTCTCTTAATATTGTAATGCTGAGTCAAAAATGTACTTTTTAGTGATTCAGGTACTCCACCAGAATGGACTGGCAACATTTGAACAGTACTGGGAAGTTCCAGTGGACTAGAATAGGATTCTCATTCTAGTTCATTGCTTCTTGTGCAATGTCTAAATGCTGAACAATGGATCAATATTTTGGGGTGCTGAAATAGGAGCATATTTTCACAAATTGATGATAGATCCCAGGATCGGCAGTCCTGACAATTAATTTGTGATGTCTTAATCACAGCCTGTGACTGGAGTCATTGCAAGCTGGATTTTGCCAGCTAGGCAAAACTGAAGTATTACCGTTGGACTGGTGACATCAGTTTGTTTGATATGTGTCTGGTTGAGAGATTTTAAATGTATATTTCATCCTCTAGAGGAACAAGTAACTATACTAGACATGTTTTAAAAACAACATCTGTTTTGTTGACCTTGCTTTTTCAGCAGTCCATTTATGTAAACCTAAATATTTAGATGAAAGCAACATTCAAAGATTTGTAGCTGAGACATTTTCCTTTTTCCACTGTTTTTCTTGATGAATGTAAGGAAAGATAACAATTCACCTTTTTTCCACTCCATTAAAATCACATTCTAAGCAATCTTCTGAAATCAGAACAGCATTATTTTGCAAGCTAATGGAAGCATTATTTCAAATGCTTGAGAAAATGTTACTGTCTATTCATGTATGCACACTTTTACAAATGAAAAAAATACATCTGTGATTTTAGTTCTATTTTTTCCTTTCTCTTCTGCTGACTTCACATACAGATTGGATTTGAAATACAGTATTTCTTGATTGTTTCTCATCTTTCAAAATTCACAGTTTGAAGTTGAGTAACTTTTCAAGATATATTCATTTATTTCTGCTTTCCCACTGTCGAACCAACTCTGCATCTTAAAAGCATTCTTGGGCAGCCTGTTTTTTTAGGAAGTGATAGGGATGTTTTTAGACAGAAATAATTTATTTTTAACATCTAGGATTTGCTTTTTAGTTTCTCTTCCTTTGGGAATAAAAAAATGAGGTCATTGTTGTGGAATCTGATGTTTTCCAAATAACAATCAGTGTTATTTGTCATAAAAATTTGTGCTTGTATGTATATCATAACGCATTCAAGTGTAAAATAAAAGGTATTTCACTTTCTATTCCCACACAGAAAGTGAACTTTCAAATATAGTGAGAATTATTTTACCAAGTTGAAGATTAAAAAAAAAAAAAGTATGAAGTGTTACCATGAGACTTTTTCTTTTTTCCCCCAGACCCAGCCATTGTAAATGGAGTTTATTGGTCAGAATCTTTAAATAAGGTGTTTGTTGATAATTTTGATCGTGATCCTTCTCTCATTTGGCAGTACTTTGGAAGTGCAAAAGGATTTTTCAGGCAATATCCAGGTAAGAGGAATACAAGTTCTTACTTAAAATACAATAAAGAATGCTATGGCTGCCAATTTCCACTGAGTGTTGTCACAAATCGTAACTTTCACAGATACTTGCAAGTTTGATTTTACTTTATCTAGTTCTGAGAGAGAGATTCTTCTAATCAACGTTTTTAACATTCTGAGGTTTTTTTCTACCAATTTTCAACTAACTCCTAAACAGACTGTGGAGAAAGAGGGTAAGGAGGACCCTTCACATAGTACTGAAATACTGAACTTAGATAATGCACTATATCAATGCATAGAGTAAGACTTAATTGAGATTTATTGTTTGGTTTTATACTTTCACTTAACCTGACACCTTTACATTTAAAGATTTCAAATATGTGTTTCAAAGTTTGCTTTCACACCAGTTGTAATAAAATGCAATTAGATGGCTTGTGTTATTTTTATAGAAATAGGTTAAAATGTAGTTATCACTTGTGTTTAATCACATACCAAATTTGCTACATAATGAATAAACTGAAAAGTTAAATGAGCTGATCCTCAGCCTTTGTAACTTTGGATCAGACCCATAGCAGGAACTATTCCTTTAGCTGACCTATGGTTTTTAAGTCTGAAGTCTTGATTTTAATGTGAGCAAGTTTACTCTAAGCTTGTATGTCTGAAAGTGACTGAAAGTAATGGCTGCTACATCTGTGTTAGTTTTCGATTAGAGTTCAGTTCTCAAAGTCCATCTTATTTCAAAGGTAGAAGAAACCCTTGTCCTTATTTTAAAGTCTGTTTCTTGTTTTGTGCTGAAAATGAGTGTGAAAAGCAGGAAGCCCTGTCAATTTTTTTATATTTTTGCTTGTGGATGTTTTTATCATACTTTTTTTGACCCACAACCAGGAAATACTACCTCTTCATAGTGATGTTAGCAAAACAGGTTTATGACCTGTGAGTGAAGCAGTATAACGGAACCTGTTGAGATCAGCCATGGGTAGTAAGTGCTTAAGTTTTGAAAGGGACCTGGCAAGCATCTCATAAAGCCTGCCAGCACCAATGACCAAGTATGACAGTACTTTAGTGACAGTAGTATGAAGAACATAATAGGCTTGAAGAGGTTTTCACCTTACAGTAGGCTAAAAAGGAGTGAGGAAAAAGAATATTGTTTCTGGTGGTCCTATTTTATTGAATTATTTTTTCCAGTATTTCTTATCTTATAATACCATTCCCTGTTAAAGTATGAAACTCAATTAAGTGCTGCTTAGCCCCTATACCACATATCCATTTTGAACAGGTACTGTGAATATGTAATTTAATCTATCTATGTATTTATTTATTTTTAAACAGGAATTAAATGGGAACCTGATGAGAATGGAGTCATTGCATTTGACTGCAGAAATAGAAAATGGTAGGCTACCAAATGATGACTACCAGTGTTTAAGAAATTTGAAAGGAAGAAAAATTCAGTATTTAAAATAACAAATTGTTTTGTCTTTTTTCTTAGGTATATCCAGGCAGCAACTTCTCCAAAAGATGTGGTAATTTTAGTAGATGTCAGTGGCAGCATGAAAGGGCTACGCTTGACTATTGCAAAACAGACAGTTTCATCTATTTTGGATACCCTTGGGGATGATGACTTCTTCAATATAATTGCTGTGAGTGTCTGGGGATTTTTCTTCCTCCTTTTTTTTTTTTTTTTCATTGTTTGTTGCTATCTGTCATGTTTTACATCACACAATACACTTGAAAAATGTTGCAGGCAGGTGGTGGATATAAGATGACATCTAAACCAACTGGACAGACACTGATTTTCTGATGCAAGCTTCTTCAGGTGACAGTGTTTTCAAAGTGTTTTCCTGTGACTTGCAATCTGAAACCCCTTAAGTTTTCTTGAGTTTGGATTTGCAAAGAATAGTAATCTGTTTTGCAGTTTGCCTGAACTTTCTACATTATCTTAATTTTTATCTTTGGGATGTGCTCCCTCCCATCTTTTTCCACTCCTCACAGCTTCTGAAATACAGTGCAAATTGCAAAATGGTTAATATGTACGGATTAATAGAATCAGATCTGAGCTTCTTCTGAAGCTTGTATAGGATAATAAAATAGCTTCTTATTGTTCATGCTTTTGTCAGTGTGAATCTGAAATGTATGTGTGTATAAATTATGCAGAGATATTACTAGTGCTTACTAACAGTGATAAATTAGATCATCAGTAGTTCCTGTTATTTGTGTATGGTACTCAGTTTTCTATGGTACAGGTATATGTTTTAAATACATTAAAAGAGGCAAGTTTTACAGTATTTAAGAGTAATGGGATTAATCATGTAGGTAAGGGTGGCTTTAACAAGTCCAAAACTGACATCAGAATTACAATTTGCATGGGGGATGGTGGGGAGGGGAGGGAGCAGGAATTGGTGGTCTTCTAAACTCTGCTGATATTGTTTTTCTAATGCTGTATAAACACGTGGTTTTATTGTATGTATAGATCCTAAAAATGTCTTAAAGCGCTTGAATGTAAGAAGGATTTTGGCCTTTTTTTGCTACAAGGGAAGTGCCCTTTGTCTACTAAAATAGTGACTTTAGTGACACTGTGCAAATCCTTGAGATTGTATGGAGAATTAAGTAAATATGCCTGAGGTATACGTGCATTTACTGTATTTTTAAGAGTTAGTAAGCAGTTAGTTCAGAATATCTTTCATATTAATCTCCTTGCATGATAATTACATAATTAGCAGAAACTCATGTAGTAGAAAGACATAATTACACACTGTATCAAAAAAAAAGATTTACTGTCCTTCAAAAAAATTGTGATTAACTGTAATCTAAATAACTTCTGTCAGTTGAAAGAATATTTCAACTAAGTAATTATTAAGGTACTTGACCAGACATTTTTCGGTGTATAATCTCTGCGTTTATCAGTAGTTGTGACAGTTACTGTGAATGATGTAGGAAGAAAAAAGAATTTTATTTTTTTTTTAAATGAAGTTCTTTACTTTGGGAAAACCAAAAAGCTCATCTATAACAAAAAAATGTAAAGATGTATGGAGCTAGAATCCAAACTAATGATTTTGCCTAAATAGTACAGCAGAAATACTGTGTAAATACTTATAAAAACAACAACAACAAACCAAAAATGAAATAACTAAACTTTATTTTTTTTCAATTTAAACTTTAATTGAAAATGAACTGAACTTGTGTGTAAAATGGGATGGAGTCACAGAAATTTTATGGACTTTATTGCCGATTAACACAAACTTCTGATCACTGATTTGGGCATTGAGAAAAGGGAAGAAACACCCAGTTGAGCCTCCTGCCCCTTGCCCCTGGGCTCAGCTTCTGTCCAACGCGCCCCCCCCCCGTTACCTCTGCTGCTGCCTTCAGTCCCTCCCCTCTCCTGGGTGAGGTGCTGGGCCGGTTGGGGTCCCGTGTAGGTTTCTGTCAGTAGCTCTGTGCTTATTAGTTTCTCACTGCCACTCTTCACTGCTTACTGATTTTCCTCTGGTGTTTGTTTTTTTTATGGGCCTCAGTCCCTCAGGTCTGTCCCCATCTCAGCCTGGGTCGCCCATGGCCACAGGTCCCCAGGGCTGTCCCTGCCCCGGTGCAGGTCACCTGCAGACCACAGTGTCCAGAAGCACACCCCTTTCACCGTGACACTTTTCCAGCCCCTGATGGCTTATTCCTTACGCTTGCCCGTGCGTGGACACCACGGCCACCTCAGGGCTGCTGCTGCGGTGGGTTTGGTGCCTCACAGGCTGCGCCGGTGCATGTTGGCACCAGCTGTGACCAGCACAGGGCAGTGAACGGCCTCTCAGCCTGCTCCTGCTTGTGCCTAATATGTATTTTGGCTAGTATATGAAATTCTTAATATTTAGAAAGGTATGTAACTACTGTGGTAGTTATAGCATTTTTCTGAGGTAATTTTCTCATCTGAAGCTTCTTTCCTCTCTCTAACATCTTTTAGGATGAATACGTGGGGATTTTTGTTGAAATACGTAGAAATAGCAACTGAGAATGCTATTTTATTCTTACCAGTTTAGCTGCTTAATTTCACTGGGATGCTGATGGTTTAGTTACTGTGCAAATGTGAACCTGAAATTACTTGTGGCATTGAAAGAGGCACCACAGAAACGCAGGGGAAAGCAAGGAGCCCATGACAGAGGTGACAATGAGCATGTAAAGATATCCTGAGGTATCTTGGAGGAAGAGTTTTTAAGGAGTTGTTTTGGACGGAGTGTCACAATATAATCCTTGCTGTCTCACAAGGCAAAAAAAATATAATAATGTAAATACAACACAAAATTTGTTTGCTTGAAAATGCAACAAACTGGTAACGGACACTGGTGCTGTGGAGAAAGGTGTGGACGTTTCAACGAGTGGCATAGGTAGTCTGGGGTTGGATTGTGAACTCCTAAAATTTGCTAAATTAGAGGAAGACATAGTGAGGGTACACAGTAAAGCCAGGTGTACTGTTATCTAAGAGATCAGTAGAAATGACTTCTGAAGCACTGCTCTGAAAAATGCTAGCAGGGCAAATGATCTTTGTCAAGACAAAGATGGTTCAGTGATCAAATCATGAGACAACAAGGCTCATGCAGGAGGCTTCTCAGTGTGAAAGCACTGAAAATCCCATACAGCTTTTATCTATAGACAAATGTTTGAGTGAGATTATATCTTACTCCTTATAATTTAGATGTAGCCTGGTGATATATAACAAGTCTCTAGAACTGACCAGCTGTGCAGTGTGTGCAAAAATCGATCCACTGTGCCTGAATGTCAAAGACTTACCCTTCACATAGCACACAGCTGATACTTGCTCACACCAATTGTTCTTCTGAAAGGCCTGTCCAAATTGTTGCTCTATGAGGACTGGTGGACATCTGGAAGTCTGAGATAAATGATAAGTACTGTACCACTTTCTCTTCCCAGACCAAAATTTGAGGTGGAATAAGAGCTTTATGTGGGAAATCTGGACAAAAAATACACTTACAGGATGAAGTGCCAGAGTGATTGTCAGAATGGCTTTATTATGGCCAGTGATTAGTGAAACAAATACTTGCAACAGAAGACTGAGGATCTGGGTCAGGAATATTAGGAGTCAAATAAGTTAAGGAGATCTCTCTCTGTTGTATTCTCACAAGAGGGGACAACCCTAAAGCATGTGTGCGTTTTGAGGCATGAGAAGGAAATGCAAGGAAAATAGCGCTGAAAGATGTAAGAGACTTAAGTTACAGATGGGCAATAACCAGAATGAAGCAAGTGGAAGGGTTAATCAAGCAGATGAGAAACTTTTATGTTTGTTACAGTAAGAAGTTTCAGCACTTTAAGTTAGCCAACAGAGAACATGAGGTTAGAGAAGCTGGACTAGTGTGAACCAGGCTCTGCGTTGACAGTGGGAGTCAAGGATGGAAAGGAATTGAGCATTGAGAAAGTATCTATGTCAGTGGAAGAAGAGGAAACAGAATTCAGCAGATGAAATGGTGATGTCCAAAAAGCAATTGTGCAAAATTATGTGATCATCAGCTCTGGTGATATTTTATTCTCCCTTCACAATATTTCACTGTATGAAAAGTTTTAAAAACTTTTCAATTTGCTTTTCAAGTGGTTGTTACGTGTTTCACTATTCCATATACAAAAAGATGTTCAGGATTCTCATTAACTGTAGTGGGACTTATGGTCATCACATACTAACATAGTTAAAAACTCAAATGATGCTTATAAATGTGCAGTAGGACAGCAAGAAAACCCACATAACACCCCAGCCAAGAAAAAAGCCTAAAAGCTACTGGCGTTAGTACATTAGCTGGGTTGTTTCATATCCATTTGATTTTTCACTAAATATATTTTTCACTTTATATGTATATATAGCAGAAAGCAGAATTCAGGCCTTTCCAGAGAATAAACACAAAAGGACAATGTTAAAAATTGTTTCAGCTTTCACGGTTAGGTTGTTGCAAAATCTATCTGAAATTGATGGACTAGATGATTGAATTGAAAAAAACCTGTTGAAATACAAGAGCAATTTTGTGCTCCCTGTGTTAAAATTTAAGGTCAGTTCACTGGTACATGAACAGAGATGCCTGCAACAATAGAAAAGGCGTATTTTTCCAATTCACTTTGAAGTATAATTCCAAGTCATGCGTTAAATTAACAATATTATCATAAAATGAGTACTAATTTTGCGGAATGCTGAAATTTTTAAAATGCTTTTATAAAAATGTAAACTCTACATTAAATTAACAAAATATGAACTGAGCCAAGAATGTTAAATTAATTTTAGTGCTTTAGTCACACCATTTTAGCAAAATTGATTAAAAGAAAAGTATTTCTTAATTCAAAGCACAGTAGTATACGTCCCTGTTTTTAATTTGTAGAATTTTCCATAATAAATGGTTTCTGTGTGGTCTCTTCTTTGGAGTCCTTGTAGTCATACAGAATAGATTATGGATAAACTTACTTTTCAGTCTGCCTGAATAATTGGATTTTGTACAGCTAATATGTGAGCAGGCTGAGAAAGAGAAAGGCGGCCAATTGCTAACCTTCATATGATTGCTCCAAGCAGTGGGCTGTGCTTATGTGCCACTTGTTGTGCATGGTAACACTAGTGGAACTTAGGAAATACCAATTCCTTTGGTTCCTTTTTTGGTTTGGCTTCGCTGTCATATCTTAGTTCGGGCTGTATCAGATGTCTAAGTATGCTTAATATAGCGTGCAATCTTTTATCTGTGTGTTGTTGCACAACAAAATGTGAATTTGTTTCCGTGGACTTTGCTCCAGACAGCTTAAATATGACAAAGCATAAATAGGAAAAATCCTAAGGTAAATGTAAACTACTTGTGTAGGTGTGCTAGAACCATATATATGTCATGTTTTCAGAATATGAATAGTATCTGATTATACAACGTAGGTCAGCAGCTGTCTAACTAACTATATAGTTCCTCTTAGTTCAGATTTTAGCTCACTCATTTTGTTTTATACCTCTTGTGCAAAGAAATAACTAGAGTGACAAAATAATGTGAGCTAATGAAACAGATGAATGTAACTAAGTAACTAAAAGAATAATAAACTTCAATGTCATCAAGGAGACAGGTAGACACATTGGCCAATTCTTGCCTCTGTGCTTTGTATCAAATAAGAAAAAGTATGTATGTTAATGTAGTTTCCAATGACACTTACAGAAATCAAGCTAGGAAATGGCTTAACAGGAAACTATATTGATTAAAGAACATGCTAAAAACCCCGTGAAGATGGGAAAAAGCTTGGGAGTAGGGGCTGGGGTAATGGTGTCTGTTACAGATTTTCAGTATTTTTTTACAATAGAATGGAATATGGTCTTGACTTTGGCCTATAATAAAAGATGCTGTGTTGATTTTTGCATTATTATTTTGCAATGACTGTCAGGAAATAGATTGGAAAGCATTCGGAAGAGAGAAACTACAAGGGAAGGTGCATCATTTATCAGCTCAATAAACTGTTATGATACAGAGATGCACATGGGACATTCCCAGTGACTCTAAAGTGTTCCAGAAGTCCTTGCCTTGTTTTTTACATTACCTTTGAAGCAATAGACCTGTCCACAGGCTCTCATTATTGGAATAACATTGATGGGAATAAAATAATTAGGGAAGCATAAAAATCTGTTGCAGAAGTTATCTGTAAGTATCTTTGGAGCATTTGTGTTTCTGTACAACTAAACGAGATGTCAATAGTCTGTATAACCAGCAATTGTAAATGGGGTTACGCTGGGTTTATATGTCCTTATAGCTGAGTCAAGCACAATGCCTCAAGAATATCTTGATGCAGTTCAAATGAGACACTCTTCCCTGTGCAACAGTATTTTTGAGTGTGGTGAGTAGTGCACTGTTAGAATCAATGATGATGATGACAGGTGTCCAAAGTGCAGCAGGCTGCAGGGGTCTGTGGTTAGACATATGTGTAGAGAAAGGATTGGTGTTAAATTGAAGAGAGTAAAACAAATTCAGAGCTAGAGGCAGTGAGAACTTGCAGTGACAGAGAATCTTGTCTAAGGAGCATTCTTTAATGAGTCATTATAAGGCTTTTTTTATTCCCATTGAGGTGGAAGAAGAAGGGAATAAATGCATATATTAATCTAATGAAATTTTTTTCCTGATTATTTTTGACTTGACTTAATGTGTTGTCATTCTTTGTTTACTATGGATGGTCTGATTCATTTAATGCATATGAAAGGGTGAAACTGAGTAGAGCCTAAATGCAGAGGCCTTATAATTTGATCTGTAATAACCTCTAGAGTAGATTAAATTAATGAGAGGAGAAATTAAATTAAAACTGTATCTATACAACTAAAGTAGACTTTTTGAAGGCACTTCTCTATTAATTCAACCTGTGTTAGAAGGTTTAAAAGATTTAAACAATCAAGTCCAATTTTTGATCAAGTGACTTAAGCATCCATGAGTCCTCAAGATCTACTGACTGCTGATGTGACTGTTTCTTTTGATGCTCAGGATGCTTCTGAAAATAGGACTTGGATATCTAACTTATCTAGACCTTGCAAGACAAGCAGATAATTCCTTAAAAATATGTCACAGCTTCATGACTTAGTGTATAACAAGTTACTCTGCTTGACTGAAATTCTGACCATTGTCAGGCATATCCAGGATTGATTCAAGCTTACAGACTTTTTGGCATAGTTGTTCTGCTATTAACTTTCCAAAATGTTAGCCAGTGCCTCAAGTATTTGTCAGGACTTTTTTTTATATGTAGCAAAGAATTGGGAGTTGTGAGTGGATGTATCAAACATGACCTCTTCATACTGTCCAGATTTCAACTTGAAGGGTATTTATGCCAGTCATGTATATAGTACCCATTAACTCCACCCAAGTGTTGGCATCCGTTCAATTAAATGCTCCTTTTAAAAAGTATAAACCTCTGAAACATTAACAATTGCGTAAAAGGAAAAAAAATACCACAGCCATTTTTAAAAAATGAACTGATTCCTTTTGTTTGTGCTTTATGTGCATGTTTCACTGTAGTTCTAAATCACTAAATTAAATTGTCTCTTTCAAAGCCTTTAATTAAATTTTTCATCATACTTTTCACTTCTCTCTATAGTATAATGAAGAACTTCACTACGTAGAGCCGTGTCTGAACGGAACATTAGTTCAAGCAGACAGAGCCAACAAGGAGGTAAGGAATCAAAGTAACAAACCAGCAGAGAGATAGGATGTAGTATGTAACAATATGCCATGATGATCTTTTCCTAGTACAATGCATTCCATTATCAGAATTTATTAATTATTCTCCTTATGCTATTTCAAAGGAGTCTTATGTGACTCAGTAGGAAGAAAATGAAATAACCTCCTAGTCAGTTTTGTTGGATAAACTTAATGGAAAAATACAGGAACCACTGACAATATACTGTTAATAAAGTGTACTAATTAAGTAAAATGCTTCAGTTGCTTTAAATTGAACTATCATTCTGTTACCAGTAACTACTGAGAAAGAGATTGCATTCTTAACTCAAACTAACACTACAGTTGAAACAAGTCTCCAAACAAATGAAAACAAATATAATTCTGAGAATGGAAAAATACAGCATTCCAAACAGATGTGTCAAAAAAATAATGCATTTATTCAAGAAAGTTCTGTGAAAGTGTTCAGATTAATTACATCCTGTTGGCGTTTTTCAGAAAAAAAATTACAAAAAATTACAGTAATTTCAGTGAGAGTTTTATTTGAAGGGAGATTGCAGTATGAATCTGCAGCTTGAAATTTAGTTTATTGCCTGTCATCCAAATGCAGTTGCTCTGTGCAATTACTGCATCACACTTCTTAGAAAGGTATGGTAAGATCTTTTATGCCATGTAAAATTATGAAATAAGATGGGTGAAAAGTCCCGTGTTTCTTGTGGAGGGAAAGGCCTGTTAAAATAAGCCACTTGTGTTACTGTAGAACTTCTTCACTGCTAAATCTTCTCCTCTTCTTAAAGTGACTTGCCCATCTATACTGTCTTGCTTACAGCTGGAGAGGGCAATAGTCTTGCATCTTTCTTTAAATACTTCTGTCTTTTTACTGAAGGCAAATCAGAAGAGTTTCAGCTGAACACTGAATTTTGCTTAACGTTGAGTGTGGTAGTTAATTTTTCCCTCAAGAATTCAATGAGATGTTACAAGAAGTAGAAAACATAGCTCTGAAACTTCTAAGTGTGTCTATCTTAGGTCTTTTTATGTATGCCAAGACAAAATTAATTTGATCTCATTAGGTTGAACTTTACTCAATTGTATTATATACATGAGTTCTTTGCATTTTGCCTATGTATACACCTACAGTCTACAGGAATTACTTCTCATGGGCTGCTTCCTTAATATACTTGATATTCCTCATGGTTGATTTTTAGATTGTCTAAATATCATTTGGTTATTATGTGAAATGACATGAATTGTTTCAAATCATTTAGTGTTGAAGACCCTTATTTGTGAACTGTGATGCAGTTTTATAAATGAGTTCTTTGTTGTGGATGCATCTAATTAACCGTATGAAAGCTGTGCAAGTTCTAGACTTAAAATTAAAGATTTAAATATATTACACAGATGTACTGCCTGGAATCAATCCTACTGTTAACCTTTCCATCACTCTGCAACTGATCAAAATGCAGATTACTATACACCCATATGTTACTTAATGTCAGATTTGTTTTAATTTAATTGATCAAGAAGTTTTTATGACACTCGGATGATGTTCAGATTTTATAAACAGTGCTCAATTATACAAAATAGCTAAGTACAATTTCAGATTTTGTTCTTCAGAGTAAGCTTCAGTATAATTTCTTGTTAGTTAAATTATTATTATTTTTTAAATTGTGGAATCACTTTGTGCTTTACTTTGCCTACAAATTGAATAACACATTCAAGGTTTCGAAGAATAACTAAGGGTGACCTTATTTCCAGTTATTCATATTAGTGAACTAGTTATTGCTCTTTCCTTGAAAGGCCAGAACTAGAGAGTGAACTTGAGATAGGTTCCATGTATTTTTATATACTATGACTTTGTCAATCTTAATTTGTTTCTTAACTTCTATGAGTGTATATGTTCTTAATTTTCTACTTCATGTAACGAACTTAACAATTTATTTGCCTTAACACTGGAAGGCTCAAAAGTATCACGAGTATTTGTCTCCGTTTGTCTCAAGAATCTAGAACAAGGATTTTTTTTTTGGTAAACTACAGGAAACTGCTTCAGCCTTAGGGCTTATAGCAGCTTGGGAAATGAATGCTTCTTAATGGTGTTGGTGCTGAATCATGGAATCATCATAGAATGGTTTGGGTTGGGAAGGACCTTAAAGATCATTGAGTTCCAACACATGGGCAGGGACACCTCCCACTAGATCAGGTTGCTCAAAGCCCCATCCTACCTGGTCTTGAACACCCCCAGGGAAGGGGCATTCACAGCTTCTCTGGGCAACCTGTTCCAGTGTCTCACCACCCTCACAATAACAAATTTATTCCTAATATCTACTCTAAATCTCCCCTATTTCAGTTTAAAACTGTGACCCCAACATCCTATTACTACACTCCCTGATCAAGAGTCCCTCCCCGTCTTTCCTGTAGGCCATCTTTAAATACTGGAAGGCTGCTATAACGTATCACCGGAGCCTTCTTTTCTGCTGTCTGCATTACTCTTTTTCTCAGTGAAAGAGTAGACTCTTGCCTTTTTCTTTTTTTCTTTTTTTTTTTTTTTTTATTCCCTGCCACAAAATCTCTGTTTATTTATTATTTTTTTTTTTGAGAGAAACAGCATGTAGTTTCACACATTGGCTCTAGACTGTTATTTTCTGGACCACAGCGTGGGAACTACTTACTTAAAAGAATAAAAAAATCCATTCTTGTTAAAGTATGAAAAAGCATTTAAAACATTGTAACCCTCTTATATGTACTCTGTGGTGACATTCTCCCTTGAGTAATGGGACTCAGTTTTCTATTCCAACTGTCAGGAAAGACAAAACCCACATTTCCCTACCCCCCACCCCCAACTATTTTTCTCTTTGTCTTTCAGGTAGGAACAGTAAATCTGTAGCATAGATCTGTACAAAGTGCCTACAGAGGAAGGGCATTGCATTTCTCTTGGAGAAATGCAAGCCAGAGATTCTTGATCCTGCATTGCTTGCTAAGCAGAAAGAGCAGTTAGAAAACATGGCATGAGTACTTTTACCTTTGCAACTTTAAACTTAGCCAAATGTATGTTTTGAAGATCGGTAGAGATTGCATAGTGATTGGCGTAGTGAAGGCAGGAATTTTATGTATTATTTTTTTTTAACAAGCCCCATCATACCTGTAGGGGTTATTTAATCAAATCGCTCCTTGATTAAAGCACTAATAAGTATCTGTCTGCTGCATTACAGCAGAATTTTAAAGGACATCAAAGAAATTTAATATAATGAAGCATTTAAATGTCAAACATATTCATGCATTTTTGTTATGGGAAAGAAATGAAGGTTGGGGAAAATAAAATTTCAGCCCTGAATCTCTTAACATGTTGATAAATACCACGCTTTTCTTTAAGAAAGAGTGAGGATACATGGAAAGAAGTGATGATTCTAAGCATCTAAAGCTGTTCCTTACCAGCTTCAAAAACAGCAAAGCAATGCAGTCTTGAGTTGTAAATCTTTGTTCACTTTTTTACTGCTAGTGACAACCTGCAAGAAAGAGATGCTAGTATAATACGTTTAGAAATACCCATAGATTCTCATCAAGGTTGTTTTTTTTTTTTCCACAGAACTGTTGATTCTATAAAAGCTTATGTTATGTGTAGCTTTCAGAGCAGTGAGAATCTAATTGCACCTTGAATTTCTGTCAGATACAACTTCAGAAACACACTGCTTTTGAGAAACCTTATTGATTCAGATCTGGTTTATGTATTTATAATAGACAAACGTAAAACTTCAAATATGACAGAGTGATGTGATTGGTGTTAATATATGTGCCACCGGTTTTACTAAGATAAAAAGTAGGCATCCCAGTACTAGATTGCTCCCAACATATAGTGTTTCTGCTTTCTCTTTTACAGGAGAATGTAATAATTTATTTTAATAATAATTATATTTTCAGGTGATACGGTAGTCACCAAGTTGCATCCACTTATTTCTAAAATTTTTCATAGCCTAGCATTTGTTGTAAAATATTTGTGTTGGCACATACCTGCATTGAATGTTCAGTTTAGATATGTGGAGACACATTTTCAGAGAAAATGTTGTAAGCTATCCCTAATTTGCAAAACTTGTTTCAAGTTTTGTTTATCACAAAGATTAAATCTATAATTACATTGAGTAGCATAAATGAGGTTGAAATTAATCTGTGATCCTAAATGTGGTTTAGTAATACAAAATATGTAACATATATTTGAATTTTACCAGACTAATTTATAATTTGGCATTAGCATTAAACAGCTGCTACCTTGAAGTGTATCAATTTGCTATACACAAATTTAAAAAAGAGTGGGAAATAGTTCAGACACTATTCTGTCACCGTCTGCACTTTCTCCACAAATTACAAACATGTGGAACTGCCTATTTTAATACTAGTTTTCTTGGGCCAAGACGTTTTTGTATTTGAGAAACTCCATGTTACAATTTACCTACCCCAAAGGAATCAAATGACAATCTGATTTAATGTAACTCCAGATTTAAAGTAACAATATTACAATATACATTCCTCTTTTATAAGTTGTTTTAATGTACTATATACGGGTTGAGGACATTTCTCTGTAAATGTTTCCAGATGAAATATATCATCTTCTAGATGCACAGATAGGCACAGTAACTCCAAACTAAATCAAGAACTTACTCCTACGTAAATTAGAATGACAAAAATAGACAAATGTAGTGTATAACTTCCAATGAGCTTTTATTTTGGTATGCCATTACCAGAAATTAAATAACCAGAAGACTGATTCAGCAATGAAGCTGAGTGATATTGCCACTAAGAGCTTGGTAAATACAAATTTTTCATATTGAATTTTATTTAAGCAAATTACTTAGGTGTGTATCTATCCATCTCTGCCAGACCTCCAAAAAAGATCTTTGACTGCTTTGCTTAGCTGTTACAAAAAAACCAAACCTGTAAGGTCTCACTGAAATCTACTTTTTAAAAAACTGGCTAGCCATTACAGACCCCCAAAACTTTCAGCTAGCCCCAGACCACTGAAATTTTGTCTGAAGTTTTCCATTGCAGCCCCAGGCAACTAATTTACTTAACAAGAATTTGTCTTTAATCTGAGTATATTGAATCTTGAGGTCTTTGTTCAGCATTGCTTTCAGGATTGTTTTCCTGAAAAAATTCCAGTCTAACAACGCAACATGCTAAGGAACACAAGTCGTTGGATAATCATCACCAGTAAGCGAACTTGATTGCCCTGGCAATGGATTTTAAATGGGATGGTGCTTAAATGAATTTTACAGATGTGAATGTGTGTTTATCAATTGTTAGTACATGTGGGTAAACTTCCCTGTGAAACAGCAGTAAACATCACTCTTCCACCTCACGCATATGCCTCCTGATTGGTTTGGGGCTTTTTTACTGGTTTACATGCTGATGTGGTTCATCTTCAAAAATCTGCTCAATCTTTGCCAAGGAACATTTGTCTCAGGAACATTTGGAGTTACAGCATGCATAGATGAATGTGGGAACTAATACTAGAAGCAGCAAAAACTTGCACTAAACCTGAGAGAGAAATCCGGAGGAATGTTGAACTCATTAACAATGTTTTTTCTGTAGGAAGCTCACCCTTGTCAGACAATTAATAGCAAACATCATAGTTTTCCAGTGTAGCTGTATAAACTCTGCTGCATGTAGCCATTGTGTTACTTCCTTCTTTGGAATCAGTGGAAAATGCTTTGTTCATGTATGTTTAGACGTGAATGCATGGTCCTGTAACTCCATCTGATTTGGGTAACATATTCCTACTCATCATAAATGGTACCTTATTTTTGGTAATCACAAGTAAGCTGTAATAAGGTGGTGGCCTCGTGTTAAGATGCATTAAAACAGCCTGTGTGCCAATGAAAACTCATGCCAAACGGGCCACTATTGTGACTAGCTTTGTCACGATGCTAAGGAAAAATCAATCGGTGAAATTCTGCAAATGTTTGCTACGGTTAAAAAAAAAAAGGCTACACAAAAACAGGAATGCCGGACATTAGGGATTACATTAGCTGACAACTTGGTTGCTCTTTTTTTGTATATGTCTGAGATGGCCTGGTTGTTACTGCACTTACCTGGCATTTGAGAGTTGGAACTCAGTTCTCTGCTTTAATGCATCAGTACTTGATTTCAGATGTGTTTGTATCCTCGTGTATCAAATGAAGATGGCTGTACTTTTTTCTTCTTTCTTTTTCTTGTTCAAAAAGGGTAAAACCTTGAAGGTTATGGAGTATCCTTATATTATTGTAATGGAGCCCCAAAAATTTCCCTAACTGTTGCAGGCACATGGGACTCTTTCTCATTTGTTAGGAGTGTGGTCAGATTCTGTTCACTTCCAGAATGTAAAAATTTGTTCTGTTATTGTGATTATAGATACCAGTCAGCTTTTATAATTTCAGAGAGTAAACCTGGTGAAGCCTTTAGAACAGCCTGTAACATAAGAGAGCAATAAAAGGAGATGTCTCAGAATTTCCTCCAAATCAGCAAATTACTCTTCAACTTTACTATGGGCTAGATAAACCAGTGTATCATTTTGGCTACAAAGTTGGGAGCTTCTGCCATGAAGGAAAAATTCAGTTTTCACTGTTTTCTGGCCTTCATCTCAGAAGAGTGTTTAAATTGCCTACAATGACCTGAATTAGGAAAGGAATACTGGATTCTCACCTGTATTCATATAGCTCTCTCTACCTCCCTAAATGCTCCTGTGTTCCAAATCATGAAAAAGTGCCCTGACACTTTGCAAAAATCATACATGTCATCTCCCAAGCACAGATTTGTTGAAATAAGTTACTTGAATTATTTAACTTTATTCACTATTAAGCCTCAATAAATCAAAAATAGGAAATTGAAAAAGTAACAGAAATATGACTTGCTATCATATTTTGCCAGAGAATTCTAGTCTAATCCCTGAAGTCTGACAATTTAATGTAATTATCTAACTGAGTATGGTCTAAAATCCCCACAATTGTTGATTAAGCTGTGAGGCTAGAACAGGTGAGTACATCTGGGTGTACCAAAACCCACTTTCTATAATCTCATTATAAGAGAAACTCCAAGTTAAGTCATGATAAATGGTTATAAATTTATCCTCTTGTTCAGTTATGCTAAAGCCATATAAAACAGTGGTGTGATTTTAATAATCTGTATAACTGTCCCGTGCACCATACAATATGAAGACCATTAAAAATCTTTCTATGTTCCTCCTTATTTAAGTTCTGAAATAGTCTAAGTAACCAGATTTTTAAGCAGAAATATGTGTGTAAATATTAGTTTTCATCTTTGGAAAACCAGTGTCAGTACACCCTGTTCAGTATACCCCACTGTTCTTCAAAAAGGCATATTTGGAATTATACCTAGGATAAGAACTCATCCTGATTCTAGGTCCATCAAATGTATTTGTTGGTTTGTTTCTGACTTAAAAGGTCTTAACAAACTTTACACAGTTTAAAAAGAAAAGGAGAGAACCTTCTTGATTTGTATACGTGGATTATTATCAGATGTTAGGATCACTGGGGCTTTCTGGTTTTGGCACTGGATAGTGTTTATAAACAGACAAAATCAGCAGCACGCAAGGGTACAAGACCAAGTGTATGCATCGCTGATGTTCTGGTTTGAACACTTGTAGATATTTGCCAAAGACCTTGTCCTGGCTGACATGCACAAGTGGGTTTGTATCCTCACACTCTTCAGTTTATGTTTTTCAGCCACTTCTCAATGGATCATAGATACCTCTACAGCTGAACACATCGATACTTCCTCACTGTAATAAGACACAACTTCTCCTGTTAAGCTCTGGCCCTATAATTTTGTAATCAGACATCAGAGTCTGATTGTCATAATTGTGTGCCTAATTTGCATTTGGAATTACCAAGATTATGCATGTCAATTAGGTATTTGAGCCCACAATTAGATATTGCACATTCTGGTAATTGCACATGGAAATCAGGCCTACAGTTGCATGCGAATGTTTGTGCGCACAGTTGGACAGATATCCAATTCAAACTCTAGGAAATTCAAATATTAATCTAAAAAGGCTCCAACAGGACAGTAAAGAGAAACTGAGATCAGTATTTTTTCTTGCACAGAGAAAAACTCTTTCTACAAAGAGTTATTGAAGATGTAAAGATTAGAAGATGCTTTTTGACACATTAAAAGCAGGATACTCCTGCTTTCTGGAATCTATTTGATTTCTGAAAGTCATTGAAAGTGGAATTGAGGTGTTTGTGACCTCATTCCAAAATTCACTTAATCTTTTCCTTTAAATCGGTGTTTCAATGGTTAATGTCCTACCCTGACATTTTTTCACCAGTAATAGAGTTGAAATACACTTCTATGTTTTGCAGGGCTTTTGTAAGGGATGCCTTTTCCAGTAACAAAAGGGGCACTATAGCATCACTGGCAGGGCATTGCTGTACTGACTGAATGCATGAAATAGAAAAAAATGAGTGTTTGGAGATTTGGAATTTCTTAAAAACAGTATTTCCTTAAAACAATATGATAGATAATAATAGTGTCAATAGTATGCCCTTTGAAGTCAGAATAAGGTAACAATCTTTGAGGGTAAACCCCCCAGCCTCTATGAAAGTACAACAGTACCTTTTGATTGTTTAATAATAAACAGCCTCAGCTAGATGTAGAGTGAACAATCTGAGGAAAGCTATTCTTTGCGCTGACTGTAAAATGAAACATGGTTTCTTTTGGCATGGATCAAATTAATGCCTGGGCATTATTAATATCCTGGGCATCTGGTATGATAAAAAGAGGAACAAGGAAATGATAATTTCCATGTTGCTATGTGATTCTTGCAGTGGACATGTAAAGTACTGAAATTTTCAAAAAACCAAAGACAAGTCAGGTAATGGAGTTGGTTTAAAAAAAATAAAATCAAAAGCCCTGTAAACCCCCTTCAGACAAAGAAAGACCAAACCACACAAGCATTTTAGTTTTTTAATCCTTTTTCAGAATCACCTTGTAGCATCTGTTCACTCTGAAGCCTGGAGGCAGAAAACATTGATTCGTTAAAATTCATAGTGCATGAAATCGATTTTAACATTTTTACTATTTTGTATCAAACAAACGCCACTATTAGATTTCTTCATATATCAACAGTGTAGTTTTCAGAACTTCTAAATATATATATAGCTATGGCAAGAGGAAATATTTCTTCTCCTGACAGATCATGTGAACTGAGTTAAACATTAGAGATTATACTATTTACTAGTAATTTTGGTTAATGCTGTATGTTCGTACTTGATAATATATATGCATTGTAATAAACATTCCACAATACTTCTCTCTGAAATATTCAGAGGTTTAATAAAATACTGTGGGTTTTTAATACTAAAGTAATTCTACTTTAATTATGAAGTAGTAATGTATCCCAAAGAGAAATACGATTTGTAATAAATATTTTAAATATATCTGATTTATGAAAAGGTAAGATTAGGAAATTATTTCCAATACAAAAATTTAGCTTCATCAATTTTCACAGAACTCCTCTGTTTCAGGGTGAATCCTTATGTTAATAGAGAGGCATGTGTGGCAACTGTAAACTAACCTTAGTTCCATGTATCTGGGAGAGATGGGTGGTGAGCATAGGGCTGCTTCAGCAGCCTGAAAACATCTGGTCAGCACATAACTGATGTTACAAAATTGCTTTTGACATTAATGAAACAACAGTAAACTGCTTGATTTCCATATTTTTTAACTATCAACAACACTTTCTGTTTAAAAGTATCAGCTATAAGTAAAACTGTTTTTGCTAAGATGTTTCCTGGAGAAATTTATAAACAGGATATATTTTAGTTTTTGAAGAATTGCAATGAACAATTTTAAATTTGTATGAACTTTACATATTTAATGAAAACTGGTTGTATTTAATGAGTTCCTGAAAAGCTTTAATGACTGTAACAGCCCTGTGCTGTAGTTAATTCTTTTGTATATGGACTGATGGCCGTAAGTATTAAAGTCCCTCTGCGTACTGAAGACGGTAGTCTCTAAATCTGACTGTTGGTCAGTTTTTATGTTTTGAAATAGCTGTGGAAAACACAATGCGTTGTCCTGGTGACAGCTAAGTAACCCTTGTCTGGGAAACTGCCATCTTTGCTTTGCTGCCCTCAAAGCAAAGATGTTAAGAATATGCTGATGTGGCTTTTGACCAATTTGGACCTAAATTTCAGAGATACTTCAAAATGACAAGTTGAATATAGAATAACAAGAGGTTGATGTCTTTATTGAGTATTTAGGTATTTTGTATTCATTCTTATTTTTTTATTATTACTTGAAAATAACACTTCAAGGGACAGTGGTATTTTAATTATTCTACAAAGATAATTAGTTTGATTTGGTTTTCTTGCATATAATAAGACCAATGGCCTGATAAATTGAATTTTTCCTCCTCCTAACCTGTTGAGGTAACTTTTTAATCCGGTTGATAAATAATACTTCACAAAAGCATTGCCTCTGCTGTTATTTCACACCACATGTCTTAATTTTTTTCTTACAAAGTAATTATTATATTTTAAAATGTATTTAAAATGATGATTACTAGTACTATGGAGATACTGGTATTTACTAGTTATATGACTAGTATTTACTTAAGTTAACTCTGTTTCAGTTAGGGAAAAAAAGAACCGTTTTGCATTTTAGGCGTGTGGGTTTTTATGCTATCCCTGCTTGTTTCAACAAATAAGAATGTGCCTTTCATCTGTTCAAAGTTTTGAGCTGCAGCGAACCACATTTTCTAGGTCACTATGAAGTAATTGTTTTGAAAAAGTCCTTTTTTGGGGGCTTCAGAATTGCCTACAGGCTAGGATGTTAATTTTCCTGTTTCAACTTACTGAAATTCAATAATGAAATAGGAAGTTCTCTGCCTTCCAATATACTACTATAATATCTTTTTAATTTATGAAATAATAATAAAAAAGTTTCCATAATGCAAAATCAGGGGAGTGAAGTACTTGTTGATGTTGCATACAGTATCCCTTTATGATAGCATGGTTCATGATACTATTTTTAAGTATACGTTACTCCTTGTTATAAACCTAAGCGAATTTGTTTGTCCTCTGAGCTAGTGCTAACATTGTTTTGAAAATGTGCTCCTTAGTACTTCATAGCTTACATTTTCTCTAAAAAATTACAATTTAATGTCCATATTACATAGTAGTCCTATAGTTTTGTTGAGTGTAAAAGTCAATGAACTTTTTGTCAAGATTTCTCAAACTTCTGACATATCTGGAGAAATAATGTGTGTTTAGAAAGAGGAAAATATAGGATGAATTCTGCTCCATCGACCTCTAACAACTGCTTGTTGTGAAATTTTACCTATGCCTGTGGTCACAATGTATGTGCATAATTGATGAGCCATTTAAAACTGAAAAAATTGGGTGTAACTGTGACTAGGCAACATAATATGAAAGATAGTCACATATAGCTAGCAAGCGGATAACCCGGTCTTTCTTCTTGTGTAGAGTAGTCTTTATCAATCTAAATATTATATTGACATTGATAAACTAGATTTAAACTGCAGTGTCCTAAGGATTAGGGTGTACCATGTTTCAGGGAGAGATCATAACAAAAAGTAGAATCTCAAAGTGAAATTTCAGAGAGAATTATTTTTATTAAGCAGCAGATCCCAAAAACCTAGAATCTGAATATTTAGAAATAATATAAAAATTACTAGATGAAGTGAAAAGAAGGTATAGGTGTCCTGAAGAGAAACCCAAACAAAAAACCCAAAGGAAAATTATTTGACTGAATAACTACCCAAAACATATCTCGTGATACTTCCGCATTATTATTGTTCTATCCTTAGTTTAATGTGAGTTCTAAAGTCAAAAGGATTAACCAGAAATCACTTTGGTTTATGAATTAGTGTATGTAGTCATTTAAGGTTGAAAAGTAAATATAAAGAAAATACAGAAATCCTTAATCATTGATATGAAAATGTATGTTGTAACAATATACTGACAAATAAAATCTTCTTGTTCATGTTTCAGCATTTCAGGGAACACCTTGACAAACTTTTTGCAAAGGGAATTGGTATGCTGGACATTGCTTTAAATGAAGCTTTCAACATGCTTAATGAAGTAAGTTAATGCTTTTAAGATTTATGCTGCTGACACCTTTCTTGCTATTTAGCAATTACTATCAATTTTAAAATAATAAATTAGAACTCATTCAAAAATGTGACAACAGTTAAATACGTATAGAAATCTATATGTGGGGTAGATATAAACAAACATACATTTTTATATGTATACATTTTATATTAATGTATTTTGTGTCTATATATATACATATGCATATATGCGTGCATTAAATGAGTTTTATTTCAATTGTGATTCTAGGTGTTATAAAAATCCTAGGTAACATGCAAGCTTCACAGTTTAGATTGTTCTTTTTTTCTTTAGAAGGGCTAACTTTTTAGGAATGACAGGAATTTGTATATTCGTAAACACACTTATTAGAGTAATGAAATGATTGTTCATTGGTTTGACTTCTGGCATGACAATATCTCTTATTGCTTACATAAAGGGAGGTATTTGAACACTTTCATACTTCTGTAATACTCTAAGATAGAGGAAGAAATGTAGAGCTTTGTCTAACCAGCTCAGAAGTATTATTTTAACTATTTGTCTCCCAAAAGCATGATGCCAACTTTCTGATAACATTCCTGTGAATAATGTCTATAAACAGGAATGCAGTCTCTAGAAAATGAACATCATGATCACGGAGCTAATGTAGTGCAGGCATCTAGTTTTCCTCCCAAACTCTACATAAAATCAGTGTAGTATTCTTAGTTTTCCAAGAAATTGTCCTTCAAAGGACATTTTAATTAAAATCAGACCCATTGTCTTGGCCTGAAATGACTTTCCTCTGTCGGTGTACATCAGTCTTAGTGGTTATCATGAAATTTTTTGTCATTTCTGGCAAAAGTAAAATATACTGTCGTGCTACATATTCCAGCAAAGAACAATTTTAGCAATATTTTGATTTAGCTGACTATATACTTTCCTGGGAGTATATCTTGGAAAAAAGCAAGGAAAGAAAGAAGAAAAGTGAACAGTAGGTAGTAATGAATGAGAATTAGTATGAGGGAGCAAACCAATAAAAATAAAATGCACCATCAAATATTTCTCATGATATTATTAATGAAAACTCTAGATAGTGTGTTAAGGACTAAAGCCATTTCTTTACAACCTCTGTTAATATCAGTTCAGACAGAGGATTTCTGTAAAGGAGACCATTAGCTTTTTTTTTTTTTTTTAATAACTAGTTGCAAGCAGGTCTCTTCTCCAGGATCTTTAAACTGATGAGCACTTGTAAAATTGTAAACTGCTGTATCACAAAGCTAAGTTCATTAAGCAAGATATATGTAGCTTAAAGCAATTGTGAAGGGCTAAAAACCCAAACATATCAAAGGCCAGAGCAGATACTGAGGGAGAAAACATGAGGTATTTCAGTTAGCCTCAAGACGGACAAAACCAGCAAACTGGTTAAAAAACCCCAAACACACATTTGTGTCCAAGTGCCAAGAGCCCCAAGGTGAAATACTAGCAATCAGTAGTCCAGGAGTCCTAAAGAAAAAAACTATTATCCCAGAACATTCCATTTCTAAGACCTGGAATATTAGCTGTAAATTTATTTCAAAATGATGCTACATTGAATTCCCATCTAGCATTTTCTAAGGCAAATAAATGAACGTTTCTATTTCCTTGGATTCTTTCAGAATGTTCCATCTTGCCCAAAGTTCACTTTTTTAATAGGAGGCCAAATCCTTGCTCTTTGCATCTTGTTGGTACCCTTTGAACTGCATTAGTGACCAAACATCTTCCAACAGGACCAATTCTTGCTAAGGGGCTGGATGTTACAAATTAGCATCATAAGCCTATCAAAACATGCCCTGTAGCTTTCTTCTGAAGTTAGTATTAGCAGCTTAAGATAGGATTGAAAATACTTTGGTGTTTCCAGAAAAGCTTTCTCTTTAATAAAAAAAAAAAAGAAAATCTTTAAAGATTATGCATGTATTCTTTTTGATAAACTAAATAATTTAAGAGGTGAGTTGATCCTGATTTAGAACGCCTATGTGTAGAGGAAGATATTTATTTTTTGTTTTAAGATCTGTGAGGCAACTGAAGTTATAATGAATGTGCTATAAAAATCTCATTGAATAAGCTGATAGTTTTGAGAAAAAAGAGAACTGGCGTCCTGTGATCTGAATTGTACCTATGATGAGTGAGAGTCTTTTGATTTGTAAGGTCATGATGGATCATGCTAACGTGTATGTTCAGATCTGTTTCAGGAGGAGTAATGACTTTATATTTATACTATAAAAGGGAGTATAATAGCTTCAAGCATTCTTGCATATATAATTCCAGAATTGACAGCATAAAAATCTTTTCCATTACATACAAGCGTATTGGCAAAGTCTCTGGGAGGTTCTATTAAGCAGCTAGGCCAGAGGAAGAGCTATTTAATCTCTTCTTCAAAGAGTACAGCTCACCATTTTCCACTTTGTCTACAGTATGTGACATTTATATGCCAGAAATCTATTCTTGCAAATTGTAGGTTAGCTAAGGATGTCTCGTGTACATTCAAAAAAGTGAAAGGTGGGAGAGAGGGAATGGAAGATGGAAAAATGGAGAAAAAAAAGAGAAAAAGCTTTGTTTTACATAAATAGTCTATTAAGAATCTGGTTGGATTTTAGAATGGTTTAGGGGTTACACTAATTAAAGTCAGTTAATTTTCTCTTGCAATTACCTTTCAGCATTTGCCTAGGTTGTTAAGACTTGAAGATGGTTGATGCTGATGTCTTTGAAAAAGCGTGTTTAAAAATCCACTTCCAAATTCTTTCCAATCATCAATTTATGCAGTGTTCATTATACAATGTAAGAATATAGAAGTGCTTGGTTCAGTAGTTAGGCACCTACTATGTCATGTGACAACTGCAATTATCTCTTTTGGTGACAAATGCGGGTTTTGCAGTGATTACCTTTAAAAAAAATCATAGCCAATTAAATAAAATTCTGTGACATTTCAAAGACTGTTAATCACAACCAAATGCTGTAAATGTCAGGATGCATTGAAAATTTTGCTGCTAACTGATGAATCACTGAGTTAATTGTAGTTCATCATAAGGCCCTTGTCATTGTTATTATTATGGAAAACCCTTTCATCACTCTTGCTATTCAATAAAATTAAAGTTCTAGACAAATATGAGAAGATATTACTCATCAAAGCATTTGAATTTAATCTCATTCTTCAAAATATTCAAACAGATAACTATGTAGAACAATGCAGATGCATACAGAATGATTTAAAATAAATATATGAAGGCATTCCACCTGCATTAATTTCCCTTTTAATTTAATTGCTGTTGTCTCCTTCAAAATTCGTTGTCCATATCAAGAATATATCTCTTGACAAAA
This sequence comes from Calidris pugnax, assembly GCF_001431845.1. Lineage (NCBI taxonomy): Eukaryota > Metazoa > Chordata > Aves > Charadriiformes > Scolopacidae > Calidris > Calidris pugnax. The sequence continues at coordinate 696,461 of NW_015090851.1, forward strand.
TAACTTCATTTTTAAGAGAAAATATTATATATAAGAGCATACTAATAAAGGAATTCCACTTTAATAATTCTGAGTCTCATTAAGACTGGAAAAACTGTCATGACTGAAGAATTTTAAGGGTAGACTGCCTTACAGGTATTACAGATAAGAGTTTTCACACAGGTGGTGATCAGAATATAGCTAACTCTGCAAACGCACATTAGTTTCTCTTACTGTTCACTGAGGTTCCTGTTTGATCAAAAGGAAAACGATCTGGAGGAGAGCTGCAGATGATATAAATGATTGTTGAATGTTGGTATTTGTGGATGTGATTACTCAGATATAGAAATGTGAAGACAAAAGAAAAGAGGACAGAGCGCTGCTGGAACCCACCATACACTCCTTTTGCTACTGCAGGCGTGTCTACAAAGATGACATTTTTAGAAGTTAAAAACTTTTTCTAGAAAAAAGGGTTTTAGAGTTTTGGGAATAACAGCAAATATGTAAGGGTAGTAGACTGCAGAAAGCTTAAAGCCCGAACTAAACTAGAATATGCTGAAGAAATTTTGTTGAATCCAGAAGCAGACAGAGTCTCTGCAAGATAATTTACCTTTAAATTTAAATACTACTTCTCAAATGGGACCACCCTTTTTTGGACACTGTTCAGCACAGATAGGCTGGTGAGGTAGGACAAAGCAATTATTGCTTGGCTTTCTCAGTACCAACAGAAAGGCGGTAGGATGAGGCCGTCTGACCTCAAAGTTGGTAATGGACCTGAAAATTACAGAGCAGGAGAGCAAGAGGATATTGTTCTTTCATTACCTTGTATTCAAATGCTAGCCTAATATATAGAGTTGTGTGTAATGTCTCAGTTTATTGATCTTTTCATAGATTATTTTTTTAAGTGTTTGTACAGAGTAATTAAAAATCAAACTTTGCTTTTTTTTTTTTTGCTAAAAGCTGGATGTTTCACCAAAGTTCCTTCGATATTTAAAATAAAGCACATACAAATAAGAACCTGTTCGGTAATAAGAGTAAGTGGAGACACACAGATTCAAAATTAAGGCACCGGGTCCAGAATCAAGAGATCAAAGCTTATGTTATGGGTCAGTCCAGTTTACTTGCTCTTTGACCAGGAGAAAATCCTCTTTGTGCAATGATGAAACTTTCTTTGCATGTTCCAAAGGATATGTTGATTGCTGTCTAAGTACCTGTGCTCAATTACTGCCGTTCAGCAGCTTGAATTACTCAAAATGAATAGATATAAGTAATAGGAGAATCTGAGAATATATAAATGTTAACTTGGTTCTCTCAGATAAACATTTTATGAAAGATAACATATGGAATGTAATCCTGAGTGAATATGAATGCCATATGAATAGTCATATGTCTCTCTAAGCGGTGTATCTTCTGTATTTTGCAGTAAAATTATCAGTCATTCATTTCTTTTTTTTTAGCTTGCACTATGCATCAAAACATATCAGCAATCTAAAACAAGGTGGTACACTTTTAGTTTTGGAAAGTGCTATGTTTATCTATGTTTCTTATTTTTCAAGCTGATAAAATGGGGATATATAGTGAATCCGGATTCTGTTACACAACTGAAGTTACAATTCAGTAAGAACATAATACCTGTGATAAAATGTTTTCAACCTGAGACTGTTTCACCTGCTTCTAAGCATGTTAGAGTTTTGAGAAGATCCATGTTTATCCAGTGTGTTCCTATCTATCTTTATCTAAACAGGAATGTGCAGTAACTAAATGAATGTTTCCTTTCACAGTTCAATCACACAGGACAAGGAAGTATTTGCAGCCAAGCCATAATGTTGATTACTGATGGAGCTGTGGACACTTATGATACAATATTTGCAAAATATAATTGGCCAGACAGAAAAGTAAGTGTGCTGTCATCTTTATTTGATGGAAAACCCAAAGCTCCATATCCAATATAAAGTCTATGCCTATTGAAAAGTCAGTAAATATCTTTCTAATGATCTGAAAATGATTTTTGATAACTGGGTATTTCGCTATTTCACTAATGACAAAAATGATGCTTATGTGATATTGCTCGAAGACAGAGATGGCCTTTTACTGTAGTAATGAACTTGGGATAATAAGATATTAAGGAAATATTTCCCTCCAGGGTACATTTTTGACCATTATATAGTGCTTCCCCTGTGAGACATCGTTAAACATGGAAAAACTTTTCTCTTCCTCCTGAAATACTCATTAATAATTCAATGCTTTTTGAAGCTAAAGAGTGTCCTCTGTACAGTGAACGATTTACTATGACTGGAGAAGGAGCAGATGTAGTACTCAGGTTTTTGAATGTCTTTATTTGGCAGAGTAAGGTATAGATTTGGCAATTGGTGAATTTTATTAAAAATGTATTTAATTCTATCTTTCTGTTTAAAAAAACAAAACTGCCTGGGATTAAATTACCTTGTATATTTTATTACCAGTATAACATGTGGATGTTATACTGCAGTGCAGAAATGCCTTGAATTTTCCTGTTGAGAAAGTTCTCGTAGGGCTTGTGTTTGCATGTGAAATAATTTTCCTTCTACGCTTTTCATCTTCTGCTAAAGCAAGTTTTGGGACTATTTTAGGCAGTTTTTGTAGTTTGAGTTACTTGCCATGTTATATGCTTGTGGAAGCAACCACCTTGCTCTTCAAAGTGCAATTTAAACAAGTAATTGATTAACATGAGTGTGCTGCGGGGGGTTTCAGTATTCTGTGGAAAAAAGTAGTAGTTTTTAGTCATGTTCCTCTCATTTATAAAATTGCATTTGTTTTCTGTTCTCTCTTTTTTTTTGTTTATCTGAACTAAACCTTATCTATTAGTAATCAGTGAGCAAGAAAAATGGGAAATTGGTGATTTTTTTACTGATCTTCTGAAAATGGGAATGACTGTCATTTTGTGTAGCAAAAATGACATACAATTATTCTGCTTTTTGTTGCTTAAGAGGTTTTTATTCAGAGAATGTAGAGTAATAATTAACTGCAATCTGAAGATCTATTTTTCTCTTCAGATACCTTGCTCGCTTCTTTTATGTAACTTCATTCTCTAAAAGAAGAAAGTTCATACTTTGTGTAATTTTACCAGGTCATGCCAGGAAGTCTGTCATCTTTAAAAGATTGCAAGGATGCATCAGTATGTGCATATTCTGAGGAGAGCTGTAATACTTTGTGTGAATTGATGCTAGACTTCGTGTAGAGGAAGGGATGAGGAAGTTTGATATATAATTAACATATTAAGATGTAGAACAAAATATGAAAGAAGCTCCATTGGATGTCAGGATTTGCCCATTGTGGTGTTTATTGTACTTTGTTGGGTCACATCTCAATTGGCAATGGCAATATTGCTGAAATATAGCAAAAATATTTGTTTCTACTCTCTGGCATACAAGAAGTACCTGCTTGAAATGTGATGATAAACTATTTACTGGTCAGAGGAGAATACATGACCTTTGATCTTTTGTCTCTACTTTTCTTCAGTGCTTTTCACTGAGATTATTTGTTGTTGCTATTTACGTGAAAATATCTCCTGCCTTTTCTTATTCTGTATTTACTGTTGAAGATGGGTGATTCTTCAGAGGTAAAGCTTTTACTGATTTTTCTGTTTATTACTAAGACATTTGGAAACTAAGGGCTGTATAAAATATATTTGTCTATGGAAATTACTGAATAATTCTGCAAACAGTAACATATTTAGACAGTAGCTTGTTTTTCAGATACTTAAATATTCAAAATGGAATCTGTTTTTATCAGACAGGTCATAGGTTACTTTTTTTTTTTTCTTCCTTGAAAAGGAGTGTAACTTCTTAATATGATATGGCTTAAGTCTTCTGTCAGTTGACTGTGCATGGTAGTAATGTAGTCTCAATATATCTCTTAATTCCTTCTCTGTGTTCACACTTATTTCCAAATGTTTTCTGAGAGAAATGAGAAAACTATAACCTGATTCTGAAATAATTATTTCAATAGCTGCTTTTTCAGATCACAAATGTTTATGAACAACAGACAAAATTTTTGCCTTTTTTGAGTAATTCCCAGATGTTTGCATACACTTTTATCCCTACAAAAATGGTCTGAGAAGTGTTAATTTCAGCTGTAGGCTTCAATATTTGCTCTTAATACTCTAGTCAGTTAAATCTTGTAATGGTTCAAGATTTCCATGATCAGTTGATATATGAAAAATTTTCATTAAATTTAAATAAATAGAAAATATGAAGAATATGACTGAATCTAAATTACTTTTGGAATTTCAATTAATATTTCTGGAATCTTCCCCCTCCCACTAATTTTATCTCCTTTCGAGTTTTGATATGATGGAGTGACTTTGTAGGCTGGAGCCTCCTGGAAAGAAGGCTTAAAGGTTGTGTTTCTTTTTTTTTAAAAAAAAAAAAAAAAAAAAATCATTTCTCTCTTATTCAGTAGGATGCTATCTGATGTAAATTGTTAAGTGCTCAAATGTTCCATAAGAACATTTTGCTTTATCTAGAAAATACGGACATCTATGGAGATTTACAGAATCTCTCAGAAGGATGTGCCTCTGACATCTTGTATTTTCTTATACCATTTCCTATATATTGATGAATCACACCATTGAACTGCTAAGTAGTTTTTTTTCTTGCATTTTTTGTTCTCTATTTATCTTTATATTGCTTTACCATCTTTCTTATCATTTATGTTTTTCCTGCCATTTTGATGCTGTTGTAGACAGTGATAGACAAAGTATTAGCTCTAACTGAGATAAGTTCTTAAGTTTCTGTGTACCTCAATTACCGTGTCAGGGAAGTACCTATTTCAGTTATGTTTTATCTAATGTTAATATTAAATATGTCACCATTAGTTCAAGCCAAAACATCTTGTTCTCTTATAAAAAGGAACATAAAAATCTTCTTTCATATAACTTTGAAGATTTTGCCAGTTTATCAGTGACAATCTCTAAAAATGAAAAAAATTACTGTTACCATGTATGTAACAATTCATATTTTCTTAACAATTCATATTTTCTTGTTTTTTTCCAAGTCACCTATATAATTTTTAAAAAAGATACTGTGTAAACAGGGACGAAAGCATGTTACGACATACAATTGTAGATGTATTCTGGCCTGACAACTGGTTAAAAAGCTGGTTCTTTCTGATAATGTATTGGATAAAAATTTTGCAACAGAATAACATGGCTACAGTTACATCCCCAAAGTATCTTAAATTAATTCATTGAGTTGGGGTGCGGGGAGGGATATCAGCCTGGTTTTGTGTGTAAGATAGAGAGTTATTACCATTGAAAGACTATTTTAAATTATCTTCAGGACTGTTTCCTTGAAAGAAGGAACACTTTCATTTTGCTGTTTATTTTATGAGTCCCTATCTACCTCACAAAAAAACCCACCAACAATTCCTCATGTTTTCTTAATATCTTCTACTGCTTAAAATGTAAATCTAGTAGATACTATTTTTATAACACACTATGTTTTATTTGTATGACTAAGGATCTGCCCTTGTTTCAGCTGGGAAAGGTTAATTTTCTTCCTACTGGCTGGTATAGTGCTGTGTTTTGGACAGGATCTAAGTTCTTAATGTCTGTTTCCTTTTTTTGTGAGTCCATACGTGCAATCTTGCACCTTAAGGAGCTAGATTCTCATACATTATAAATGAGTTCATGCTATGTTCATAATTTTTCTCATTCATGAAACTTACATTCAATATTTTCAACTTTCTGTACTTCATTCATGACAGCTCTGCCACATGAAGTACCAAAAAGAGAACAATTAATCTGAAAGGGTAAATCCATCTACACCGAGTATGTCAATTAAAAGCCCAGGTTTTCACCATGTAGCAGAAATAAGGATTTAAAAACACCAAGAAAGTATTTGTTTACAAATACAATTTGTGGTATAGTTGCAATACTGTTTTTTTAAGGTCCTATTTCAGGAGTAAGCCTTTAAGTCTCAAAATATCTTTTTGATATCAGTTGGAACTGTGTCAGTCATGCTTTTGCTGTATATTACTGCTTCTACTATTACATCTAAATGCACTATTAGAAACCATGCAAAATACTGCACTTACATATTTCACTAGGTATCTTATTCTAATCTAAAAGCATGAAAAGATGTTGTGGAATGAGGGAGGACAGGCAGATGGACATGAGTACAGGAAAAGACAGCCCTTCAGGTTTGTTCCCAGAAAGTAAGTAGTAACACTAATTGTCTCTTATTAAATAACACAATCCTACTTTCTCCCTATTGGAAACTTCCGGGAAGTAACTCATGGAAAGTTCCAGGACGATTAACCTTGTAAATGTTGCTGAAATGCAATAGCACATCTAAAAACTCTAAAAAATCTCTACAATGAGATCAGAGATACCAGAGCTACAAACCCTGTCATGCTCTCTGTTGAAAGCCATTTTAGTCACTAATTAATCAGATTGGAACAGAAAGTAACTATTGAAATAATATTTAACATATTTTGACATTTTAAATATAGCAAGACTGTTCTTGGTATGTTGTGACATTGCAAGGAAAAATAATATAGTAAATCTGTATAAATGCATGAGGAAACACTTTAAAATCCTAGTGATTCACCAATAACTCCATGAAGTCTCATAATCCTTTCTCTACTGGCTAAAATGACCAAGTGCCTGCATATTTTGCAGCCTTGGTCTTTTTCTCTCCTTCTTTTCCCCTATTGTTTTTATGTGGCTGTCAAGTTCTATACTTCCATAAAGCCCATCTCCTCATTGTTTTGGAGAAGCCCTAAAGCATTTCTTCCATGACCATGATTCAGGGCAGAGTTTAAAATCCCATTGAGATCAAGGAGAAATAGGTACGTAATTGAAATATATAAGCAAATATTTTTGTGTGATTTCAGTTTGCATACAGTCTTCTAGTATTTATTTTCCATATGGGTTGATGCAGCACTCAGAAGCAGTCAAGGAGGATATAATCTTTGTGAGCTGTTGTGACTTGCAACATCCAGAAATGCATGTTCTGCTCCTTTAGCCTGAGAGCTCTTTACTTGGTGATGTTGTACCACATGCAATATCTGAAAAAGCAAAAGAATCATTGAATTCATTGAACTATATCCTTCCCTTTGGGTCTGTCCTTTGATCCTGAAAAGCATTTACTTTCATAATTATCTGAAAGAGCTATATCTTATGGTAGATACATGCAAAACCAGAAGAAATGATCACTCACTACTTAGTAAAGTGAAAAGGAAACCAAAATCCTACCTAAAAATGTCCTCATTTTCTAGAATCAAATCCAGCTAGACAGGCCAGAATTATCTCTGTTGATAAGGAGGAAGGATAAATGTACTCTATAATTCATAGTTTCCTTTTATTTTTTTCTTTTTAAATCTGAATTAAAAGTACCCCCATATTCAGTTACCTCATGCACTATTCTGCAGCCTTTCACTTACTAGGCAAGTAACCGGGAATAAAACTTCATCTGTCTGTCCCCTATTATTCTGAGGGCTCTGGGGAGAGTTCATTTTGTATGGGAGAGAAATATTTTCTTTCTGCTTATGAACCATTACAACCAGAGATTTAAGATGGCTTCTGTCAGTGCTAGGACTTCAAGTAGGGTGAATATAAAGAATAATGCGAGAACATCTTTATTCCTACTGCAAAGTGATTATGATGTAGAAAGACCGAACAGCTAATGCTGCCTATGTCTGAACAGAACCGTTGAAATTACAGGATAAACAGTTCCACGACTTCTAAGTATTTATACCTGCTTTTGCATCTACTTCATGTGAAAAATTTCAGAATCTGGAAGGTCTCTGGATCTACATACTTAAAATTATAATTGAATCCAGAGATTAGCACCTCTAAATTTTCTGGATTTAGATTTTATTTCATAATAATATCCTATATTTTCAGACAATAATCAGTTCATAAGTCCTTAACTACGGGGGACTTTAATGTGTAGTTTTACAGGATCAACACTTATAGTGCATTTAGCAATATATGGCATTATGCTTTTTTAAATACTTAAGGAAATACTTGGTCAATACGGGTTACTCCTGGTCACTTGGTCACTGAAGATTTTTTTGCAGTCCACCTATTTATATTAGAGATCTGCGAAATAAATATCTAACTCTAATAATTCTGCATTTTTATTATTTTTTTTAACTAACCATCTATTTAGTGAATTTAAAGATGATCAAAAATCTATTGGCTTTGGATATATGTAAAATTCTCCAACAATTTAGATTCTGCCATAGGACAGGAAAGAATGCTTTCCTCACCCTCCTTTAATAAAGGAAGATGAAAACATGACATGATATGTTTTCGTTTCCTTTGTCTGAAAACTATCCTAAAGACAAACATGAAATCAAGTGAATGCTGTAAAAACAGGCTACCAAAAAATCGGTATCTGTGTAGTGGCATCGCATTGCTGTCAAGTCGTCTTTTTCTTCATGTCTGCCATCCACAAGGTTACAAGCTACCCTGCAGATTTTTAACCAAGTCTCTGCAGGTTAGGAACCTGCTGATGTTGGCAACATGGAACATTAGTACAGCAAATTGAATGTCTTGAGTACAATGTTGTCTGGATGTTATAAAATTGATTTTTTTTTTTCTAAAAAGACTGAAGTACTTTAAAGGTGGATTTTATTAGAGCTATACAAACAGTATGCTCTATTACTGGTTATCTCAAGAATAAATGAAGGTCCAGACACATCATAAGTCTTTCATATGTCATAAGTCATATGACATAACTTACGTTAATTAGCTATCTTTTTAAGCAACCTAGCAGTATGATGAAAGATGGGGTATGAGATCAAACAGAAGTTCTTTATTTGAGGATAAAGAGAAACAAGTCCTCACAGAAATGCTGTAGTCCTAGCTTCCTGACCCATCTGCAATTTTTTGGGGAAAAAAAAAAAGTTTTAAAAATACTATTTTCTGCATTATTCTCCCTCTTAAAGAGAAAAGAAGCAGTTAGGTTTCTGTTTCAGTTAATGCCTTTTTTGTCATACCAAGTACCTTATAAACAATGGGCCGTCAAAATGGATAATAATCCACAATCAAGTAGATTGTCCAAAGCATTTTTTGGGAACTCATGAGCATCAACAACATAAAAATCATTACTTCTCCTTGTAGAAAAGAAGCTAATTTTTTATGTAGTGTATCTAGACATAAGGAGTTCCAAAACTTAAGATAAAATATGTGTACATAAAATGTGCCTAGATGACAACAAGTAATTGCTATTTGCATCTGGCATAAAGTCTGTATCACTGAAATATGTGGCTCAAAGCCATTATTAACAAGAGACCAAAGTATTGTAAGTAAATATCATAATAAGAACCTGATATCTTGATATCTTACGGATTCTGTTTACTGATCCACAAAATGAATATAATGAAACCTGACCTGATATTTGAAGTGCTGTAAGTCTTAATTTTTTTAAAAAATTATTTCTGTGGAGGTATTATGCCAGAAGCAAGACAGCTAAAGTAGGCATAGTAATTGCACAAATATGCCCATTTCATTCTGTGGACTATGTCTATTCTTGAGGTAGTTTTTTTTGTGAAGAATTATGTCATCCACCTAAGGAAATAGTGAGATGATCTATTTCTTGAAGTTCTTCAACAGCATGATAAAACCTGTATTTTAGTTTCCGTGGTTTCAATTGAACAATACTGCAATTCTGCTGAAAGTCAGGATACAGTTCATAGTCTGCTTGTTTTTAATTACTTCTCTTTATAATGTACACATCTTCTTACTTAAACATGACAGGCAGAAAAGAAATGTTGAAGGCTGTCAGAGCTGTTCTATTTTAGATGAGTATCTACAATATCTGTAAAATATCAAGAATGTTGTTAATTGTAAGTAATCTGCAATAAAAAGGTGACCATACCTGAATATATGAAACGCATTTGGTTGCATTTGACAATAGAGAGATAACACCGTATTCCGTTCAATTAATTTGGATTAATAATAATAAAAAAGTACAGATAGTAAAAAAACCTGCAGATAATGTTGGACTGCCTGTCTTCCTAAATTACCTGTTCGAAGTTTGCCTTCTGGAAGCAGTTGAAATTATCTGAATCTATATTAAAGGTAACATTAGAGAGGAAAGCCTTGGTGAAAAATAAGTTGGTGAAAGAGGTAAAACTAGAGTTATGCTCAGTCATCTCTGCTTCCTTTATGTATAGCCTGAAATAAGAAGGATGTGATAGATCTACAAGCCTGCTTGCTTTATAGGTACTTTCCGTTTTCTAGAGCACGATACACTAACTGAAAACTTTTCACTGATTCCACAGACAGGGAAGAAAGAAAACTTTATTTGCATTTTGAAGTAAGTTTTAAAAAGCTGTCCTTATGATGTTTTAGGCCTCTGTTACAGCTTTAGAATATACTGCAATAAAATTTCAATTTTCTAATTTATTTTTTTTTAATGCAAGGTTAAGCTTGAGTCAAACACAATTATTATGTATTGGACAAACATTAATAGGATTCAAGCTTTTTTTTATGACTAACCAGAATGTTCAGAGTTACATGCAATAATACAATTAGAGCAGACAGTGCAATGGTGAGGCTTAAATAGGAAAATCTGTTGTCACGTCTTTTTCTTAACCAATAGGTCAGATTCATTGCTAGTCCAATGAGGTATGGCAATTCCAGTAGCCTGTAAGTAATTGGTAAGTACTCTGGAAAACTATAGACTGGCACAAAGAAGTAACTCTTTTCAGGTGTTTTCATCTGAGTACTGAACTATATTTCTACCCAGTTCGTATGATCCATTCTTTGTTCATTCCTGTATCACTTTTCCTTTAATGACATCTTCATATATTTCTATTTTATATAACTCAGTGAATTAAAATAAGCCATAGTGTGTTGTTTCATTACATACTGAGACTTTAAGTTAACTTATGTTGGATATTTACATTAAGTTGAGAAGGTTGGTAAATTGCATGTTTGAATATCAAATGTCAAGAGATGTTTGGAAAGGGAATGTTACAAAGGGAGGAAGTTAAATGTTTGGTATAGTATTCTCTTGCTGGCATCCCGTTACATACAGTAAATGGTATTTCTTGCTCATTTTGCTCTGAGAGGCCAAATTTTGCTGGTTTGGAAGTATAACAGACATTGTTTATATATGAAATTATTATTCATATATACCATTTTCCCAGAGTACCTCTGTTATCCTTCGTGGTGTCTGGCTGTAGAACAATCCCGCAATACATGCATATATATCAAGACAGTATGGAAGATTCATTACACGCAGGGGATCATATATGGGTAGTTTAGTATTCATTTCAGCAAAGCGCTTACATATGTGAATTATTACATCTCTGCTAACCAAAGCAATGGATTCAGGCATACATTAAAATGCTTTACTGAATTAAGAACTAAACAAGTTATCCAAACAATCCCGGCTTTAGAACTCTGTTGTGGGTCTGTTGATTCTTTATTAGTGGTTGAATCTTTAGCTGTGTTGGTTGTTCTGCATTTTATAGAATACCCATTTAGAGTGCACTGTTTGTTTATAGCACTATATTTATACCTACTTTTTCTAAACTGGCATAACAGCATTAACTACGTACTGAGACTTCTGAAAAACATGGCAGTCTCTGTAGACTCAAATTTTGTGTTCTGTTCCCATATGCAGACATCTGCTGCAAAACTGATAAAAACCTATTCTTCTCTATAAGATTCTAAATACCATCATCTCATAATCCTCTCTACTACCCTTACTGTAATTGTCACTGTGCAAAACTGACAGAATGAAATTTGTACATCTGAATAAATATGTTCTGTTTCTGTGGGATAACACTTGTGCGCTGACTTTTAAGCTCAGTCACAGAGGTTTTGCCTTATGAGTTTGCTGGATTTTAACATTGAAGCTGAGTTTGGTGCATTGTTAGATGCCTTAGAAAATAAAAGTCCTTCTGCTACTGTCTAATGTCATTAGGCATTTGTATCTTGAAAAAGCATGTAGGATTTTGAATCATTCGGGACTCGTTATTGCAGAAGGCTTTAAAATCCACCGTAGAAGTAAAGTGTATATCCCAATGGCTGTTGTTCAGCATGTCATTATGAAAGTAGAAGCAGCTATAAATACTGAACTTATAGCACAAATTTCAAAATGTTATACAGTGAGGTTCATAAAATGGAACACCTACAGGGCCTATGAGACTTGAAACAGGCATTTTTTTGAGGAAGAGATGTCAGAAGCATATCTTTGTTTAACCCAATAATTTTCTGGATTTCTGTGTATGTATATAGAGAGAGATAATGAGAGACATACAAAATAGGAATTTGTTTTTTAAGTCTCACTTTTCTGCACAATTCAAGAAAGAAGCCACTTAGGGTTTGTTTTTGTGGGGAATTGTGTGTCTCACAAATTCTACAGTCAACTTCCATACCTCTTATGCTTCAGTAGGATCTGGAAGTATTCAGCAACTTCTGGTAACATTTTATATTCATGTCACCTATTTGCAAAATAAATAGAAACAGGTTATCTTTGTTTGAGGAAAAACATTGCCACAAACACCCTTAGATGACTGCTCTCTGTTGTCAAGAAACATAAAGGAAAATTTGGAAGTGTGTGAATGGAGACAACAGGCATATCTGCTAGGCAAGCTCCTGGTCATTCCTCTTGATACGAACAAAATATGATGGAATTATGAAATACAGTAGTTACTTCAAGAAATTTCTATCAAATGGTTCTGTTTTTCAGCCTCTGATGAAGAAGAATGTTCTTGTTTGTTTGCTTGTTTTTAAATAATGATCAAGGTAGCATCACGTATGGTCTGTTTCTGTGGTTTTTAGTTGATTTAACAATACAAGATATTAGTAAAACCATAAAGAATGTTTCCTTAATATGGAGTATAAAGACAAAAGATAGAATAATACTAGTCTTTCAGTTCGTCGTTTATATTTCAGTCACTTTGGATCAGCCTAATCTTTAACTCCTACTAAACAAATATGCATTTTAAATAAATAAACCAAAATACATATTCAATATGTCAGGAAGAAACTGTCATCAGGTATTCAACTCAAGAACCCCTGTTCCTGTTCTTATAGACTTTTTCTTGCCCAAATAGTAAACAAACTCATGCAAAAAAAGAATAGGTGCAAAATATTGTAAATTATGGAAAACCATCTGAAAGTTAACTTCTGTTATTTTCTAGATCCATCTGCTTAGTAATCTTTCCAAGAGTAAAAAATCACACCGTAAATTACAAGGAAGGGGGATAATGGATAGAATAGAAGAGGGAATGAAATAAGATGAAGTAAATTAAATGCGAATCAAAAGGGGATTTCTCAGACTGTCTTACACAGATTTCATTCCTTCTGGGAAAAAAAATATGCTGTGCTATTGCATGGAAGGCTGGCTACAGGGAGCGGTGAATTACCAATATGCACAAGCCTGGAAGAAGAGTGTTGCCAGGCCACGGGCTGATGTTGCCACCGATTATGATTTTCAACAAACTTTATCAAATTTAGGGCTGCAGCTGACTTCCCCTTCCAATGTGCCTTATGGTCCCAGATACATGAAGTACTCATGATATAATGTTGGGTCATAGGTTAGTTGCAGCCTGACACTTATTCAAGATTTCAGTCTGCCTCTTTCGAGGTTCCTACTTCCCCAAGATTTTGCATTATCTACAAACATCTATCAGCCTCAAAATTAACGTTGCAGTTGCCTTGCAGTAAGCATGCAGTTGTTTTCAATTCTTCTTACAAATGAAGAGAAAAATCCTTAGGCAGTTCATCTACTCTATTAACTTAATCTCCAAGAATGAATTTAACTGAATATGCATTTTTTAGTTTTGCTCTCACTATGAAAAAAAAAAAAGGCTGAATTTTCAATAAAATCAGAGTTTTGTGTAAATACTGAAACATCTGTGGTAGAGATGGGTGTAAACATTTGCTTTGGCTAAGCTTACATCACATTTAGGCGGTGAGTTTTCAGAAAATATTCACGCTACAAGTTTTATAAGGCACAAAAATTCATGGAAGACGAATTTCATCCTGTGTGAAAAATGACTATGGTTAGATTATCTTTCTGTCCCCCCATTTGTTGTTACTTGCAATTGAAAGAGAGTCTCTTATCAGTTACCGATTTGTGGGAGCACTATCAATGTAGCATTTTTGCAGTTCTACTGCTGGCAATTTTGAGTGGGGACCACAGAATGTGGCTAGAAAGTGTGAATAGCTTGAGATTACCCTTGTTTTCTTGCTTAGAATTTGAGTTTATGGTTTATATTGTATTGAAAAGGCATAATCAGCCCACCATTCAGGAATGAATTTGGATTTTTACTGAGACCAAGTTATTTTCTCCTCATTCTTCCACTTCCTCTGTTCATATGCTACAGTGTTAGTACCGCATGCATGTCTTCTGTGCAGTGTTGGGAACGTAGCCAGTGGCAGCATCGTGCTATTGTGTGGCAGGTAGGGATTAATGAGGATCTAAAAATCTCTCTTCATAGCTTTGATGGGGATTACTCATCAGAGAGGTTCAGATTTTTTTAATGCAGTGTTTCTGCCTCTGCTGGCTTTATATTTGGACATCCAGTATCCTAGCTGGTTTTGTTTTACCAGAAAATCTGTGCTCTCAGCTGTGCTGTCCCTGGAAGTCTGGCATGCGGGCAGCCCACGCTGCTTGAGATTTGATCAGTATAACAATGCTGTCATGTTCCTCTCTGCTAGAATAATTTCTTTAGGAAACAGCTTTACTTAAGTGACCAATAGGAGTTTCCTTCTCTCTTTGTCTCCTACACAGGGAAGAATATTTGCCAAGAAAAAGGGACCTGTTACCTGCCTTGTGAAATAAGTTTTCCTTTTCTTAGCTAGAGGTAGTTTATGGCACCTTCTTGTATGTTATTCAGGACAATCATGTCAAAATAGGAGTTATCTCCTATTCTGGGATTATCCCCCCCAGTTTAATGACGAGTAATACCCACAATATCTATATAACAAATGGAACTGTTTAGAATTTAAAAAAAAGGGTGACAAAACTTAGTCCATAAAAAGCATAATGGAAACTTAGCAGTATTACTTACTAGTGATTTAACAAACAATAGTATCAGTATGATTCTAACAACTATGATAGTATTTTTTAAATATTTTGATTCATTTAAGCAACCAAAACCAAATTTGTGCAAAATATTCAGATGTGTACGCAAACAGCATGAGAAAATTGTGAGTACAGAGATTTTAGCACCATATCTGATAATACTGAATTTTTGGCTAAAAATTTTACTGGCTGACTAAGTACGTTTTGACATATGGCACCCCATTTTGAAACAAACTGTTTTATTTAGGCTGACCTAAATTCTCCTTAAAAGGTCATGTATGGAAACTAGCGATGAGCCAGACATCTGAGGATGCTTTTGTGGTACGTCATGTTTGTACAATTTCAGCCAGAAAAATGCACTTGGCTTCACATTTGTGTGCAGCAAGAGTGACATCTAATACGCCATTAGATCAATATAATTGGTGGGTTTTTCCCTATGGTTATAACAGTGTTACATACAATACTCAGTTGTATCAAAGGTGAAACTCAAAAAAATGAAATCTTTGCCTGTGCTCTACTTACATTAGCAACAGGAAATAATAAACAAGATTTTCAAAATCTTAGTTTGGTTCATAATAAAATCCTCACATACTTTCTCCATGTTGGTAGACATGACTAGACTGAGGTCGGTCCATTTTTCATCACATTGCAGCGAGGATGTAGGGAATGCTCCCTGGCCCCTTCACAAAGATTGCTCAGAATGGTGTCTTTTTACCCAGGCAAGGAGATGACAGTCATTAATCATTGCCAACAAGAACAGACTTCTCAGTTGACAAATACTGAATCTCTAAGGGAAGTAGAAAATTCCTTTCTTAAAAATCCCTCCATCAGTCTTCTCAATCTATCTAGGGAACTCTCGTAAGCATTGTACCATTCCATGCCAGAGCAACTTTTAGATATGCTCTTCTGTGCCAGATAGTCACTTCCATAACTACAAAGTATTACCTTTAAGACTAACTGCATAGTAGGGGTGGACAGGATCTCTACATGACATAAACCACCAGGTATTCTCAGGAAAAGGTGAGGAATACAGCAGGCATGTGCTTGTACTGTGTAAATAACCACAGCTGTGGAGGGGCTGGGGGCAAGTAGAAATTGACCTCAGCCTCTAAGGGATGGTAATGTTGCCATCTTTCATGCATTTTTAAAGTTTAATTTTGTTGTTCTTTTGTTTTATTTCTGAGAGGGTTTCCCTGGTAGATGGTAATGGTGGAAGATGGCAATGTGGTCTTGCTTGAATTATATTTGTGTGGAGACAAGAAGAGGGAAATGGCTGGCAGATGGGCTTCACATCCTGGTGAGGTTAAGGTCTTTTAATGTGTTCATACACACCTAATATTATGGGCCCTTTTTGGTATAAATTCTGCACAGCAACTGTGCAGCAACTGCTCCATCTTTAATTAAGACACAGCAACTTCTCCATCTGTAATTATACAGGTGCGCAGTACTCCAGATTTTTTTGGGAAGGAGAATAGTTGACTATAAATTTTGGAGGAGTTTCATGTCAATCGTTTCTTCTCTGCTGCAAGGGGCACTTTGCTATCTCTGAGGCTAAATGCTCACTAGTGTTCCCTCTGGGAAGTCAGGACCCTAAAACAGGGCTGAACTTCAGTGTAAAACTGAATTGAAAACTAACAGGGTGATTCTTAAATTTTCATCTCACCTTGTGGATGAGAGACTCGATTAAGGTCAGTTTTAGCTTTTAAAACCAGACCATTTCTTTTTACTTATAGGGCGGATTGGTAATTTTCTCATGTTTGCACTGAACTGTTGATGCCATATTATCTATCCAAGAAACATGTATTATGCAGTGTATCAGTGAAAAAGCATATTGCAAAGGCATGTTCTCTATTAGATCACTAGAAATGAACAGAAAGTTGAGTCGGAAGGAAATTTAATAACTGTTTTAGTATTCAATGTTACTATGTTCTGTATTTTTTAAATTAAGATCACTTTTTATAGGATACACCTTTGAACATATAGTAAACTGTACAATAAAATACAGATTTGCAGAAAACAATCTAGATAACTTTCCATCATTTTCTGAGAAACAGGTGAGTAAACATCTGGTTTAGTTGTGGTTTAGTTTTCTGCTTTTTAAATGTCAGAACATTTAATAGCCATAAGGGAATAGTACTGTAAAGCAAATGATATAGGTATCCACTACTAATGAACTATTTTTTTTTCTTCTAATGTATGGATTTAGCCTTCCCAAATGAAAGTGGCTCAACAAAACATGTGTCTTTTCCTCCTTTCTCCAGAGTGACTTATTAATGGGTTGTTGAGTGGCAAAAGAACCTGGTGTTCATTCCCACTTCAATATTTAATCAAGTGCTAACAGCACTTACAGTACCTACAAGGCTCAGAACTGCTCACAGGAGCTGTGTCAGTACAAAGTGTTCTTGCCCTCTGAATGAGCCTGGATTACAAAATTAGAGGCATAGGCAAGATTACCGTGCCATCATAACCAGATATCTTTGTATTTCTAATTTACGCAATTCATTTTACTATTATTTTAAGACTAAAAAGTGCTATGTAGGTTTAATTGTGTATGACTGCTCAGATTGTGATGTATTTCCCACTAGGAAAGTTTCTTTCAAGGTATAACTTCTTAGAAGTTCTCTGAAACAACATCTTGAAACATATTTTTTAAAATTGTGGGTGTATATGTCTCTAAATTTTGGAAAACGTACATGAAAAATTAATGACATTTCAGTAAGGAACTTTTGCACAATTCTTTCTGCAAACTTGGTAAATTTATAGTTAGATATTTACATTTATCCTATGTGTTAATTGTAAGTAAACATACTTTGGTACATCCTTTCTGAAAGTGCAGCCAGAGACTTGACTATAGTTACAGATTTGGACTCAGTTTTAAACTGTGCTGTGTGAATGTTGTGTGGTTTTTTTGTTTGTTTTCTGGGGTTTTTTGTTTTGTTTTGTTGTTTGGGGTTTGTTGTTGTTTGGGGTTTTTTGATTTTTTAATTATATGAGGAACCAATGACTGATAAAACCAGAATCCTAAGGGCTGGGCTGTAAAGGATAGTTTCAGTCACGGTCAGGAGCATTGGAGCAGTCTTTGTGATCTTGTAGCTAATATTTTAATGTATTTAGCATTTCCATTGCATTTCACCTGTCTGCACTGTACAATTTTCAGAAAAATGAAAGAAATTACTTTATGTAAACATGCCATTGGGTAATCTGTTACATTTTTTCCTACAACTGCTGCAGTCTGCTTGTATGATTTTGTGACAGTACTGGCACAAGCTGTTAATAAATTAGGCCCATAGCCTCTTGATGGCAGTGTGTATTTCCTTCTTGAGTTCACAGGCCTTACAGAACATTTATGTCTCATTACAGCCAGTACAGCAGTTTATGCCCTAATAAATCAGAGGAGCTTTGCAGAGATGATCTTGACAGTAATGAATCTTTCTGTTGGCATTTCCACTTCACAGACACAAATAATGAAGCAAAACTGCCCCATCTGGCCACTCAGTAAGAGTCAAATCACAGTGGGAAGCTGTTTTCTCAAGCATGACAAAGGTCATTGTGTGCAGCAGGAGTGAACGATAGCAGGTTGTGCTGTGAGTGACAGTGTAGAATGAAGCCATTTGTGATCTTTTATCATTATAATTACATTTATTAGCTGTGCTGCCACGGTTCTCCCCGCCCTTCTACCAAGTTTGTGTGCTCTTGCATCAAAAGCTACCTTAACTGATTTCTGCAGATTATTTGGAGAGCTGTTAGTTAGTTATTGCACAGAAATTGATTTAATCAGCTCAATCAGCCATTGAAGTGGTATTATTAAGGTCTCTCACAGTAACTTTAAAAAAAAATAATTTCTGGAAATTTACTGCCTTGAAAGAGCAAACACTGGCAAAAGATGCTGTACACTACTTACAGCAAATAGATAAGACAGGTTCACTTTGCTTTCAGAACATATGGCAAAAATACAGGATATGTCACCTCAGGTTGGCCAGTGGGTCCGTCGAGCCTGCTGTCTAGCCTTTGGCACTATGTGAGCAGGTAATCTTTCCACCTGTTCTAAAATCGTCTGTTCTTACGTCTGACTTTGTTGTTACACTATTCACTTGTTAATGAAGTCCTGGCAGAACAGAACCTGGATACACAGGTTCTTTTGCAGAGCATCTTCCACATTCTCGACCTCCTCAGCTCTCCGTTCAATAGTACCACAACATCTCTATTTTAAAGCCTATTTCTTCTCTTCTGATTTTTTCCTGCTTGATACCACTGTTGCGTCTGGTATCTTCCTTTTGTAAGGTACTTTCTCCTGGCTTAGTTTGGGATTTCTACAATGCATCAAACAATAGAATTGAGAAAAGGTTTTCTTCTGTTGGGGAGGAGTTGAGGGCTGCCCTCTTCCTTCCTTGTCCTGCAAAAATGATATGGTAAGAAAAGGTTGCTACAGCATAAAAACCTGGCTGGCTAACACTCCTAACAGCGCCACCAAGTGACATCAAGTAGGTGTCACCCAAATCTCCCTCATGCGTCATTGCTCTTTGCGTATTGTTTTTGCACACAGCATATTTCAAATGTCTCTAGGTGCCTACTTCACTATTCTGCCCTGACTATTTTTTTCTAATTCTGAAATGCTATCGTTTCTGTAGGCATAACTCAACAGGAAATTGAAAGGCTTTAAGAGGAGAAAGCAAGAAAGTTTATGTTAATTTAAATGTGACCAGCTTTGTACTAACTTTCCCTTCACCTACAGTACAAGTTTGTACAAGTGCATTTTCCAGGCAATATATTTAGGGATCACTAGTCCATCTCAGGAACGCAGGTATTCATTCCATGTCAACAACATGACACAACAGGTTTTTTTAGGTGGAAAGTCTAAAAACTAGTTTCCAGTTGAAATTCTACAAGGGTTGTGTTGCAAAGTGAGAATGCAATTGCCTGGGTACAAATCTATCCAGAATATGGACACAGTAACATGCTTGTGGGAAGTACCAATTGTTCTGTGATAGCCACAGGTAAGTGGGGACTCAGTTTTATTTTTCTAACCTTTATAATTTTACATAATTATATTATTATTAACAACTAGAAGGCTCTATACTAATGGTATCAAATTTTTATTCATAAATTATATTTTTTACCCTTAGAAAAGTTATTTGTATCTTTTATTATTTCTGGTATTCCCTTTTTATTTTTTTTCCCCAAATGCAAGCATGGGAAAGTATATAATGAAAGCTATATTTGATCCTAAAATAGGAATGCAGGTCTAGAAGAAGCAGCTTGGCTCAAATGCTGCTCAGATTAAAAAATTCTTGTGGGTTTACTGGACTGAGTTCCCTGCTGGAGCCACTAAAGGAAGTGAAAGGGACAAAGAGTGAGTTGGTCAATAAAGGCAAGGATAGCTCTAGGGAAGGAAAGGAGCCAGAAAGAGCAGTTTTGAGTAAGATAAAGTGTGGGAATGGTGAGAAGGAGCAGTCAGTGAGGGTCTGGCTGCGAAAAGGTGGTCAGAAGACTTGACAAGAGCAGGTACTTTGATACTCCCTCCAGATACATTTGCAGTCTGTGTAATCCTGTGGCAAACGCTGAGTTTTCTGTGAAATACCAGAATGCTTTGAAATGCTTGTGTGTTACAGGAAGAGAGCAAGAGAGAGAGGAGGCAGCTTTATTCTAGAGTCTTAGCACAGGACTGTTAGGTGAAAGTGTCTAAATGATCCTCGGAAACAGTGTGTTGTGCTGCAGAGGAAAGCAGCAGTTTCCTGCTGGTCCTGACTAATCTGATGTGAGGAAAATCTGATCCTTGGTTAAGAGTAAAACTTACTAGCCAGATCTTCCAGTGGGTTTTTCTGTCCTGTCAGGAGTACTGCTGTACTCCATTCCAGTCTCTCACTGATAGGCATGGGCTGCCCCTAAACCTTGAGAGAAAAGTGATAAGAGTAGGAGTCATCCTTTCTTTTCCAGTAAGTGACCGGCAGGAGCCCTGGATGTGACATTGTCATTTTTTCCTATTGAAAGAAATGCTTATATCTTGTTTTCCATTTGGCAAATGTTCAGATATCTCTCCCTTTTTAAAACTAAATTATCAGTCATCAGGCTGTTAATTGTATTGTTAATAGGTCACAGTTTTATACCTTAACAAAACTGATGAAGAAGATGTAATGGTGTTGAGGCAATAATGCACATGTGAATTTTACTGAATGAGGAAGTAAAATATAATAATTAAAGTGTAGGCTGGAACAAGGAGGTTCATTATTTCTATGAGTGCTTTTGCTGTGAATATCTCTCAGCTTAGTCGTCACTTATCAATAGTCTAGTCAGCAACAAAATCATAGGCCAGCTCAGCAGTAGTTGAACCAGACAGGCTGAGGAAACTAAATTCCACCAAAACGCCATATTACTTAGAGGATTATTTTACGTGGAAAGATGAGAAACAACTAAAAAAAAATTAAATTAAAAAAATCAAGTCCAATGCAGTACCAAAAGATATGAGAGACTGGGAAGACTTTCAAATTGGTCAGTGTAGAAACCTTATAACAAAATAATTTAAAGCACAAGACTGTAAAATTTAGCTGTAAAATGCTGCTGGAGATTACTTACGTAGTACTACAAGCCTCTTGCTGATCGTTCTTCTTTAATAAATGCTATTCCAGTGGACTATTCTGATGAAGACAGAATTAAACGATTGAACCGAAAATATAACCCAGGAAATGTTAATGCTGAAGAATATTAATAATTAAGTTGAAGGAAGAAGTACCTTTCAATGAGATTGAAGTGCAGATGGATGACATTTATGAAAAATAACATCTAAGAATGAGGAGATTAGGTGTATATTTGCAGTTCAGAGAGCAACTGATAAATTTCATTATAGAAGAAAATGAAACTTCAAAATAAAAATTGAGAGTAAACGTAGATGTGAATGAACCTGGAGAGTGGAAGTGTTATGTACAGCGAGTGCTGTACTTTTGTTACACGTCATAAAACTCATGATCTAGATGGTGAAATAAGTATTCTGTTTTGTAAAAGATGAGCTAGTGTTCCAAGCAAATTACAGAGGTGGCATAGTTAATGTCATAAGCTGAATAAGGTGCTACACCAGTAATAGTCTTAGAGATCTTGCTGCTTACCACCTTTGGTTGCAAAATTTTCTTTGCCTTCGTCATCTCTGTCCTGCACTCAGTTCACTGATTGCTCTCTCATCCTCGTCTGCCCTGCATTGAACTCCGAGATGCTTAAAATTCTACTCTTCTTGCTGCTTTTTGTTGGACTCTTGTTTCTACCTAGCACAACTGCACTCTGATTCCTAATCTCATGCAGTTTCTCCTGTCTTCCTTGCTGTTTTTTCCTGTCTGTATTTGGTAAGTCCTTTCTGATTTAGTTCATCACCAAAATTCTCTCTTTCTGTTTTGCCTTAAAAAAAATATATCTGCTTTTTCAAAGATCTCAAACAATCATATTTGTATTCAAATTTATTCCAGTTTATCCCAAAGCAAAGTAATTTTTTGCAGGACAAGAGGAAAAGTAAGTGCTGAATTTGTGCTTTTGGAGCAGCACAAAATATTTCCCAATTTATATAAGCAGTGAAGGCTTCAGGCAACCCTCTTCCTCTTGAAGAACAAGAAGCAAATGTACAAATCATAGGCTATTTGTATGCTTTTTGTGTTTTAGCCTTTCTTTTTTCTTTTCATACATGAATGCTGACAAGTTGAAAGATTATACCTTTCTACTGCTGTCTGGACAGATATTTATCTGTGGGTTTTGTTTCATCTGTGTTGTGGTGGAAGTCACTACAAATGTTCACTAGCTTTGTGCCAGCATCTGTGAAATACAGAGAAGGAAAATTTACAGGTTTTGTGTCATGGCAACAACTTTTATTGCTGATATACAAGCTACCTTTCATAGTGCACTATCGCTTCATGAATCTGCTTTTTCTTACATTCAGATGTTTTTATAAGTTGAGTGATAAGACGCTGGACTTTGTGAACCGTATAGAATTGGTGGTGCTTATTTCATCTGCTGTGAAATAAGCAGGTTATGAAGTTTCTGTGTAAATTCTTAGTTTTTTCAGTTATGAAGCTGAAAGGAAGGATCAAAGAAAGTAAGTAAAATTAGTATTGTGTCAGTTCCTTTGGCTTTTCTGGCTTTCACCAAATTATTGTAATTTGTTGACTGAAATTCTGAGTGACAAATTAGTTTCTTTTGTTCTGAAAAATTATGTGATGGTGCCTTAGCAAAAGAGCATATCGTTAATTAGAGGTCTTACATCTTAGTGTCCCAAAAAGTATTTTAAATAAAAATGTTCTCATTTTTCCTTTTCCACATCACATATTGTGTCTTACAGTCAGCATAGTTAAACTCAGGTCTCTTTCTCCTAGAAGTCACTGTTCTTGGATCAGAGGTGAACGTATTTTGCTTTTGCTGGTGTGATGTAGCAAGAATAAATTTCAGCTCTGCAGGTTTTGCGGTTTTAAGTCTGCACTTTCTATGCTTAGAAGTTTTGCCAACATGCCTGTGTCTCTCACGTATTAATGAAGAAATATCTCTTTAGGTACCATTTCGTTAGCAGCGTAAACGAATCTAAGACTATGGCATCGCTATGTGGTATCACCTGCAGTCACATTCACTTTAAACTGGTCAGTACCATTGTGTAGTCGTATCATCTCCATTTTCCTGTCAGTAGTGTTTTGTGTGCCTACTACAGTAAAAAAACCTACCTAAAAAAATACATGTACTGAGACCAATCAGATGAAATATGTCGTAAAAGGCGGTGAATGAAACCACACAATTGATGGCAAGAGCGTAAGAGCAGAGCACCATGGTTTAAAGTTGTATCATCGTACTTAGATTATTTTTAGTTTCTTGAATAAAGTACATGTGTGAGGAAATATACAGCTTGGCAACATTGAAACAAGAAGATTAAAGGCATGCCATTTTATGGTGCTATTAGTTGGGTGAAGATTATTCTAGTGGAAGTGAGACTGATTCTCACTCGATTTTGCTCTCACTTGACCTAAGTCACATTCCTTTGCAGTCACGTTTGGGACTTAAGATGTTTTATGCTGTAAGACCTGAAAGTAAAAATAGCATCCTTACTTTTTTTTATACTGAGAGATGTATTTTCAGCTACCTTAAAAGACCTGTTTGGGAATTGCCTAATGAAGTAATTAAGAAATGGTAAAGTAGAATTAGTCTAAACTGATACTGTTTGCAGGAATATATGAAAGTGACATGTGGGAGAGACACTCACTTAATTTAGATTATTTACTATTCTTGTGACTGGTTTTTTATCCTGACTGTTTTAAACTGAATGTCTCTGATTTAAATCAGCTATAGTACAGACTAGACACTACACAAATATAGTGTTTACTAAAATCTTCCCTGCTACAGCTGTTTTGGCTTTATACAATTAATAATTCATTTTTTACAACAGAAAAAGAGAAGGAACATGGGGAAGTGTGTGTCTGGATATACTTTAATGATATGATGTATGCCTAGAAAGTGGGAGACCAAGATGTCGGCTCTCCAAGAAATATTTACATCGTTTATAGAAAGTGAAAGAACAGTACCAGTAGCAGTGTATCCTTCTCAGGTTACAGTTAGTGCACTTTGCAGGTGAATAGCTGCATTTTTCTGGTCTAAATCAAGTGGAGTAGAAGTGTGAAACTATAGAATGCAGTAGAACATTAAAGCTTTATTTGTCTCCCATTTGTGTTCCAGTCATAAATGTTTTAATCATGGATTGTGCACTTGCACTTCATGTATCTTGATTAACTACTGTTTACCCTTACCCTGTAAGAACTAATTTAACTTAATAAGCTCCTTAAAAGTAGTGCAGAGATTGCAGAGCCATAACAAAATGTATTTTAAAACTTAAAATGAAAATGTGATTCTTTTATACTAACCCAGTAGAGTTCCACATCTCTGACTGTTTCTACCCTCTGAAGTCTTTGTCTAAGGGTAGGCTTCCAGATAATTTCCTTACCAGCTTTTCATTTCTGATTTTCCTCCTGTTAACAACACATATAATTGGTCATGATTTTAGCATATTTGGGTTCCGGGGCCCATCCCCTCTTCCTAGACTGAGATGCAGAACATTCTGGTTTAAGATGTGAATTTAGTCTGGGTTGAAGGTAGCCAACTTCCTAGGTAAGTTAGATACTAAATCATCCCCAGATACAGTGACTTTACAAAATCCTCCTGGCAGACAAGCAAGCTTTTCCACAGTTGACTAGGAGTCATCTTTATTCCTTAGAAGAGAATCCTTAGAAGAGGTGTATCCCTGGACCTGCCCAGGTGAGTTCAGAAACAACTGTCAGTGTGCAAGTATGATGCTCTCAGACATTCGGCTGAGGAGGCACTCAAACCTGATTTTTCTGGGCTGTATCTATATGGTAATATGCCTCAAAAGATATGCTGAGCATTAGTAGTAAGTGCTGCTTTCACAAGCCAAATTGTTTCTTAGTTCAAAGATAACATTTCCATTTAAATTAGTAGGATTTATATAAATGACCTTCTGAAAGAGGTTTATCCTGCACTAATCTCTGTTATGAAATGTTAGTCCTAATATTTTAGTTGTTTCAAATATGCATTGGTTTAAGTGCGTCTTTATTAGAGGTATTTATTCCAAATTAGAAAGTGGATGTCTAACAAAAGTCTCACTCTAAGAATGTTTGGAAATGTATGCAAAGACTTTGACAACAGCAGTGCATTTTTGTATACCCTATTTAAAGTGCCTGCTGGCAGGAAAACCATTCCAGTTATCTTCAGGAAATCAGGATGTCAGTATTCACTTAGCAATAAATACCCTTTCAAAAGTGCAATTAAAATGTGCATCAGCATAACACAAGTTCTAAATGCGGTTTGAGAGCATCAGGTTAATCATGCTAGATCATGGAGAAATTTCTGTGTCCAGAGCTGCATGTTGTCAGGACCTCTTTTTAATATATATGCAATGTCCTTTACATCACAGTATACTTAAGAAATCTCAAAAAAACCCCAGTAGCTTCAATCAATTGTACTTTCTGGCTGGCAGGAGAATTAGTAGCAGGTAAGGCAGTATTTGCAATAATCTAAGATGAAAGGATGATTCATTTTAAATTTTGGCAACCTAAAAATATTTATCCTTTTCCCTGTTTAGTTCTTGTGGTAACTACATTGTTTATTCTGCTTACTGTTCAATAACTGGCATTTGTTTGCAAAAAAGCTAAACTTGTTTGCCTCTACTTCTTCTAGGATAAAACAAATACAAAATATCTTTCACTGTTTCTTAATACATGCTCATTGATGAAAGCATTCAGAATCAGCTGTGTATGGTTTTGGCAGCCTCTTAATGCATAAATGTTCCATTAAATTTATAAACTGAATTCTGGGCCTTGGAAATACTGTCCAGGTCATTAGGCATTAGTATATGATGCTGCTACTACATATTTGTCTGAAGTGTGATTTAGATTTTTTTATCTCTTTTTACTGCATGACTTTTTTTGGATTTCTTTTATATATTTTTTCAAGTTGGAGAGATGTTTTATGACTTTTTAATTTTATCTGAGACAAATCTTTAAAAAATGCTGAAAACATCTTTAAATACATGGAAGATTACATAAATCCCTTGGTAATATAATTCATTAAGAAGTCAGTATGGTATTACAGGTAGGAGTCTTTTGCTTGCTTTATTGCCAGACTGGAGACAGAAAAGGCTCCAAAATGGGGCAAAAAAGCGATGAAAGATTGTACTTCTATTGCAAAGACAATGTGTCTTTATCCCTTATACCTTCTTTGAAGTACTGATGATGGAATTGTGAGAATGGGGACAGAATTCAACTGAATTACAATGTGCTTTGATTTAGTTCTTCAAGATAAAAAAAAGGGGACCGTGACTGGCAGCCGAAACAATGTGAAGATGCTGGTGGATGTGGGCAGCAGATAGAAGCCAGTTTCCAGATTGGGAAGCCACACTCCAAGCTCTAGTTCAGAGCTTCCTAGTATTGAAAACTGTTTTTCACATGATGAGATATCACAAAACTAATGGCTACAAAAGTCACCTTTACCTGTGATCAAGATAATTTTACATCATCAGGTCCACTCACTGTTTGTAGGTGGTTTATGTGTTAAACTTGCTAGCTGTACTCTGCGTGGCCTGCTATTTTAGGCTTTGATCCTACAGCCCTACTTTACTGAATTTGTGAAAGCATCCAAGTCCTTTATTTCCAGTTTCTGAATAGCCACATATTCTCTGAGCTGTCATTTGAATATGACTTCATGTGGGTTGAAGGGTTTCTTGGATAAGTTACCTGATCAGTAGAGCAATTCTACAAAAACACCTGGAATAAGAAGGAAGATGATAGGTATTTTGTACCGTAGAATTCAGCTAGAAAAGCTCCCTTGGCAATTATTGTTATAGAGAAATAGGAGGTTAGAAACATATTCCTGAAAGAAAGCTTTCTGCAGAATCAGTGCTCATAATCTCTAGCTCAAAGCCTTTATTCAAATAACATTAATAGAAGTTAATACACTAAGGCAGTTGCACTGCTTGCATATCAGAGGGCTTACTGCTGCATCTCATTAGAGCAGCTTTTTAAAGTTTTAATCTATTAATAAATTACTTTGCATGCACATTAAGATATTAATGTTAATATTTTCTTTGATTTTTCTATTGGGTAACCCTCACAAAACTTTTTTTGTTTTTTTTTTTAAAGGATTGGAGGAGATTACTATGTCTGCTTCCCACCATTATTTAATTAAAGCATTGGTTTAACTTGAATAGAAGTACAATTATTCTTGTGTTACCTATATGTGCATACTTTAAAATGAGCTTTTGACCATCTGTTCTCTTGCGTGATTTTTTCAGAGCCAACATTTTTGTTCCAGACTTTTTTTTTTTAGATCAGTTTAGTTTGCTTTTTGTTTTGTCATCGTTTAACCCTGATGGGTGACCAGGACCACGCAGCCATTCACTCGCTCCCCCTGCTTCCCAGTGGGACAGGGGAGGAGAATTAGAAAAAAAAGAAACCTTGTGGGTTGAGATAAATACAGTTTAATAGAACAGTCATGGGAGACAAGATAATAATGATAAAAGAATATACAAAATGAGTGATGCAATACGATTGTTCAGCACCCGATGATCGATTGCCCAGGCTGTCCTGAGCAGTGGTGGTAGATGCCTGTCCCCCAGCCAACCCCCATTTGTATACTCAGCACCGTGCCTATGGTATGGAATATTCCTTGGGCCAGTTTGTCCTGTTTATGCTCCCTCTCAGCTTCTATGGGAAGCTGAAAAAGTCCTCAACCTTAATATAAGTGTTTCTTAGCAGCAACTAAAACAATATGTGTTATCAGCATTATTCTTATACAAAATCCAAACCACAGCAGCTACTAGGAAGAAAATTAACTCTATTGCAGCTGAAACCAGGACACGTTTATAGACCTTCATGATCATCATGAGCGATGTGTGCTAAAGTGAAGAACTAAGCTGAGCAATAAATAAGGCAGTATGTGCATAAAAAGATCACGCTAGTGTATAAACTTCACTAGCCTTTCCTTTTTGTGACCTTTAAATGAGCGATGTTTCCCTTGGGACAGAATCGCATAGGGAAGGAGTCAAGGCAGGTCATCTCAAGAATGTAAAAATAACTGTGATAACAGATGTACAAGTTCTGTTATTTCTCCTCCCATGTCAGAATATGTTGGAAGCATCATTGGATTACTTCACAGGAAACAAAGGGGGAGACTTGCCGTCTCCTTTTCTTGTTAGCTCAGGTGAGCATTTGTAAAGTCATTGCACTTTGTAGAAACCAAGCCTCTTAAAGCATTCTGTTGATACTTCTCTTTTTCTGTGGTACCCTCTCATATTATACAAGTTTGGGGAAAGTTGTATGCACAAAAAGTCTTGCACTTTAGTCAGTTTTTGTTATAAATCAGTGATTTGGCTCCAATTTCGTTTGGATTATATCCTTTTGAGACACAGATATTTAATTCAACACTGGAACTAGCTGCAGTCATAAAACAAAACAGAATAGGAAACAGTGCCAGGGGTTTCAAATATAGTACACTGGCTGTGAAATAATACACATGAATACAGCATCATAGTTATATTAGATATCTTCACTTCAGAGCATTATCTTTTATCTTCCATCTGTAGGGCTTATGAAGAATTGCCTAAATAGGGAAGTCTTCAAACTTTTTCCATTTTCCTCAATTTTTGGAATGGAGGATGTGTACAGAAGTAGTAACAGACTCATAGATGTCAGCATGCTGAAGTGCCACTGTGCAGGGTGAGAATCTTGAATAAGGCTGTTGAACATACTTCTGTAAGAGCAGTGCTATGCAATACATGTCTGGAAGTCTAGGAAATTGGATGACAGGTTGATAGTTCTCAGTCTTATCTTCCATTTTGAACTGATTTCTATTGTGCTTGGCAAGTGCTTTGCTTTTGAATACAGAGCACAGGCTTAACCATAAAGTGTGTTCCCAATGTGTCAGGAAGGGTTTTACAGGAAAGTGAATAATAGAGTTGTTGTGTATTTTTTTGTTGAGTACATGAAGCTGCATTCCAAGCTGTAGAATAATACTTTGTGACATCATTGTAATATAATGGAGAAGTCAACAGCTGCATCTTACTGCTCTAAGTTTTGATCAGATTTTTAACGTGGTTCAGGCATCTCAGTGTCCATTTAGGTATGAGAAGCCAGAAGTACACCAAATAAGGCTACGACACAGTGTTGACTTACCCCTATTCTTTTTCCTAATTAAGCTCAATTCCTTCTGGTGCATCAGAGAAGAGTGATAGTGATAGAAGTACTCTTCACTGACCTGACAGAACTGTGGGCTAACCTGCCTGGGCTAATTAGCCTGTGGGCAGCCTTTCCCAGCAGTACTATGCAAAGCAGTTATGCTGGTACAGAGAATACAGTCTTTAGGAATTATGAATGCTTAACATGTTCACAGTTCTGTACAGTGACTAATTAGTCACATTAGTTCTGTACCAGTGACTAATTAAATGTGTACTTATTTGCAATGGCATTTTCAGGACTTTTACGCAGTGGATGTTGCGTTTGAGAGTCACAGTGTCACCCACGTGTACCCGAGGTACCTTTAAAAAGCCATTCTTAAGTCAGAGCCGGAAATCTTAGCACTCCTGCATCTTTCTCTTGTAAGTCGAATGAAAAAAATCTATCTTTTCATACTGCAGGATTAAGATGCTGATGTATTTTTAACTGCAAATGCTTTGTGTTTCTGCAACTTTAGGATTTCTGCATACTTTAGAATTTTTTAGAACATAATGTATTAATTGATAGCAGTGCATTTCTGTTCCTTTTGCAAAAGCATCATACTATGGAGAAAAATGCAGTGCCTCATCACATGCTGTTTTAATAATATACATGTTTGAAAATTCAAAGTTTCTTTGACTTGTGCTCTGGCTTGGGGTTTATCTCAATCTACTGTGTAGGAAGCTAGGTATTAAAATGAATAACAAATATATGCATGCCATTAAACATGCTAGAAATTGACTGGAGTGGCTATACAAAAGTTGAAAGAGAAGTGTTGAAATGGGAAAGGGGAGAGTAGAATCCTTAAAAGGGAATAAAAGAGTCATCATGGCTATAAGGGAAGAAGGATTGAACATAGTCATCACTTTGTTGACAATGAGAGATCCAGGAAGGAATTCCACTCAAGCTGTCACATCTGTACAGTATTAACAGGAGAAAAAGCAAGAAACCTAGAGGAAGGTGCATTAAGAAAGGGGCTTTTTTTTTTACTTAGACACATGTGTTTCTCTGAAAATCAGTGCACTATATCCCCCTGGGTTGAGCTCGGTGGACTGCCACTGCACTGAGTCCAGGAGTGCAAAAGAAAAGGAGTGCTAGAAAATAACTTTTTTTTGTCACTTTCCAAGTGGAACAAAGTATGAGCAGAAAAAATAGAAGGAGGCCATGTAAAGTTCTGAGAGTTTGGTGAGAGAGCTGTGACAGAGTACAGCTCCTTTTCATACACCTTAACAAGCATGAGGTTTTGTAACAGTAATATTATCAGTGCCAGCAGCTTAAAATAGCTCCCTTCTGTCTATTCTCCAGTTTACTATGGCCAGACTTCATTTAGTCCTGATAGATGCTGATGGCTTGCTTTTCTGTTTTTTCCATCTGTAAGCCAGAGAGTTATTTAAAGAAAATAGCGTTAGCTGACCAGTACTAAGTTACTATTTGTAGGAATTTGTTAGAAATTGCTGGTTAGTAATTGTTAGTATTTGTTAATAATTAGTTGCTATTTTTAAAGAATTCTGAGGAGGCAAAGGATTGATAATGTGCATAGAGCAGCACAAATTTACAGCTGTTCTAGGATACTCTAGTTTGCATGTTTACCTTGGTCACACAGTCAGCTGGGGTGTCAGCATGTCAGAATTGAAAGATTTTCTTACAGCTCTTTTTCTCTTTTTGGCAATAGCAGAGGAATCTGGCCTTAGTTGATGTTGGAAAGATACAGGCAACCATCAATTGCAAAATGTTGGGTGAAGATTATTCTAGTGGAAGTGAGACTGATTCTCACTCGATTTTGCTCTCACTTGACCTAAGTCACATTCCTTTGCAGTCACGTTTGGGACTTAAGATGTTTTATGCTGTAAGACCTGAAAGTAAAAATAGCATCCTTACTTTTTTTTATACTGAGAGATGTATTTTCAGCTACCTTAAAAGACCTGTTTGGGAATTGCCTAATGAAGTAATTAAGAAATGGTAAAGTAGAATTAGTCTAAACTGATACTGTTTGCAGGAATATATGAAAGTGACATGTGGGAGAGACACTCACTTAATTTAGATTATTTACTATTCTTGTGACTGGTTTTTTATCCTGACTGTTTTAAACTGAATGTCTCTGATTTAAATCAGCTATAGTACAGACTAGACACTACACAAATATAGTGTTTACTAAAATCTTCCCTGCTACAGCTGTTTTGGCTTTATACAATTAATAATTCATTTTTTACAACAGAAAAAGAGAAGGAACATGGGGAAGTGTGTGTCTGGATATACTTTAATGATATGATGTATGCCTAGAAAGTGGGAGACCAAGATGTCGGCTCTCCAAGAAATATTTACATCGTTTATAGAAAGTGAAAGAACAGTACCAGTAGCAGTGTATCCTTCTCAGGTTACAGTTAGTGCACTTTGCAGGTGAATAGCTGCATTTTTCTGGTCTAAATCAAGTGGAGTAGAAGTGTGAAACTATAGAATGCAGTAGAACATTAAAGCTTTATTTGTCTCCCATTTGTGTTCCAGTCATAAATGTTTTAATCATGGATTGTGCACTTGCACTTCATGTATCTTGATTAACTACTGTTTACCCTTACCCTGTAAGAACTAATTTAACTTAATAAGCTCCTTAAAAGTAGTGCAGAGATTGCAGAGCCATAACAAAATGTATTTTAAAACTTAAAATGAAAATGTGATTCTTTTATACTAACCCAGTAGAGTTCCACATCTCTGACTGTTTCTACCCTCTGAAGTCTTTGTCTAAGGGTAGGCTTCCAGATAATTTCCTTACCAGCTTTTCATTTCTGATTTTCCTCCTGTTAACAACACATATAATTGGTCATGATTTTAGCATATTTGGGTTCCGGGGCCCATCCCCTCTTCCTAGACTGAGATGCAGAACATTCTGGTTTAAGATGTGAATTTAGTCTGGGTTGAAGGTAGCCAACTTCCTAGGTAAGTTAGATACTAAATCATCCCCAGATACAGTGACTTTACAAAATCCTCCTGGCAGACAAGCAAGCTTTTCCACAGTTGACTAGGAGTCATCTTTATTCCTTAGAAGAGAATCCTTAGAAGAGGTGTATCCCTGGACCTGCCCAGGTGAGTTCAGAAACAACTGTCAGTGTGCAAGTATGATGCTCTCAGACATTCGGCTGAGGAGGCACTCAAACCTGATTTTTCTGGGCTGTATCTATATGGTAATATGCCTCAAAAGATATGCTGAGCATTAGTAGTAAGTGCTGCTTTCACAAGCCAAATTGTTTCTTAGTTCAAAGATAACATTTCCATTTAAATTAGTAGGATTTATATAAATGACCTTCTGAAAGAGGTTTATCCTGCACTAATCTCTGTTATGAAATGTTAGTCCTAATATTTTAGTTGTTTCAAATATGCATTGGTTTAAGTGCGTCTTTATTAGAGGTATTTATTCCAAATTAGAAAGTGGATGTCTAACAAAAGTCTCACTCTAAGAATGTTTGGAAATGTATGCAAAGACTTTGACAACAGCAGTGCATTTTTGTATACCCTATTTAAAGTGCCTGCTGGCAGGAAAACCATTCCAGTTATCTTCAGGAAATCAGGATGTCAGTATTCACTTAGCAATAAATACCCTTTCAAAAGTGCAATTAAAATGTGCATCAGCATAACACAAGTTCTAAATGCGGTTTGAGAGCATCAGGTTAATCATGCTAGATCATGGAGAAATTTCTGTGTCCAGAGCTGCATGTTGTCAGGACCTCTTTTTAATATATATGCAATGTCCTTTACATCACAGTATACTTAAGAAATCTCAAAAAAACCCCAGTAGCTTCAATCAATTGTACTTTCTGGCTGGCAGGAGAATTAGTAGCAGGTAAGGCAGTATTTGCAATAATCTAAGATGAAAGGATGATTCATTTTAAATTTTGGCAACCTAAAAATATTTATCCTTTTCCCTGTTTAGTTCTTGTGGTAACTACATTGTTTATTCTGCTTACTGTTCAATAACTGGCATTTGTTTGCAAAAAAGCTAAACTTGTTTGCCTCTACTTCTTCTAGGATAAAACAAATACAAAATATCTTTCACTGTTTCTTAATACATGCTCATTGATGAAAGCATTCAGAATCAGCTGTGTATGGTTTTGGCAGCCTCTTAATGCATAAATGTTCCATTAAATTTATAAACTGAATTCTGGGCCTTGGAAATACTGTCCAGGTCATTAGGCATTAGTATATGATGCTGCTACTACATATTTGTCTGAAGTGTGATTTAGATTTTTTTATCTCTTTTTACTGCATGACTTTTTTTGGATTTCTTTTATATATTTTTTCAAGTTGGAGAGATGTTTTATGACTTTTTAATTTTATCTGAGACAAATCTTTAAAAAATGCTGAAAACATCTTTAAATACATGGAAGATTACATAAATCCCTTGGTAATATAATTCATTAAGAAGTCAGTATGGTATTACAGGTAGGAGTCTTTTGCTTGCTTTATTGCCAGACTGGAGACAGAAAAGGCTCCAAAATGGGGCAAAAAAGCGATGAAAGATTGTACTTCTATTGCAAAGACAATGTGTCTTTATCCCTTATACCTTCTTTGAAGTACTGATGATGGAATTGTGAGAATGGGGACAGAATTCAACTGAATTACAATGTGCTTTGATTTAGTTCTTCAAGATAAAAAAAAGGGGACCGTGACTGGCAGCCGAAACAATGTGAAGATGCTGGTGGATGTGGGCAGCAGATAGAAGCCAGTTTCCAGATTGGGAAGCCACACTCCAAGCTCTAGTTCAGAGCTTCCTAGTATTGAAAACTGTTTTTCACATGATGAGATATCACAAAACTAATGGCTACAAAAGTCACCTTTACCTGTGATCAAGATAATTTTACATCATCAGGTCCACTCACTGTTTGTAGGTGGTTTATGTGTTAAACTTGCTAGCTGTACTCTGCGTGGCCTGCTATTTTAGGCTTTGATCCTACAGCCCTACTTTACTGAATTTGTGAAAGCATCCAAGTCCTTTATTTCCAGTTCCTGAATAGCCACATATTCTCTGAGCTGTCATTTGAATATGACTTCATGTGGGTTGAAGGGTTTCTTGGATAAGTTACCTGATCAGTAGAGCAATTCTACAAAAACACCTGGAATAAGAAGGAAGATGATAGGTATTTTGTACCGTAGAATTCAGCTAGAAAAGCTCCCTTGGCAATTATTGTTATAGAGAAATAGGAGGTTAGAAACATATTCCTGAAAGAAAGCTTTCTGCAGAATCAGTGCTCATAATCTCTAGCTCAAAGCCTTTATTCAAATAACATTAATAGAAGTTAATACACTAAGGCAGTTGCACTGCTTGCATATCAGAGGGCTTACTGCTGCATCTCATTAGAGCAGCTTTTTAAAGTTTTAATCTATTAATAAATTACTTTGCATGCACATTAAGATATTAATGTTAATATTTTCTTTGATTTTTCTATTGGGTAACCCTCACAAAACTTTTTTTGTTTTTTTTTTTAAAGGATTGGAGGAGATTACTATGTCTGCTTCCCACCATTATTTAATTAAAGCATTGGTTTAACTTGAATAGAAGTACAATTATTCTTGTGTTACCTATATGTGCATACTTTAAAATGAGCTTT
This sequence comes from Calidris pugnax, assembly GCF_001431845.1. Classification (NCBI taxonomy): domain Eukaryota; kingdom Metazoa; phylum Chordata; class Aves; order Charadriiformes; family Scolopacidae; genus Calidris; species Calidris pugnax. The sequence continues at coordinate 731,807 of NW_015090851.1, forward strand.
TGACCATCTGTTCTCTTGCGTGATTTTTTCAGAGCCAACATTTTTGTTCCAGACTTTTTTTTTTTAGATCAGTTTAGTTTGCTTTTTGTTTTGTCATCGTTTAACCCTGATGGGTGACCAGGACCACGCAGCCATTCACTCGCTCCCCCTGCTTCCCAGTGGGACAGGGGAGGAGAATTAGAAAAAAAAGAAACCTTGTGGGTTGAGATAAATACAGTTTAATAGAACAGTCATGGGAGACAAGATAATAATGATAAAAGAATATACAAAATGAGTGATGCAATACGATTGTTCAGCACCCGATGATCGATTGCCCAGGCTGTCCTGAGCAGTGGTGGTAGATGCCTGTCCCCCAGCCAACCCCCATTTGTATACTCAGCACCGTGCCTATGGTATGGAATATTCCTTGGGCCAGTTTGTCCTGTTTATGCTCCCTCTCAGCTTCTATGGGAAGCTGAAAAAGTCCTCAACCTTAATATAAGTGTTTCTTAGCAGCAACTAAAACAATATGTGTTATCAGCATTATTCTTATACAAAATCCAAACCACAGCAGCTACTAGGAAGAAAATTAACTCTATTGCAGCTGAAACCAGGACACGTTTATAGACCTTCATGATCATCATGAGCGATGTGTGCTAAAGTGAAGAACTAAGCTGAGCAATAAATAAGGCAGTATGTGCATAAAAAGATCACGCTAGTGTATAAACTTCACTAGCCTTTCCTTTTTGTGACCTTTAAATGAGCGATGTTTCCCTTGGGACAGAATCGCATAGGGAAGGAGTCAAGGCAGGTCATCTCAAGAATGTAAAAATAACTGTGATAACAGATGTACAAGTTCTGTTATTTCTCCTCCCATGTCAGAATATGTTGGAAGCATCATTGGATTACTTCACAGGAAACAAAGGGGGAGACTTGCCGTCTCCTTTTCTTGTTAGCTCAGGTGAGCATTTGTAAAGTCATTGCACTTTGTAGAAACCAAGCCTCTTAAAGCATTCTGTTGATACTTCTCTTTTTCTGTGGTACCCTCTCATATTATACAAGTTTGGGGAAAGTTGTATGCACAAAAAGTCTTGCACTTTAGTCAGTTTTTGTTATAAATCAGTGATTTGGCTCCAATTTCGTTTGGATTATATCCTTTTGAGACACAGATATTTAATTCAACACTGGAACTAGCTGCAGTCATAAAACAAAACAGAATAGGAAACAGTGCCAGGGGTTTCAAATATAGTACACTGGCTGTGAAATAATACACATGAATACAGCATCATAGTTATATTAGATATCTTCACTTCAGAGCATTATCTTTTATCTTCCATCTGTAGGGCTTATGAAGAATTGCCTAAATAGGGAAGTCTTCAAACTTTTTCCATTTTCCTCAATTTTTGGAATGGAGGATGTGTACAGAAGTAGTAACAGACTCATAGATGTCAGCATGCTGAAGTGCCACTGTGCAGGGTGAGAATCTTGAATAAGGCTGTTGAACATACTTCTGTAAGAGCAGTGCTATGCAATACATGTCTGGAAGTCTAGGAAATTGGATGACAGGTTGATAGTTCTCAGTCTTATCTTCCATTTTGAACTGATTTCTATTGTGCTTGGCAAGTGCTTTGCTTTTGAATACAGAGCACAGGCTTAACCATAAAGTGTGTTCCCAATGTGTCAGGAAGGGTTTTACAGGAAAGTGAATAATAGAGTTGTTGTGTATTTTTTTGTTGAGTACATGAAGCTGCATTCCAAGCTGTAGAATAATACTTTGTGACATCATTGTAATATAATGGAGAAGTCAACAGCTGCATCTTACTGCTCTAAGTTTTGATCAGATTTTTAACGTGGTTCAGGCATCTCAGTGTCCATTTAGGTATGAGAAGCCAGAAGTACACCAAATAAGGCTACGACACAGTGTTGACTTACCCCTATTCTTTTTCCTAATTAAGCTCAATTCCTTCTGGTGCATCAGAGAAGAGTGATAGTGATAGAAGTACTCTTCACTGACCTGACAGAACTGTGGGCTAACCTGCCTGGGCTAATTAGCCTGTGGGCAGCCTTTCCCAGCAGTACTATGCAAAGCAGTTATGCTGGTACAGAGAATACAGTCTTTAGGAATTATGAATGCTTAACATGTTCACAGTTCTGTACAGTGACTAATTAGTCACATTAGTTCTGTACCAGTGACTAATTAAATGTGTACTTATTTGCAATGGCATTTTCAGGACTTTTACGCAGTGGATGTTGCGTTTGAGAGTCACAGTGTCACCCACGTGTACCCGAGGTACCTTTAAAAAGCCATTCTTAAGTCAGAGCCGGAAATCTTAGCACTCCTGCATCTTTCTCTTGTAAGTCGAATGAAAAAAATCTATCTTTTCATACTGCAGGATTAAGATGCTGATGTATTTTTAACTGCAAATGCTTTGTGTTTCTGCAACTTTAGGATTTCTGCATACTTTAGAATTTTTTAGAACATAATGTATTAATTGATAGCAGTGCATTTCTGTTCCTTTTGCAAAAGCATCATACTATGGAGAAAAATGCAGTGCCTCATCACATGCTGTTTTAATAATATACATGTTTGAAAATTCAAAGTTTCTTTGACTTGTGCTCTGGCTTGGGGTTTATCTCAATCTACTGTGTAGGAAGCTAGGTATTAAAATGAATAACAAATATATGCATGCCATTAAACATGCTAGAAATTGACTGGAGTGGCTATACAAAAGTTGAAAGAGAAGTGTTGAAATGGGAAAGGGGAGAGTAGAATCCTTAAAAGGGAATAAAAGAGTCATCATGGCTATAAGGGAAGAAGGATTGAACATAGTCATCACTTTGTTGACAATGAGAGATCCAGGAAGGAATTCCACTCAAGCTGTCACATCTGTACAGTATTAACAGGAGAAAAAGCAAGAAACCTAGAGGAAGGTGCATTAAGAAAGGGGCTTTTTTTTTTACTTAGACACATGTGTTTCTCTGAAAATCAGTGCACTATATCCCCCTGGGTTGAGCTCGGTGGACTGCCACTGCACTGAGTCCAGGAGTGCAAAAGAAAAGGAGTGCTAGAAAATAACTTTTTTTTGTCACTTTCCAAGTGGAACAAAGTATGAGCAGAAAAAATAGAAGGAGGCCATGTAAAGTTCTGAGAGTTTGGTGAGAGAGCTGTGACAGAGTACAGCTCCTTTTCATACACCTTAACAAGCATGAGGTTTTGTAACAGTAATATTATCAGTGCCAGCAGCTTAAAATAGCTCCCTTCTGTCTATTCTCCAGTTTACTATGGCCAGACTTCATTTAGTCCTGATAGATGCTGATGGCTTGCTTTTCTGTTTTTTCCATCTGTAAGCCAGAGAGTTATTTAAAGAAAATAGCGTTAGCTGACCAGTACTAAGTTACTATTTGTAGGAATTTGTTAGAAATTGCTGGTTAGTAATTGTTAGTATTTGTTAATAATTAGTTGCTATTTTTAAAGAATTCTGAGGAGGCAAAGGATTGATAATGTGCATAGAGCAGCACAAATTTACAGCTGTTCTAGGATACTCTAGTTTGCATGTTTACCTTGGTCACACAGTCAGCTGGGGTGTCAGCATGTCAGAATTGAAAGATTTTCTTACAGCTCTTTTTCTCTTTTTGGCAATAGCAGAGGAATCTGGCCTTAGTTGATGTTGGAAAGATACAGGCAACCATCAATTGCAAAATTTTTGGTTCTGTGTATATACATATATATATATATATCTGCACATACCCAGTCTACAGTATTCCTTTATGGCACTCTGATTTGAGTCTAGAGGCGT
>NW_015090851.1:735592-989310 GCF_001431845.1 Calidris pugnax
TTCTTTATTAGTGGTTGAATCTTTAGCTGTGTTGGTTGTTCTGCATTTTATAGAATACCCATTTAGAGTGCACTGTTTGTTTATAGCACTATATTTATACCTACTTTTTCTAAACTGGCATAACAGCATTAACTACGTACTGAGACTTCTGAAAAACATGGCAGTCTCTGTAGACTCAAATTTTGTGTTCTGTTCCCATATGCAGACATCTGCTGCAAAACTGATAAAAACCTATTCTTCTCTATAAGATTCTAAATACCATCATCTCATAATCCTCTCTACTACCCTTACTGTAATTTGTCACTGTGCAAAACTGACAGAATGAAATTTGTACATCTGAATAAATATGTTCTGTTTCTGTGGGATAACACTTGTGCGCTGACTTTTAAGCTCAGTCACAGAGGTTTTGCCTTATGAGTTTGCTGGATTTTAACATTGAAGCTGAGTTTAGTGCATTGTTAGATGCCTTAGAAAATAAAAGTCCTTCTGCTACTGTCTAATGTCATTAGGCATTTGTATCTTGAAAAAGCATGTAGGATTTTGAATCATTCGGGACTCGTTATTGCAGAAGGCTTTAAAATCCACCGTAGAAGTAAAGTGTATATCCCAATGGCTGTTGTTCAGCATGTCATTATGAAAGTAGAAGCAGCTATAAATACTGAACTTATAGCACAAATTTCAAAATGTTATACAGTGAGGTTCATAAAATGGAACACCTACAGGGCCTATGAGACTTGAAACAGGCATTTTTTTGAGGAAGAGATGTCAGAAGCATATCTTTGTTTAACCCAATAATTTTCTGGATTTCTGTGTATGTATATAGAGAGAGATAATGAGAGACATACAAAATAGGAATTTGTTTTTTAAGTCTCACTTTTCTGCACAATTCAAGAAAGAAGCCACTTAGGGTTTGTTTTTGTGGGGAATTGTGTGTCTCACAAATTCTACAGTCAACTTCCATACCTCTTATGCTTCAGTAGGATCTGGAAGTATTCAGCAACTTCTGGTAACATTTTATATTCATGTCACCTATTTGCAAAATAAATAGAAACAGGTTATCTTTGTTTGAGGAAAAACATTGCCACAAACACCCTTAGATGACTGCTCTCTGTTGTCAAGAAACATAAAGGAAAATTTGGAAGTGTGTGAATGGAGACAACAGGCATATCTGCTAGGCAAGCTCCTGGTCATTCCTCTTGATACGAACAAAATATGATGGAATTATGAAATACAGTAGTTACTTCAAGAAATTTCTATCAAATGGTTCTGTTTTTCAGCCTCTGATGAAGAAGAATGTTCTTGTTTGTTTGCTTGTTTTTAAATAATGATCAAGGTAGCATCACGTATGGTCTGTTTCTGTGGTTTTTAGTTGATTTAACAATACAAGATATTAGTAAAACCATAAAGAATGTTTCCTTAATATGGAGTATAAAGACAAAAGATAGAATAATACTAGTCTTTCAGTTCGTCGTTTATATTTCAGTCACTTTGGATCAGCCTAATCTTTAACTCCTACTAAACAAATATGCATTTTAAATAAATAAACCAAAATACATATTCAATATGTCAGGAAGAAACTGTCATCAGGTATTCAACTCAAGAACCCCTGTTCCTGTTCTTATAGACTTTTTCTTGCCCAAATAGTAAACAAACTCATGCAAAAAAAGAATAGGTGCAAAATATTGTAAATTATGGAAAACCATCTGAAAGTTAACTTCTGTTATTTTCTAGATCCATCTGCTTAGTAATCTTTCCAAGAGTAAAAAAATCACACCATAAATTACAAGGAAGGGGGATAATGGATAGAATAGAAGAGGGAATGAAATAAGATGAAGTAAATTAAATGCGAATCAAAAGGGGATTTCTCAGACTGTCTTACACAGATTTCATTCCTTCTGGGAAAAAAAATATGCTGTGCTATTGCATGGAAGGCTGGCTACAGGGAGCGGTGAATTACCAATATGCACAAGCCTGGAAGAAGAGTGTTGCCAGGCCACGGGCTGATGTTGCCACCGATTATGATTTTCAACAAACTTTATCAAATTTAGGGCTGCAGCTGACTTCCCCTTCCAATGTGCCTTATGGTCCCAGATACATGAAGTACTCATGATATAATGTTGGGTCATAGGTTAGTTGCAGCCTGACACTTATTCAAGATTTCAGTCTGCCTCTTTCGAGGTTCCTACTTCCCCAAGATTTTGCATTATCTACAAACATCTATCAGCCTCAAAATTAACGTTGCAGTTGCCTTGCAGTAAGCATGCAGTTGTTTTCAATTCTTCTTACAAATGAAGAGAAAAATCCTTAGGCAGTTCATCTACTCTATTAACTTAATCTCCAAGAATGAATTTAACTGAATATGCATTTTTTAGTTTTGCTCTCACTATGAAAAAAAAAAAAGGCTGAATTTTCAATAAAATCAGAGTTTTGTGTAAATACTGAAACATCTGTGGTAGAGATGGGTGTAAACATTTGCTTTGGCTAAGCTTACATCACATTTAGGCGGTGAGTTTTCAGAAAATATTCACGCTACAAGTTTTATAAGGCACAAAAATTCATGGAAGACGAATTTCATCCTGTGTGAAAAATGACTATGGTTAGATTATCTTTCTGTCCCCCCATTTGTTGTTACTTGCAATTGAAAGAGAGTCTCTTATCAGTTACCGATTTGTGGGAGCACTATCAATGTAGCATTTTTGCAGTTCTACTGCTGGCAATTTTGAGTGGGGACCACAGAATGTGGCTAGAAAGTGTGAATAGCTTGAGATTACCCTTGTTTTCTTGCTTAGAATTTGAGTTTATGGTTTATATTGTATTGAAAAGGCATAATCAGCCCACCATTCAGGAATGAATTTGGATTTTTACTGAGACCAAGTTATTTTCTCCTCATTCTTCCACTTCCTCTGTTCATATGCTACAGTGTTAGTACCGCATGCATGTCTTCTGTGCAGTGTTGGGAACGTAGCCAGTGGCAGCATCGTGCTATTGTGTGGCAGGTAGGGATTAATGAGGATCTAAAAATCTCTCTTCATAGCTTTGATGGGGATTACTCATCAGAGAGGTTCAGATTTTTTTAATGCAGTGTTTCTGCCTCTGCTGGCTTTATATTTGGACATCCAGTATCCTAGCTGGTTTTGTTTTACCAGAAAATCTGTGCTCTCAGCTGTGCTGTCCCTGGAAGTCTGGCATGCGGGCAGCCCACGCTGCTTGAGATTTGATCAGTATAACAATGCTGTCATGTTCCTCTCTGCTAGAATAATTTCTTTAGGAAACAGCTTTACTTAAGTGACCAATAGGAGTTTCCTTCTCTCTTTGTCTCCTACACAGGGAAGAATATTTGCCAAGAAAAAGGGACCTGTTACCTGCCTTGTGAAATAAGTTTTCCTTTTCTTAGCTAGAGGTAGTTTATGGCACCTTCTTGTATGTTATTCAGGACAATCATGTCAAAATAGGAGTTATCTCCTATTCTGGGATTATCCCCCCCAGTTTAATGACGAGTAATACCCACAATATCTATATAACAAATGGAACTGTTTAGAATTTAAAAAAAAGGGTGACAAAACTTAGTCCATAAAAAGCATAATGGAAACTTAGCAGTATTACTTACTAGTGATTTAACAAACAATAGTATCAGTATGATTCTAACAACTATGATAGTATTTTTTAAATATTTTGATTCATTTAAGCAACCAAAACCAAATTTGTGCAAAATATTCAGATGTGTACGCAAACAGCATGAGAAAATTGTGAGTACAGAGATTTTAGCACCATATCTGATAATACTGAATTTTTGGCTAAAAATTTTACTGGCTGACTAAGTACGTTTTGACATATGGCACCCCATTTTGAAACAAACTGTTTTATTTAGGCTGACCTAAATTCTCCTTAAAAGGTCATGTATGGAAACTAGCGATGAGCCAGACATCTGAGGATGCTTTTGTGGTACGTCATGTTTGTACAATTTCAGCCAGAAAAATGCACTTGGCTTCACATTTGTGTGCAGCAAGAGTGACATCTAATACGCCATTAGATCAATATAATTGGTGGGTTTTTCCCTATGGTTATAACAGTGTTACATACAATACTCAGTTGTATCAAAGGTGAAACTCAAAAAAATGAAATCTTTGCCTGTGCTCTACTTACATTAGCAACAGGAAATAATAAACAAGATTTTCAAAATCTTAGTTTGGTTCATAATAAAATCCTCACATACTTTCTCCATGTTGGTAGACATGACTAGACTGAGGTTGGTCCATTTTTCATCACATTGCAGCGAGGATGTAGGGAATGCTCCCTGGCCCCTTCACAAAGATTGCTCAGAATGGTGTCTTTTTACCCAGGCAAGGAGATGACAGTCATTAATCATTGCCAACAAGAACAGACTTCTCAGTTGACAAATACTGAATCTCTAAGGGAAGTAGAAAATTCCTTTCTTAAAAATCCCTCCATCAGTCTTCTCAATCTATCTAGGGAACTCTCGTAAGCATTGTACCATTCCATGCCAGAGCAACTTTTAGATATGCTCTTCTGTGCCAGATAGTCACTTCCATAACTACAAAGTATTACCTTTAAGACTAACTGCATAGTAGGGGTGGACAGGATCTCTACATGACATAAACCACCAGGTATTCTCAGGAAAAGGTGAGGAATACAGCAGGCATGTGCTTGTACTGTGTAAATAACCACAGCTGTGGAGGGGCTGGGGGCAAGTAGAAATTGACCTCAGCCTCTAAGGGATGGTAATGTTGCCATCTTTCATGCATTTTTAAAGTTTAATTTTGTTGTTCTTTTGTTTTATTTCTGAGAGGGTTTCCCTGGTAGATGGTAATGGTGGAAGATGGCAATGTGGTCTTGCTTGAATTATATTTGTGTGGAGACAAGAAGAGGGAAATGGCTGGCAGATGGGCTTCACATCCTGGTGAGGTTAAGGTCTTTTAATGTGTTCATACACACCTAATATTATGGGCCCTTTTTGGTATAAATTCTGCACAGCAACTGTGCAGCAACTGCTCCATCTTTAATTAAGACACAGCAACTTCTCCATCTGTAATTATACAGGTGCGCAGTACTCCAGATTTTTTTGGGAAGGAGAATAGTTGACTATAAATTTTGGAGGAGTTTCATGTCAATCGTTTCTTCTCTGCTGCAAGGGGCACTTTGCTATCTCTGAGGCTAAATGCTCACTAGTGTTCCCTCTGGGAAGTCAGGACCCTAAAACAGGGCTGAACTTCAGTGTAAAACTGAATTGAAAACTAACAGGGTGATTCTTAAATTTTCATCTCACCTTGTGGATGAGAGACTCGATTAAGGTCAGTTTTAGCTTTTAAAACCAGACCATTTCTTTTTACTTATAGGGCGGATTGGTAATTTTCTCATGTTTGCACTGAACTGTTGATGCCATATTATCTATCCAAGAAACATGTATTATGCAGTGTATCAGTGAAAAAGCATATTGCAAAGGCATGTTCTCTATTAGATCACTAGAAATGAACAGAAAGTTGAGTCGGAAGGAAATTTAATAACTGTTTTAGTATTCAATGTTACTATGTTCTGTATTTTTTAAATTAAGATCACTTTTTATAGGATACACCTTTGAACATATAGTAAACTGTACAATAAAATACAGATTTGCAGAAAACAATCTAGATAACTTTCCATCATTTTCTGAGAAACAGGTGAGTAAACATCTGGTTTAGTTGTGGTTTAGTTTTCTGCTTTTTAAATGTCAGAACATTTAATAGCCATAAGGGAATAGTACTGTAAAGCAAATGATATAGGTATCCACTACTAATGAACTATTTTTTTTTTTCTTCTAATGTATGGATTTAGCCTTCCCAAATGAAAGTGGCTCAACAAAACATGTGTCTTTTCCTCCTTTCTCCAGAGTGACTTATTAATGGGTTGTTGAGTGGCAAAAGAACCTGGTGTTCATTCCCACTTCAATATTTAATCAAGTGCTAACAGCACTTACAGTACCTACAAGGCTCAGAACTGCTCACAGGAGCTGTGTCAGTACAAAGTGTTCTTGCCCTCTGAATGAGCCTGGATTACAAAATTAGAGGCATAGGCAAGATTACCGTGCCATCATAACCAGATATCTTTGTATTTCTAATTTACGCAATTCATTTTACTATTATTTTAAGACTAAAAAGTGCTATGTAGGTTTAATTGTGTATGACTGCTCAGATTGTGATGTATTTCCCACTAGGAAAGTTTCTTTCAAGGTATAACTTCTTAGAAGTTCTCTGAAACAACATCTTGAAACATATTTTTTAAAATTGTGGGTGTATATGTCTCTAAATTTTGGAAAACGTACATGAAAAATTAATGACATTTCAGTAAGGAACTTTTGCACAATTCTTTCTGCAAACTTGGTAAATTTATAGTTAGATATTTACATTTATCCTATGTGTTAATTGTAAGTAAACATACTTTGGTACATCCTTTCTGAAAGTGCAGCCAGAGACTTGACTATAGTTACAGATTTGGACTCAGTTTTAAACTGTGCTGTGTGAATGTTGTGTGGTTTTTTTGTTTGTTTTCTGGGTTTTTTTGTTTTGTTTTGTTGTTTGGGGTTTGTTGTTGTTTGGGGTTTTTTGATTTTTTAATTATATGAGGAACCAATGACTGATAAAACCAGAATCCTAAGGGCTGGGCTGTAAAGGATAGTTTCAGTCACGGTCAGGAGCATTGGAGCAGTCTTTGTGATCTTGTAGCTAATATTTTAATGTATTTAGCATTTCCATTGCATTTCACCTGTCTGCACTGTACAATTTTCAGAAAAATGAAAGAAATTACTTTATGTAAACATGCCATTGGGTAATCTGTTACATTTTTTCCTACAACTGCTGCAGTCTGCTTGTATGATTTTGTGACAGTACTGGCACAAGCTGTTAATAAATTAGGCCCATAGCCTCTTGATGGCAGTGTGTATTTCCTTCTTGAGTTCACAGGCCTTACAGAACATTTATGTCTCATTACAGCCAGTACAGCAGTTTATGCCCTAATAAATCAGAGGAGCTTTGCAGAGATGATCTTGACAGTAATGAATCTTTCTGTTGGCATTTCCACTTCACAGACACAAATAATGAAGCAAAACTGCCCCATCTGGCCACTCAGTAAGAGTCAAATCACAGTGGGAAGCTGTTTTCTCAAGCATGACAAAGGTCATTGTGTGCAGCAGGAGTGAACGATAGCAGGTTGTGCTGTGAGTGACAGTGTAGAATGAAGCCATTTGTGATCTTTTATCATTATAATTACATTTATTAGCTGTGCTGCCACGGTTCTCCCCGCCCTTCTACCAAGTTTGTGTGCTCTTGCATCAAAAGCTACCTTAACTGATTTCTGCAGATTATTTGGAGAGCTGTTAGTTAGTTATTGCACAGAAATTGATTTAATCAGCTCAATCAGCCATTGAAGTGGTATTATTAAGGTCTCTCACAGTAACTTTAAAAAAAAATAATTTCTGGAAATTTACTGCCTTGAAAGAGCAAACACTGGCAAAAGATGCTGTACACTACTTACAGCAAATAGATAAGACAGGTTCACTTTGCTTTCAGAACATATGGCAAAAATACAGGATATGTCACCTCAGGTTGGCCAGTGGGTCCGTCGAGCCTGCTGTCTAGCCTTTGGCACTATGTGAGCAGGTAATCTTTCCACCTGTTCTAAAATCGTCTGTTCTTACGTCTGACTTTGTTGTTACACTATTCACTTGTTAATGAAGTCCTGGCAGAACAGAACCTGGATACACAGCAAGTATCCTTGAAGATTTTTCCAGGGCCCTTTGCAGAGCACCTTCCACATTCTCGACCTCCTCAGCTCTCCGTTCAATAGTACCACAACATCTCTATTTTAAAGCCTATTTCTTCTCTTCTGATTTTTTCCTGCTTGATACCACTGTTGCGTCTGGTATCTTCCTTTTGTAAGGTACTTTCTCCTGGCTTAGTTTGGGATTTCTACAATGCATCAAACAATAGAATTGAGAAAAGGTTTTCTTCTGTTGGGGAGGAGTTGAGGGCTGCCCTCTTCCTTCCTTGTCCTGCAAAAATGATATGGTAAGAAAAGGTTGCTACAGCATAAAAACCTGGCTGGCTAACACTCCTAACAGCGCCACCAAGTGACATCAAGTAGGTGTCACCCAAATCTCCCTCATGCGTCATTGCTCTTTGCGTATTGTTTTTGCACACAGCATATTTCAAATGTCTCTAGGTGCCTACTTCACTATTCTGCCCTGACTATTTTTTTCTAATTCTGAAATGCTATCGTTTCTGTAGGCATAACTCAACAGGAAATTGAAAGGCTTTAAGAGGAGAAAGCAAGAAAGTTTATGTTAATTTAAATGTGACCAGCTTTGTACTAACTTTCCCTTCACCTACAGTACAAGTTTGTACAAGTGCATTTTCCAGGCAATATATTTAGGGATCACTAGTCCATCTCAGGAACGCAGGTATTCATTCCATGTCAACAACATGACACAACAGGTTTTTTTAGGTGGAAAGTCTAAAAACTAGTTTCCAGTTGAAATTCTACAAGGGTTGTGTTGCAAAGTGAGAATGCAATTGCCTGGGTACAAATCTATCCAGAATATGGACACAGTAACATGCTTGTGGGAAGTACCAATTGTTCTGTGATAGCCACAGGTAAGTGGGGACTCAGTTTTATTTTTCTAACCTTTATAATTTTACATAATTATATTATTATTAACAACTAGAAGGCTCTATACTAATGGTATCAAATTTTTATTCATAAATTATATTTTTTACCCTTAGAAAAGTTATTTGTATCTTTTATTATTTCTGGTATTCCCTTTTTATTTTTTTTCCCCAAATGCAAGCATGGGAAAGTATATAATGAAAGCTATATTTGATCCTAAAATAGGAATGCAGGTCTAGAAGAAGCAGCTTGGCTCAAATGCTGCTCAGATTAAAAAATTCTTGTGGGTTTACTGGACTGAGTTCCCTGCTGGAGCCACTAAAGGAAGTGAAAGGGACAAAGAGTGAGTTGGTCAATAAAGGCAAGGATAGCTCTAGGGAAGGAAAGGAGCCAGAAAGAGCAGTTTTGAGTAAGATAAAGTGTGGGAATGGTGAGAAGGAGCAGTCAGTGAGGGTCTGGCTGCGAAAAGGTGGTCAGAAGACTTGACAAGAGCAGGTACTTTGATACTCCCTCCAGATACATTTGCAGTCTGTGTAATCCTGTGGCAAACGCTGAGTTTTCTGTGAAATACCAGAATGCTTTGAAATGCTTGTGTGTTACAGGAAGAGAGCAAGAGAGAGAGGAGGCAGCTTTATTCTAGAGTCTTAGCACAGGACTGTTAGGTGAAAGTGTCTAAATGATCCTCGGAAACAGTGTGTTGTGCTGCAGAGGAAAGCAGCAGTTTCCTGCTGGTCCTGACTAATCTGATGTGAGGAAAATCTGATCCTTGGTTAAGAGTAAAACTTACTAGCCAGATCTTCCAGTGGGTTTTTCTGTCCTGTCAGGAGTACTGCTGTACTCCATTCCAGTCTCTCACTGATAGGCATGGGCTGCCCCTAAACCTTGAGAGAAAAGTGATAAGAGTAGGAGTCATCCTTTCTTTTCCAGTAAGTGACCGGCAGGAGCCCTGGATGTGACATTGTCATTTTTTCCTATTGAAAGAAATGCTTATATCTTGTTTTCCATTTGGCAAATGTTCAGATATCTCTCCCTTTTTAAAACTAAATTATCAGTCATCAGGCTGTTAATTGTATTGTTAATAGGTCACAGTTTTATACCTTAACAAAACTGATGAAGAAGATGTAATGGTGTTGAGGCAATAATGCACATGTGAATTTTACTGAATGAGGAAGTAAAATATAATAATTAAAGTGTAGGCTGGAACAAGGAGGTTCATTATTTCTATGAGTGCTTTTGCTGTGAATATCTCTCAGCTTAGTCGTCACTTATCAATAGTCTAGTCAGCAACAAAATCATAGGCCAGCTCAGCAGTAGTTGAACCAGACAGGCTGAGGAAACTAAATTCCACCAAAACGCCATATTACTTAGAGGATTATTTTACGTGGAAAGATGAGAAACAACTAAAAAAAAATTAAATTAAAAAAATCAAGTCCAATGCAGTACCAAAAGATATGAGAGACTGGGAAGACTTTCAAATTGGTCAGTGTAGAAACCTTATAACAAAATAATTTAAAGCACAAGACTGTAAAATTTAGCTGTAAAATGCTGCTGGAGATTACTTACGTAGTACTACAAGCCTCTTGCTGATCGTTCTTCTTTAATAAATGCTATTCCAGTGGACTATTCTGATGAAGACAGAATTAAACGATTGAACCGAAAATATAACCCAGGAAATGTTAATGCTGAAGAATATTAATAATTAAGTTGAAGGAAGAAGTACCTTTCAATGAGATTGAAGTGCAGATGGATGACATTTATGAAAAATAACATCTAAGAATGAGGAGATTAGGTGTATATTTGCAGTTCAGAGAGCAACTGATAAATTTCATTATAGAAGAAAATGAAACTTCAAAATAAAAATTGAGAGTAAACGTAGATGTGAATGAACCTGGAGAGTGGAAGTGTTATGTACAGCAAGTGCTGTACTTTTGTTACACGTCATAAAACTCATGATCTAGATGGTGAAATAAGTATTCTGTTTTGTAAAAGATGAGCTAGTGTTCCAAGCAAATTACAGAGGTGGCATAGTTAATGTCATAAGCTGAATAAGGTGCTACACCAGTAATAGTCTTAGAGATCTTGCTGCATACCACCTTTGGTTGCAAAATTTTCTTTGCCTTCGTCATCTCTGTCCTGCACTCAGTTCACTGATTGCTCTCTCATCCTCGTCTGCCCTGCATTGAACTCCGAGATGCTTAAAATTCTACTCTTCTTGCTGCTTTTTGTTGGACTCTTGTTTCTACCTAGCACAACTGCACTCTGATTCCTAATCTCATGCAGTTTCTCCTGTCTTCCTTGCTGTTTTTTCCTGTCTGTATTTGGTAAGTCCTTTCTGATTTAGTTCATCACCAAAATTCTCTCTTTCTGTTTTGCCTTAAAAAAAATATATCTGCTTTTTCAAAGATCTCAAACAATCATATTTGTATTCAAATTTATTCCAGTTTATCCCAAAGCAAAGTAATTTTTTGCAGGACAAGAGGAAAAGTAAGTGCTGAATTTGTGCTTTTGGAGCAGCACAAAATATTTCCCAATTTATATAAGCAGTGAAGGCTTCAGGCAACCCTCTTCCTCTTGAAGAACAAGAAGCAAATGTACAAATCATAGGCTATTTGTATGCTTTTTGTGTTTTAGCCTTTCTTTTTTCTTTTCATACATGAATGCTGACAAGTTGAAAGATTATACCTTTCTACTGCTGTCTGGACAGATATTTATCTGTGGGTTTTGTTTCATCTGTGTTGTGGTGGAAGTCACTACAAATGTTCACTAGCTTTGTGCCAGCATCTGTGAAATACAGAGAAGGAAAATTTACAGGTTTTGTGTCATGGCAACAACTTTTATTGCTGATATACAAGCTACCTTTCATAGTGCACTATCGCTTCATGAATCTGCTTTTTCTTACATTCAGATGTTTTTATAAGTTGAGTGATAAGACGCTGGACTTTGTGAACCGTATAGAATTGGTGGTGCTTATTTCATCTGCTGTGAAATAAGCAGGTTATGAAGTTTCTGTGTAAATTCTTAGTTTTTTCAGTTATGAAGCTGAAAGGAAGGATCAAAGAAAGTAAGTAAAATTAGTATTGTGTCAGTTCCTTTGGCTTTTCTGGCTTTCACCAAATTATTGTAATTTGTTGACTGAAATTCTGAGTGACAAATTAGTTTCTTTTGTTCTGAAAAATTATGTGATGGTGCCTTAGCAAAAGAGCATATCGTTAATTAGAGGTCTTACATCTTAGTGTCCCAAAAAGTATTTTAAATAAAAATGTTCTCATTTTTCCTTTTCCACATCACATATTGTGTCTTACAGTCAGCATAGTTAAACTCAGGTCTCTTTCTCCTAGAAGTCACTGTTCTTGGATCAGAGGTGAACGTATTTTGCTTTTGCTGGTGTGATGTAGCAAGAATAAATTTCAGCTCTGCAGGTTTTGCGGTTTTAAGTCTGCACTTTCTATGCTTAGAAGTTTTGCCAACATGCCTGTGTCTCTCACGTATTAATGAAGAAATATCTCTTTAGGTACCATTTCGTTAGCAGCGTAAACGAATCTAAGACTATGGCATCGCTATGTGGTATCACCTGCAGTCACATTCACTTTAAACTGGTCAGTACCATTGTGTAGTCGTATCATCTCCATTTTCCTGTCAGTAGTGTTTTGTGTGCCTACTACAGTAAAAAAACCTACCTAAAAAAATACATGTACTGAGACCAATCAGATGAAATATGTCGTAAAAGGCGGTGAATGAAACCACACAATTGATGGCAAGAGCGTAAGAG
This sequence comes from Calidris pugnax, assembly GCF_001431845.1. Lineage (NCBI taxonomy): Eukaryota > Metazoa > Chordata > Aves > Charadriiformes > Scolopacidae > Calidris > Calidris pugnax. The sequence goes on from NW_015090851.1 coordinate 748,017, forward strand.
CAGAGCACCATGGTTTAAAGTTGTATCATCGTACTTAGATTATTTTTAGTTTCTTGAATAAAGTACATGTGTGAGGAAATATACAGCTTGGCAACATTGAAACAAGAAGATTAAAGGCATGCCATTTTATGGTGCTATTAGTTGGGTGAAGATTATTCTAGTGGAAGTGAGACTGATTCTCACTCGATTTTGCTCTCACTTGACCTAAGTCACATTCCTTTGCAGTCACGTTTGGGACTTAAGATGTTTTATGCTGTAAGACCTGAAAGTAAAAATAGCATCCTTACTTTTTTTTATACTGAGAGATGTATTTTCAGCTACCTTAAAAGACCTGTTTGGGAATTGCCTAATGAAGTAATTAAGAAATGGTAAAGTAGAATTAGTCTAAACTGATACTGTTTGCAGGAATATATGAAAGTGACATGTGGGAGAGACACTCACTTAATTTAGATTATTTACTATTCTTGTGACTGGTTTTTTATCCTGACTGTTTTAAACTGAATGTCTCTGATTTAAATCAGCTATAGTACAGACTAGACACTACACAAATATAGTGTTTACTAAAATCTTCCCTGCTACAGCTGTTTTGGCTTTATACAATTAATAATTCATTTTTTACAACAGAAAAAGAGAAGGAACATGGGGAAGTGTGTGTCTGGATATACTTTAATGATATGATGTATGCCTAGAAAGTGGGAGACCAAGATGTCGGCTCTCCAAGAAATATTTACATCGTTTATAGAAAGTGAAAGAACAGTACCAGTAGCAGTGTATCCTTCTCAGGTTACAGTTAGTGCACTTTGCAGGTGAATAGCTGCATTTTTCTGGTCTAAATCAAGTGGAGTAGAAGTGTGAAACTATAGAATGCAGTAGAACATTAAAGCTTTATTTGTCTCCCATTTGTGTTCCAGTCATAAATGTTTTAATCATGGATTGTGCACTTGCACTTCATGTATCTTGATTAACTACTGTTTACCCTTACCCTGTAAGAACTAATTTAACTTAATAAGCTCCTTAAAAGTAGTGCAGAGATTGCAGAGCCATAACAAAATGTATTTTAAAACTTAAAATGAAAATGTGATTCTTTTATACTAACCCAGTAGAGTTCCACATCTCTGACTGTTTCTACCCTCTGAAGTCTTTGTCTAAGGGTAGGCTTCCAGATAATTTCCTTACCAGCTTTTCATTTCTGATTTTCCTCCTGTTAACAACACATATAATTGGTCATGATTTTAGCATATTTGGGTTCCGGGGCCCATCCCCTCTTCCTAGACTGAGATGCAGAACATTCTGGTTTAAGATGTGAATTTAGTCTGGGTTGAAGGTAGCCAACTTCCTAGGTAAGTTAGATACTAAATCATCCCCAGATACAGTGACTTTACAAAATCCTCCTGGCAGACAAGCAAGCTTTTCCACAGTTGACTAGGAGTCATCTTTATTCCTTAGAAGAGAATCCTTAGAAGAGGTGTATCCCTGGACCTGCCCAGGTGAGTTCAGAAACAACTGTCAGTGTGCAAGTATGATGCTCTCAGACATTCGGCTGAGGAGGCACTCAAACCTGATTTTTCTGGGCTGTATCTATATGGTAATATGCCTCAAAAGATATGCTGAGCATTAGTAGTAAGTGCTGCTTTCACAAGCCAAATTGTTTCTTAGTTCAAAGATAACATTTCCATTTAAATTAGTAGGATTTATATAAATGACCTTCTGAAAGAGGTTTATCCTGCACTAATCTCTGTTATGAAATGTTAGTCCTAATATTTTAGTTGTTTCAAATATGCATTGGTTTAAGTGCGTCTTTATTAGAGGTATTTATTCCAAATTAGAAAGTGGATGTCTAACAAAAGTCTCACTCTAAGAATGTTTGGAAATGTATGCAAAGACTTTGACAACAGCAGTGCATTTTTGTATACCCTATTTAAAGTGCCTGCTGGCAGGAAAACCATTCCAGTTATCTTCAGGAAATCAGGATGTCAGTATTCACTTAGCAATAAATACCCTTTCAAAAGTGCAATTAAAATGTGCATCAGCATAACACAAGTTCTAAATGCGGTTTGAGAGCATCAGGTTAATCATGCTAGATCATGGAGAAATTTCTGTGTCCAGAGCTGCATGTTGTCAGGACCTCTTTTTAATATATATGCAATGTCCTTTACATCACAGTATACTTAAGAAATCTCAAAAAAACCCCAGTAGCTTCAATCAATTGTACTTTCTGGCTGGCAGGAGAATTAGTAGCAGGTAAGGCAGTATTTGCAATAATCTAAGATGAAAGGATGATTCATTTTAAATTTTGGCAACCTAAAAATATTTATCCTTTTCCCTGTTTAGTTCTTGTGGTAACTACATTGTTTATTCTGCTTACTGTTCAATAACTGGCATTTGTTTGCAAAAAAGCTAAACTTGTTTGCCTCTACTTCTTCTAGGATAAAACAAATACAAAATATCTTTCACTGTTTCTTAATACATGCTCATTGATGAAAGCATTCAGAATCAGCTGTGTATGGTTTTGGCAGCCTCTTAATGCATAAATGTTCCATTAAATTTATAAACTGAATTCTGGGCCTTGGAAATACTGTCCAGGTCATTAGGCATTAGTATATGATGCTGCTACTACATATTTGTCTGAAGTGTGATTTAGATTTTTTTATCTCTTTTTACTGCATGACTTTTTTTGGATTTCTTTTATATATTTTTTCAAGTTGGAGAGATGTTTTATGACTTTTTAATTTTATCTGAGACAAATCTTTAAAAAATGCTGAAAACATCTTTAAATACATGGAAGATTACATAAATCCCTTGGTAATATAATTCATTAAGAAGTCAGTATGGTATTACAGGTAGGAGTCTTTTGCTTGCTTTATTGCCAGACTGGAGACAGAAAAGGCTCCAAAATGGGGCAAAAAAGCGATGAAAGATTGTACTTCTATTGCAAAGACAATGTGTCTTTATCCCTTATACCTTCTTTGAAGTACTGATGATGGAATTGTGAGAATGGGGACAGAATTCAACTGAATTACAATGTGCTTTGATTTAGTTCTTCAAGATAAAAAAAAGGGGACCGTGACTGGCAGCCGAAACAATGTGAAGATGCTGGTGGATGTGGGCAGCAGATAGAAGCCAGTTTCCAGATTGGGAAGCCACACTCCAAGCTCTAGTTCAGAGCTTCCTAGTATTGAAAACTGTTTTTCACATGATGAGATATCACAAAACTAATGGCTACAAAAGTCACCTTTACCTGTGATCAAGATAATTTTACATCATCAGGTCCACTCACTGTTTGTAGGTGGTTTATGTGTTAAACTTGCTAGCTGTACTCTGCGTGGCCTGCTATTTTAGGCTTTGATCCTACAGCCCTACTTTACTGAATTTGTGAAAGCATCCAAGTCCTTTATTTCCAGTTTCTGAATAGCCACATATTCTCTGAGCTGTCATTTGAATATGACTTCATGTGGGTTGAAGGGTTTCTTGGATAAGTTACCTGATCAGTAGAGCAATTCTACAAAAACACCTGGAATAAGAAGGAAGATGATAGGTATTTTGTACCGTAGAATTCAGCTAGAAAAGCTCCCTTGGCAATTATTGTTATAGAGAAATAGGAGGTTAGAAACATATTCCTGAAAGAAAGCTTTCTGCAGAATCAGTGCTCATAATCTCTAGCTCAAAGCCTTTATTCAAATAACATTAATAGAAGTTAATACACTAAGGCAGTTGCACTGCTTGCATATCAGAGGGCTTACTGCTGCATCTCATTAGAGCAGCTTTTTAAAGTTTTAATCTATTAATAAATTACTTTGCATGCACATTAAGATATTAATGTTAATATTTTCTTTGATTTTTCTATTGGGTAACCCTCACAAAACTTTTTTTGTTTTTTTTTTTAAAGGATTGGAGGAGATTACTATGTCTGCTTCCCACCATTATTTAATTAAAGCATTGGTTTAACTTGAATAGAAGTACAATTATTCTTGTGTTACCTATATGTGCATACTTTAAAATGAGCTTTTGACCATCTGTTCTCTTGCGTGATTTTTTCAGAGCCAACATTTTTGTTCCAGACTTTTTTTTTTTAGATCAGTTTAGTTTGCTTTTTGTTTTGTCATCGTTTAACCCTGATGGGTGACCAGGACCACGCAGCCATTCACTCGCTCCCCCTGCTTCCCAGTGGGACAGGGGAGGAGAATTAGAAAAAAAAGAAACCTTGTGGGTTGAGATAAAGACAGTTTAATAGAACAGTCATGGGAGACAAGATAATAATGATAAAAGAATATACAAAATGAGTGATGCAATACGATTGTTCAGCACCCGATGATCGATTGCCCAGGCTGTCCTGAGCAGTGGTGGTAGATGCCTGTCCCCCAGCCAACCCCCATTTGTATACTCAGCACCGTGCCTATGGTATGGAATATTCCTTGGGCCAGTTTGTCCTGTTTATGCTCCCTCTCAGCTTCTATGGGAAGCTGAAAAAGTCCTCAACCTTAATATAAGTGTTTCTTAGCAGCAACTAAAACAATATGTGTTATCAGCATTATTCTTATACAAAATCCAAACCACAGCAGCTACTAGGAAGAAGAGAGAAGATAATAATGATAAAAGAATATACAAAATGAGTGATGCAATACGATTGTTCAGCACCCGATGATCGATTGCCCAGGCTGTCCTGAGCAGTGGTGGTAGATGCCTGTCCCCCAGCCAACCCCCATTTGTATACTCAGCACCGTGCCTATGGTATGGAATATTCCTTGGGCCAGTTTGTCCTGTTTATGCTCCCTCTCAGCTTCTATGGGAAGCTGAAAAAGTCCTCAACCTTAATATAAGTGTTTCTTAGCAGCAACTAAAACAATATGTGTTATCAGCATTATTCTTATACAAAATCCAAACCACAGCAGCTACTAGGAAGAAAATTAACTCTATTGCAGCTGAAACCAGGACACGTTTATAGACCTTCATGATCATCATGAGCGATGTGTGCTAAAGTGAAGAACTAAGCTGAGCAATAAATAAGGCAGTATGTGCATAAAAAGATCACGCTAGTGTATAAACTTCACTAGCCTTTCCTTTTTGTGACCTTTAAATGAGCGATGTTTCCCTTGGGACAGAATCGCATAGGGAAGGAGTCAAGGCAGGTCATCTCAAGAATGTAAAAATAACTGTGATAACAGATGTACAAGTTCTGTTATTTCTCCTCCCATGTCAGAATATGTTGGAAGCATCATTGGATTACTTCACAGGAAACAAAGGGGGAGACTTGCCGTCTCCTTTTCTTGTTAGCTCAGGTGAGCATTTGTAAAGTCATTGCACTTTGTAGAAACCAAGCCTCTTAAAGCATTCTGTTGATACTTCTCTTTTTCTGTGGTACCCTCTCATATTATACAAGTTTGGGGAAAGTTGTATGCACAAAAAGTCTTGCACTTTAGTCAGTTTTTGTTATAAATCAGTGATTTGGCTCCAATTTCGTTTGGATTATATCCTTTTGAGACACAGATATTTAATTCAACACTGGAACTAGCTGCAGTCATAAAACAAAACAGAATAGGAAACAGTGCCAGGGGTTTCAAATATAGTACACTGGCTGTGAAATAATACACATGAATACAGCATCATAGTTATATTAGATATCTTCACTTCAGAGCATTATCTTTTATCTTCCATCTGTAGGGCTTATGAAGAATTGCCTAAATAGGGAAGTCTTCAAACTTTTTCCATTTTCCTCAATTTTTGGAATGGAGGATGTGTACAGAAGTAGTAACAGACTCATAGATGTCAGCATGCTGAAGTGCCACTGTGCAGGGTGAGAATCTTGAATAAGGCTGTTGAACATACTTCTGTAAGAGCAGTGCTATGCAATACATGTCTGGAAGTCTAGGAAATTGGATGACAGGTTGATAGTTCTCAGTCTTATCTTCCATTTTGAACTGATTTCTATTGTGCTTGGCAAGTGCTTTGCTTTTGAATACAGAGCACAGGCTTAACCATAAAGTGTGTTCCCAATGTGTCAGGAAGGGTTTTACAGGAAAGTGAATAATAGAGTTGTTGTGTATTTTTTTGTTGAGTACATGAAGCTGCATTCCAAGCTGTAGAATAATACTTTGTGACATCATTGTAATATAATGGAGAAGTCAACAGCTGCATCTTACTGCTCTAAGTTTTGATCAGATTTTTAACGTGGTTCAGGCATCTCAGTGTCCATTTAGGTATGAGAAGCCAGAAGTACACCAAATAAGGCTACGACACAGTGTTGACTTACCCCTATTCTTTTTCCTAATTAAGCTCAATTCCTTCTGGTGCATCAGAGAAGAGTGATAGTGATAGAAGTACTCTTCACTGACCTGACAGAACTGTGGGCTAACCTGCCTGGGCTAATTAGCCTGTGGGCAGCCTTTCCCAGCAGTACTATGCAAAGCAGTTATGCTGGTACAGAGAATACAGTCTTTAGGAATTATGAATGCTTAACATGTTCACAGTTCTGTACAGTGACTAATTAGTCACATTAGTTCTGTACCAGTGACTAATTAAATGTGTACTTATTTGCAATGGCATTTTCAGGACTTTTACGCAGTGGATGTTGCGTTTGAGAGTCACAGTGTCACCCACGTGTACCCCGAGGTACCTTTAAAAAGCCATTCTTAAGTCAGAGCCGGAAATCTTAGCACTCCTGCATCTTTCTCTTGTAAGTCGAATGAAAAAAATCTATCTCTTCATACTGCAGGATTAAGATGCTGATGTATTTTTAACTGCAAATGCTTTGTGTTTCTGCAACTTTAGGATTTCTGCATACTTTAGAATTTTTTAGAACATAATGTATTAATTGATAGCAGTGCATTTCTGTTCCTTTTGCAAAAGCATCATACTATGGAGAAAAATGCAGTGCCTCATCACATGCTGTTTTAATAATATACATGTTTGAAAATTCAAAGTTTCTTTGACTTGTGCTCTGGCTTGGGGTTTATCTCAATCTACTGTGTAGGAAGCTAGGTATTAAAATGAATAACAAATATATGCATGCCATTAAACATGCTAGAAATTGACTGGAGTGGCTATACAAAAGTTGAAAGAGAAGTGTTGAAATGGGAAAGGGGAGAGTAGAATCCTTAAAAGGGAATAAAAGAGTCATCATGGCTATAAGGGAAGAAGGATTGAACATAGTCATCACTTTGTTGACAATGAGAGATCCAGGAAGGAATTCCACTCAAGCTGTCACATCTGTACAGTATTAACAGGAGAAAAAGCAAGAAACCTAGAGGAAGGTGCATTAAGAAAGGGGCTTTTTTTTTTACTTAGACACATGTGTTTCTCTGAAAATCAGTGCACTGTATCCCCCTGGGTTGAGCTCCGTGGACTGCCACTGCACTGAGTCCAGGAGTGCAAAAGAAAAGGAGTGCTAGAAAATAACTTTTTTTTGTCACTTTCCAAGTGGAACAAAGTATGAGCAGAAAAAATAGAAGGAGGCCATGTAAAGTTCTGAGAGTTTGGTGAGAGAGCTGTGACAGAGTACAGCTCCTTTTCATACACCTTAACAAGCATGAGGTTTTGTAACAGTAATATTATCAGTGCCAGCAGCTTAAAATAGCTCCCTTCTGTCTATTCTCCAGTTTACTATGGCCAGACTTCATTTAGTCCTGATAGATGCTGATGGCTTGCTTTTCTGTTTTTTCCATCTGTAAGCCAGAGAGTTATTTAAAGAAAATAGCGTTAGCTGACCAGTACTAAGTTACTATTTGTAGGAATTTGTTAGAAATTGCTGGTTAGTAATTGTTAGTATTTGTTAATAATTAGTTGCTATTTTTAAAGAATTCTGAGGAGGCAAAGGATTGATAATGTGTAAAAGACTTATTCCATAGAGCAGCACAAATTTACAGTTGTTCTAGGATACTCTAGTTTGCATGTTTACCTTGGTCACACAGTCAGCTGGGGTGTCAGCATGTCAGAATTGAAAGATTTTCTTACAGCTCTTTTTCTCTTTTTGGCAATAGCAGAGGAATCTGGCCTTAGTTGATGTTGGAAAGATACAGGCAACCATCAATTGCAAAAATTTTGGTTCTGTGTATATATATACGCACATACCCAGTCTACAGTATTCCTTTATGGCACTCTGATTTGAGTCTAGAGGCGTGTTTTAGCCACAGTAAGGATTAATTCTACCTTTGTGCAACCATACCTAAACACCATTTTTGGTTCTGTGTATATACATATATATATATATATCTGCACATACCCAGTCTACAGTATTCCTTTATGGCACTCTGATTTGAGTCTAGAGGCGTGTTTTAGCCACAGTAAGGATTAATTCTACCTTTGTGCAACCATACCTAAACACCATTGTTTGTGTGTCGGCATCTGCTGAAGACCTGACTATGTGCCTTATCATATGCTACTAATTTAAATTGAGATTTGAAGAGCCAAGGAAAATACAAAACATTTTAAAAATTACCAGATTTGCTGACTTGAAACAATTAGATACATTTTCTTGAAGGGGGATTTTTTCTGACGTTATTTTTGTGACCACATGTAAAATTTAATAAGAATGTTCAGTCCATTAGCAAAATAAGTTTTGTAGAGGATCGTAGTGAACATTTCTTATTACCAGCTTTTACTGATGAGTAACAGTTACCTGCCATAGAATTAAAATGGCTAGTTTTGCAGCACGAATGATGCCTTTGGCCTACTGTCTTGAGTGTCTCTTAAAATAGTTTGTGCATGTGCATATGCATGCATTTACTCTTGTTTTCAAAAACAAAAATAGCACAGACTTTACTCATTTTTTGTGTATTTCTAGGAACAAAGATGTTTGGGCCAATTAATTTTGAATATATGAGAGCTATTCTCAGTTTGTTCAAGTGACACACTCTAAAAGATACCAGAATTACTGTTGGAAGATAAGAAGGGGAATGGGAGTGGTATTTTCTTAAATGCTCTGAAGTAGTAGCAATGAATTTGTAGATTCGCATATTTTCATATTCTTTACTGCAATTTTTCTTAGTAGGAACAAAATTGAACTTAAGTAAACAACAGAAAAACATTTTCCTATAGTGGAAAATCATATTTCTTATTTGATAAAGTAAGCAACATTTTATGTGATACTGTAGATTTAATAGCATAGTTTTCTATGCAATTCTGTACTACAGCAATGAATCAGTATTCTGTAACTTATAGCATTACATTTACTTTGATGTTATCATGTTTCATTGCTTAATTTCTATGGAAACAGTTACATCCGTAATGTACTGCTTTGATCTGCCATCTACTGAAAACAAGAATTTATCAATCTGTTCATTCTAGCCTCACTGGAGACTGAGGTAGGTGTAAGCGAAATAAACAATAAGGTATCAGAAACTCAATAAACAGAGCACCGGAGGAAATATCTACATTATTTTCAATAGCTTCTTGTATTAGAAATTCATGAAGGGAGAAGTTAAATTTTGACATAAAGGAGTTCTGGGGGCTTGGGGCAGATTTAAAGATGAGCTACAACTCTGCTTGCCTTTGAAGATATTGAAGGGAATGGCTACCTTACGAAAAGAAGAGTAGAATGCAGCACAATGTGTCTGTTTTTATAATATTTCTACTCATGTTACTGCTATGTTTGCTGGTAAAAAGTTGGTTAAGAATCCCCCAACACTTCTAGTAGTATGTTGAAGATTCTGCTTAGGAGAATCTGGTGTTCATTGTGATAATGTTTCCCCACCCTCCTTCTAGACTTGGAACATGCACAAACAAAAGTTGGACTAGCTGTAGGAAATTCATTATTTAAAAATATAACACATCTTCTCATGATAAACATTTTTAAAGAAAAGATAAGTTATTTGTTACAGGAAAATTCTATTATTCAAATGAAAAGGAGGGGAAAAGATGAGATGGTATTTCTCTCCAGTAACCACTATCAACTAAGGAAAATTGAGAATCATCTTTCTACACCAGTGAACAAGCAGGTTGTAACAATAAAGTCAGTAACTTTCAACTTTTTTATTTTTTGTAATTTAGAGATCCTACTTAACATGAACAGACTGTAGTGAATATATGGACGATCAAAGGAGGTGACAAATTATAGCTTGTCAAAATTTGTTTTCTACTTTTTCCAAGTAGGAACTAGCTAGAAATCACCCTAGTTACACAAGCATTTGACTGTAATACTCTTCTGGTAAATCAGGCTGCAACTCTATAATATCCTCTAATTTACAAGACTGGTTGGTATATCTTACTCTTGCAATTTTCATATATGTATAAGGATTTGAATATATATATCCAAAATATTTTTATTTTGTAAGTGCCAAACTTTTATAGTTCTTGACACATTAGCAGAAAGCATTGGTTTATTTCTCTGACACATTTACGCTGGTCCTAAATTAAAATAATGTCTTGCAGTGGATTTTAGTTTATTAGCATATACAGCAAAAAGATACAAGGTTTACAGTTAGCCAAAGAAGGGTATCTTTGTCAGTGGCCTGATTTGAAGTTTGATGTTGGAGCTGTTTCTGTATTGGCCTAACTTTGTTTAGACTCATGAACGAAGTGCTCAAAGTTGTGAGGACAGTCTCCTCATTGCCTCTGGATGGTTAGTACTGCTTTTTTGTACAATGGTTGGAACATTGCTCACTGACAAAGAATTTTTCAGTTCATATTTGTTCTTCATTAGCTCATAACGTTACAATTATATTCAGGACCAGCATATGTTTTATTTGGCTCACCATCATTCTTTGTCATGTTTCTGATTTTGTCTGTTTGACATACGTACATTCATTAAAAGAGAAACATATTTTAAGAGGCATATCAATGGTAGAAGTCAAATGCTTAAAATTTTAATAGGGATGTCAAAATTAAAATTAAAATGAAATTCTTTGGTTCAGAATATCACATAGAAAATGGTCTTTTTAAAAAGAGCACTGGAATGAATAAATTAAAATTATATTCTTAATACAACTGAAGTTTTTTGCATATTATACATTTTTATTAGAAACATTTTTCACTCTAGCCTTTTATTATAAACTTCATAAAATGCATCTTCTAAATGTTTTGATTGCTTTTGAAATTTTCACAGATGACCAGACGATAGCGAATAATAATAACTTCTATGGAATGCTTTGTATCCAAAGTCCTAAAAGTACTTTATTTTTCATCCTTTGTTAATACGGAAAAGAATTGCTGAGAGGTAGAATAATTTGTTCAAAATTTATGAACTGGTAACATAGCCAGGGTCACATCCCATTTGCAATGGCCATGCAACAATAATTCAGATAAATATACAAGAAAAGTACAGTTTTATTTATAGAACAAAGAAAACTGTCCAGAAGACAGTATACCTGTTTAAGTAACCACATAAGTAACTTTTTGTAGCTATTTGTACTTATATGATTTTGGTCTTATAGCTTGCTGAACCTTGGAGCCTAATAGAAACACTATTAACACTGGCAATATCACTTAAGTACTAAATGATTAAGTATATATGTGCACACAGATAATTCTCTTGTGGCTACAACAAAAATAGAGAGCAGAGAGAGTAATCATGAGGTATGCCTTCACCTTGTAATAGCTGTGGTTTTGAAGGGATCCTGCTTAACTAATAGCTGTCCTGCCTGCGCCAGCCGAGTGCACGTCTACCCCTGAAAGCCTGTGGCACTGCCTGCTGCAGCTGCAAGGGAGGGCTTTGTCAGTTCCTACCTTATTGTGGCACTGATGCCACTTAAAATCCTTGTGTCATGCCATGACATACATGATGTTTAGGAGAGAACTTGTGGTGCTTGTGAGGATGCAAGCAATGGCGACACTGCAGACAGGAAGCTTTTCACTTTCCATTTATTGCCTTTCCCTGGCAGAGCTGCGTGTGTTGCAGCAGGCGTAGAAGACTTGAGCTAAGTGGGGAAGTTCAAATCCCTTGGGGAGTCTGGGGTTGACTCACACAATTGGTCTGTGTCCATGCTTCTGCCAGTGCCTTTGCTATTGTTGTGTATTGACCTTCCTAGGTTAAAAAGTGCTTGAGTATTTCTGTTAGTGTGCACTCTGCCTATAGCATAAATAGGAAGTTTTACTTCCTTTCTTGGTCGTTAGATTGAAATTTTACTTTCAAAGAAGGTAGCTATAGTAGGTAGATGACAGCAGGGCAGGTGATTTTCTGTTTACTTTTGTTAAAAGCACATAGCATAGTTATAGCTATCAGTCTGATTGAGCCCAAAGGCTTTAAGGGTGTATTTCTGTCAGTTTTCAGTATTTTGAATTTTTTACAAAGCTTGATTTATTTTCATTTAATTTTTAACTTTTGAGGGTTTATGTCTTTTATTTATTTATAGCAGTAATGGTCTGTCCCAGACCAGGGCATGTGTCTTGCTACTTTTGCACGCAGAGTGGCAGTGATCTAAACTGAGGCCTAAATGCAGGCAGCAGGCAGCATGTTACTGTTCTCTCTAACTGATTTACAGTCCGTACCTATGCATTGCCTCAGTCCAATTTGAGTTGATGTCAGTGAACAGTGTAAAGTCTAACAAGCAAGACTTGAGAGGAGACTCATGCATTTGATGATCAATGAAGGAATGCCTTTTAATGCTCTCTAGTCAGCACATTGTGCTCCCTGAGCAGCCTTGAACATGCCGACTGTCAAGATATTGATTGGGTAGCTACAGTTAGTGATACAGTAAGTGCTATGATATTGCACAATATAATTTCCAGCTTCTGTTTTTCTGTCATCATTTAGAAACATGCATATAGTCCAAATCGGGCTTTTATGGTCGTCTGCCCCATTGCACAGTTTATTTCTTTTCTGGTGGAGAAAACCTTTGAAAATGTCTGTAATCTAGAAAGCGTGTATGTGGTCTATGGTGATGACCTATCACAATAAGTGAAAAATTGGTAGGCGCCATTGGTCCCTTGATAATGAGAATAATGCAGACTTGCATAGGGCAGGGGAAAAGCAAATAGCCCAGACTGCACACAATAAATTCAAACATTTTTCACTGCTGTACTACTAATGTAGAGCTCAAGCTTTACATTACATGTTTGGCACTTTGAAGGAGTAAGAGGGCAGAAGAAAGTGCCCAGTTTAGTACTTAGCAGTCACTGATAGTGTTCATAAAGGGTGGAGGGAGAACTGTATTTTTCTAGTACATATTGTCTATGGAAAAAATAGTATTCTGTCACTTTGTGAATGTGGGAGGAAGAAGTGAATGGGATTTGCAGAGTAGTGAAGAGTTCTAGACTAAAGGCAGGTCATTTTTTGACATTTGTGAATTGGATGCCTGCTGGCAGGTATTAAGTCTTTCCTCAACCTCCAAATTCTTTTTCTGTTTTTATCACTGGAAAATCTTTTTTCTCTAGAGTTACCAAAAAAAAGTGGAAATATTTGGTGGCTCTTTCTTTCATGTGACTTTTACATATTTGGTCTTTAAAATTTTTTTCTTCATATTAGGTACTGGTTGTACTTGAGTAGTTATTAATATTTATATATGTGTTTTGCTTTAAAGGCATTATTCAGAAATGTATTAGTCAAGAACACTTTAGAGTGGATGTTCTTTAAAAATGATTCACTAATCCAAAATGAGGTGAAGATGTATCGTAAAAGATACCACTACATTGCTGCAGTCAGAGGAAGATTACCCAATGTTCAGGTATTAATGTCCACTGTAAATTCAATTAATTAGCAAGTAATTTGGAGAGAAATGCAATTACTGTTCTTTAATTACTCATGATTATTAACAATCACTGAGGCATGTACTAAATACAAACCCAAGTACAATTGCTCTAGTTTCAACTTTCTTTTTAATTCTCTTATCTTTTGGCATTGCTTTTTGTTTTACATCAAGATGCAGCTGTGATCCTGAAAAGGCTTAAACATGTGCTTAGCTTTATGTGCTAGGAGTATTCTGAGAGAGTCATCTGTGAAAAGCATTTTAATTTGTGACCTTGTCTGTATACTTGTATTTGAGTTTGCCACTTCTGTGAGCAGATCTCCCTAAGATACCATATAACCTTACTGCCCTCATGAACTGCCTAAATTTTGTTTGAGCTCAGGATGCCTGGAAGTCAAATCTGGCATCACATAGTAATGACTGGAGGATAGTGATAGGTGAAACCATTTTAATCTTGTGCATTAAATATTTTTTTGAAAATAATATTGTGACATTAATGAAGTTTTGGACAAAGAGTTGTATGTCAGGAGACTATGAATTTCTCATTAGCCCACCCTTGCTGGAATTTTCACCTCATGATGGGATGAAGGCACTGGGGGCTATCTCCTCAGGATGGGAATTGATGCAGGATCTGTATCTTCTGCTTTGCTAGCTGCCTATCATATGGAATATGTGAGGCCAGCTTAAGTCATTGAGTTTGCTTGTTTTTCACCAGGAATCATGAAAGAATAGCAGATTTTTTGGAAGAAAGAACATGTGATATTTCTGTCTAACTTCTAGAACAAAGGTCAAAAAACAGGTACATAGCAGGCATACATAGTAGGGGAATAAACTGATGTAACATCACAATGGTGGTACCTAATAATTCTGATATCATTTGATATTGTGGTTCTACTAAGATATCCATATGAGGCATCTTATGCCCTTGTTTGCCTAATGATATCTGCACAATGTGACCGTGAGGACAGATGACAATTGTCAAATCAGGCAGAGAGTGATAGAAAACACCCATTTGGCATTAAACATTCATGGGGCACCCCAGATTTTTGCTGCAAAAAGTGGTAACTCAATGGCCTTAGACTGTGCCTGAAAAACTTCCTGGGTGGCCAGATAGAAAGACTGGGGAGTAAATTTGCGTTTGTATAGTGTATTTGTAGGCAGTGGAAAAGTTCCAGGAGATAAATGGAAGTATTTGCCTATATCTGTGCAAGACCTCAGGACCTGAGTTTATGAATTCAAGTATAAAGACCTTGTCTTATTGTCTCCAAAGCAAGCAGAGCTGTTGATTGTTATATGTAATAATTATTTGACATAATGCATGTAGTTGTCAACTAGAAAATTATTTTCTACTTTTCAGAAAAATTTCCAATTTTCTTTGTGTTTTAATGATCTATGTTTCCTGCAAAAGATTACGGAGATTTATCTACTTAGTTTCATAAACTTTATTAAGGAGCCAGGAACCGCAACCTATAGATTTTTAAGAGAGAATTTTCATTATAGTTGCCCTGTGATACATCATTACTCTGATCTGCCCTGTAAAGTTGAATAAAAATTACCAGGAGAGTTTATTTTGAGGAACTTTTTTCATGAAAACCTAACATGATTCACTTGTATGTGTTCTGCTTGCCCCACATATCTCTATTGTAGCCTAGATTTTCACATCTGAATCTCTGTTTGGAAACACTGTGTGTGTGAAATCTGCCCTATGCTTAAAACACAGTATATCTGACAAAATAAAAAGGCATTCAATAAGGCTCAAAAATGAGATTTTCTGAGTTTCTACTCCTGCCTTGTTTTAAGGCCAACAGTTAGTCTGCTTAGACCCCTGGAGCTTTTGCATATCTTGGCTTTTTTTGAACAGAGGGATGAATAAGCCCACCAAATTTCTGCATTTTTTGCAATTCTGTCGGTGCAAGTTCATTTTATTTCACTGCTTTGTACCCCACTTGAATGGGAAATATCTGGAGGGTCTGTCCTGCTCTAAGTGTAATGGTATATGCAGTCTGTTTCAGCGTAGACAAACTTTTGTGTACAAGTTTTAATATAATATGGAAGTTCATAAACAGTTGGCTGTAAAGTTTAGATTAGTGGGCCATTTGATTCTGGAGTCTCTACAGCTACTAAAGACAAAAATGACAAAAAAAAATAACAAAAATAAATCTGACACTGAATGGATAAACCTGAACAAAATCTCTTTGATTGGAGCCTTTGGGATTACTGCCAGGCTGGACTTTTGAGATGTTTATAATAGGTTATGTGTTGATTGAGGAGAGGAGCATGAAAGGTACAGTTTTAGCACCCCCAACCTATGCCAAAGTATGCAAGAAAGTGGGGACTGCTGTTTGGACAGGGGACAGATCAATTAAATCTTTTAGGACAGGATGCTTTAAAATGCATGTTTGTAAGTTAAGACATAACATAAACATTTTAATCGCAAGAGATTCTGAAGTTTTATCCACCCAGTGAGTTCTTGGTGGGGAATCAACATTGAAACAGACTCTCCTAGGTCTTCAACAATTCATTTCTTTTCAACCACGTAGCTCTTGAATTGGTTGAGCACTTAAAATTCATTCTTCTCCCCTGTTAATTATAGACTGTAGGAGATGTGGTGATGTAGCTTTTCTTTCAGTTTCAGATCAGACACAGTTTAAGTTTGATTTATTCAAACACATTTTGAATCCTTTTAATATAATAAATAAATCTTGGCAAAATGTCATGGTTGAACTGTAATCTTAACTAGAAATACAATTTTACCATTCGGATTCCCAAACTCCTAAACAAAATTAACAACTAAAAAGGACTCATTGTTTAAAGAAAGATACAAGACTCTGACAAAGGAAAAACTAAAAGTAGTTGCCTTTATTTTCTCCAGTGTTACAGATAAACAATTCCTGTATTTCAGTAGTTTTATCAACAGTAAAACCTGGAGTAAAAATCAACTGTTGCACATTTTGTTTGTAAAATGGCTCTGGAGTTAGTAAATTAAAGCATGTTGATAAATTAAAGTTTTGACCAAGGGTATATTCTTGGTATGGAAATAATGCATGGTTCACTAGATGGAAGAGGATGATTGCCTGGAATAGTAGTGATCCTTTTAGTCAAGAAGATATAAAGTAAAATTTGACATGAAAATATACACTTGCTTTGCTTTACACTATCAGCAATGTTTAACTTTTGATAATATTGCTTTGTGTTATCTTTCGGAGTCAAAAATGTTCTTTGAGAATTGTAATTTTGACTGTGAATTTTATTCCTAAAAAGCCTTAGGACACTTGACCAGTTTTCTGGTGTGAGACATACTGTACTGTTGTGACTTTCCTATTTAGAACCTTATTTTTCTGAAGTACTGTGTTGTGCCATCCAGGTCAGCACAGCAAGCGCTCAAGCAGATAAATGGTCCTACCAGGGGCTCATTCACAGAAATATCATGAATGCCAACAAAATTTACCTCTGAAAAAAGGCTTTAGCAAGGTGAAAAAATAGAGCTAGTGCAAAAAAAAAAAAAAAAAAAGCTTATTTTTCTGAAGTACTGTGTTGTGCCATCCAGGTCAGCACAGCAAGCGCTCAAGCAGATAAATGGTCCTACCAGGGGCTCATTCACAGAAATATCATGAATGCCAACAAAATTTACCTCTGAAAAAAGGCTTTAGCAAGGTGAAAAAATAGAGCTAGTGCCAAAAAAAAAAAAAAAAAGAAGACAAAGCAAATGGTCTGTCCTGATAAAAGCAGCAACCAAATCAAGGAGTATCGTAATTATAAAGTCCTTATTTGTTGATAAAATTAGAGGTAATAGTTTATGTAGAATAGACTTGACAGAAGCAAAGTTGTAAAGAGATAATCAGAATGAGACTAAAAAGTCTGCTTTGAGATTCTGGAAATAAACAGAAGGCTGAATTATGTGGGAGAACTACAATGAATTAAGGATTTCTTTTTAAGACTCTGGAATAAAAATGCCATACAATGAGACGGTAAGTTTAATTATGCTTTATTAGATAAAATAATAGCTTAAATTCTAAAGTAGCTCTATTAAATTCAATGAAAACAAAATTTACCAGATAAAGTATTGGTACTGTGACAAACATGAATCCGTGACTGTTTACTTAATGTAGCTAGCAAAGGAATGTAATACAGAAGAATTTAAACTTTTGTATAGAAAATTCACATATAGGTCTACTGGTCAGTACTGAGTTCTGTGACAGCACCTGGACATAAATTGTCAGACTAAAATTCGAACACTGAAGTGCTTTGGTCATTGGCTATTGTAATTTGCTTGAATCCTTTCAAGTGAAATTGAGTTATTTTAATTGTTCCGTGAGGAATTTTAGCATCTTAATTTTAAAATGACAGTTATTTAAAAGTATCATTAGTTATTTTGGTTTTATTTAGCATACGTGAAAGTGGAACAATGATAGCATGGAGTAAGCCAGAAACAACACCAGCTACTTCTTGTCATACACCTCTCTCTTGTAATTTCAAACTGCTGTATATTTGCTTTGATACTGTCATGCTGCTCTGATGGTCACAAACGTTCCTGGTAGACACAGCAAATTCTTTTTTTTCATATTACTTTTCTTTCTGTGGTGTTTGTAATGATGTGTATGCGTATGAAAAAAAACTCCTGGACTGGAAAATTTCTCTTCAATTAATGCAATCAGATTGCAAATAGGCTATTAGCCAGGCATGTAAAGACACCTTTTGTACATAACTGGAAGAGGTATGAACAAATTTCAGGTCTTTGAATCCCAGATTCCTACATTATTCTCTGTTGTCTGGGTGGCAGCCACAGTTACTTGGGTGATGTAAATGTTCAACCAGTATCTCCTGAGGCAAAATATTAATGAATTCACCTATCCAATTATTGGGCCTTCTATAAATTTGTTAATATTTTTTCATTATAAAGGTAATAGTAAGATACCTTGGGCATCCTTGTATAAAATACCTAAAACAATATTAAGTGACCAGCAGAACAACAAACTCTTTTCCTGTCTGTGTGTTTTTGTTAAGGGACTCGCTTTGCCCCAAGTTGCTGTATAAAGATGTCTCTTCTATTACATTTTAATGAAGTTTATTGATTCTGGACAATTTCAGGCAGATAGTGGAACCTGTTCCAAAATGAAGAGTTTCTAATGGAAAATGCTCTAATGCCATCCTCTTTTAAGTTAAGGATGAGGCAGCTTCGATACTTTTACTGAGTAATCAAGATGAGACTCTCGAATTGACATTGTTCAAATTATTTGGGATTGATAGATTCAACCTTCATCTTGAAGTTAATGTAGAAATTATATTCTATGTTGTCTTGTATATCTGAATTGACTCAAGGTATGTTTCTGTGTGAGGTATGTTGCCATAACCTGATTTTGAGATTTTGTATTTGCAGTAGGTATTGCTTGAATGGAGAAGGTGGTTCATGTCCATCCTAAACTGCGGCTCTAGGGCCATTGGGCTGATCTGAGAAAGAAATATGAACTGTCAAAATTGACAGCTATAAACTGAGAGATGATAGTGTCTGTGTGCTATTTGCTTCAAATGAATGCACTGTTATTTGGAAGTTGTATTTATTCTTCTGTGAGATTTCTGATACGTACTATGATTCAGAAAACCACCATATCCTATTCAGCATGGTGGTGCTTTTGTATGTAGGTTAAAGAAATATTAAGTTTTTTTAAAGTGGATAATCTTCAAGTTTTATTTTGTTGGGTTGTTTAGTTGGTTTTTAATTTTGAGTAAATGAACATGAATTTTCCAGAAGAATCTGGGAAACCAAATTCTAATTTCAGTGCCTCTATTAGTGACATAATTGTATTCTTCACTTCAACAATATGGCTGATGTCACAGTAAAAGTTACAGAGGGGAAGGCTAAATAATAATTTTTTTGCTCATGACTTCCTCTTCCTTCCAGTGGACATATGCAGGACTATACAAGTGTATTTCATATCTGTGTAGCACAGAGAGCAGCATATATTATAGTTTATGTATGGCAGTATTGAGAAGTATCTATTAAGAATTTGAATAAGTATTTCTGAACTTCATATGCAGATATTCTTATCCTCATATCTTCCAAACAGGTTAAACCAAACATTAGCATTTGTACTCTTAATTGAATGTCCGCTCACGGATATATTCAGGAGTAGATGTCATGTTTCAGTTCACCCATATCTTTATTTCGGATCAGTGTTTAAACATAGCAGTCCTTAAATGCTGTGTGTGAGGACATAATACAGGCACCAAATGATTTTCCTGCGGAGGGGAAGGCATTTTGGAGTTGGACAAAAGAATAGGAAGGGGATGATGGACAGATAGGCAAGCAATTTCAGTGGAGCTACATTTGTTCTCTTGCTCTCTGGCATCAGCCAGGATTCCTGGAGATTCATTGCCCCCAACTGGCCATTCTTTTTCCTCTGGTACCCACCTGCGTTTCTTGATTCCCTTGGTGAGAGTGAAGGATCGGTCCTGGGACTGTACCCTCTCTGTGTCACAGCTGTCCCTACTGCAGGGCTTGTGAGACTGCTGGGCCCTCGGGCTCAGCTGGGCAGGGATTTAATTCCATGTGTCAAATGTTGTCTAGCTTAATTAACCTACTTCTACCCTTGATTGAATAACCCCTTTTTCTCTTTTGGCTGTCTCATTAAAAGGTTGAATAAAATCTGTGTCTTAATTTGTTGATCATTAGATTTCCCTTTCCTGAGGCATACTTTTTACAGAGAGAACTTGCACACACATGTGTTTTCTCTTCTATATTTTTGTGTTTTCTGCTTTTGTATTGCTCTCATTTTATATGCAGTGATATATTTCCCTTTAATAGATCATAAGATACAATGTTAGGCTCGTATCTTGGCTTCCTAGTATTTATTATTATTATTGCATTCCCTTTGTGTCTCAGGCAGTTCTTCCCTGTGTCGCCTGACATTGCATTAAGGATGTTTATTCTATTTCATGACACTAAGAGCTCTCAATGCCTAGTTTTCAGAGCAATTTGTTAGTTTGTTAAACTCACTGTTTTCTGAAAACTCAATTTGATCTGCTGTGGAAACTCTGCCCTTTACAATTCTCAAAAGTTCTGTATTCCTTCTGTTATAAACTATTTACTTCTTTAATGCTGTCTCTGTCTTTTCTTCTGACTTTCCTTCATTCTTTCTTCTCTTGTCCTCTATTTGATACAGGGCATTCATGTAGTTCTTTTGTCTTTACTTCCCTACTCCAATGTAGTCTCTTCTTTTTCTGTTCAATGTCTTTATATTTTTAATCTTTTTTATGTCTTAGGTGTCCTCTTTATATGATTGCAGCGTATCAAATGCAAGCACTTATTTTATCCGTAACTCAATATAATTGATCCTAGGGACAAATTTGTCATCTACAGACAGCTGTCGCTCCAAAAGGCAGTCATGATTTCTCTGGAGACAACAGAATTGTAGGTGGTTTGTTCTGGCTCATCTGTAATGATCAACTGAAATTCACTTAATTAAGGAAATCATGCAAGAAGTGATATGCCTGGGTTTTCATTTCATGTATTGAAAGCTTATTTGAAATTCAGAAATCCCTCCATCATTAGCTGATGTTACCCTGCAATATAGAAGTGATATTAGCATATATGGCAATTCACTGTTTCCTGACAATTGTGATATTTTACTTCCCTTCTGTGCCCTGGTGAAGAGGATGCCATTCTCCTCAATGTATTGCCATGTAGGGAAGCTATCGCATGAGGGTTCCATGTCTCCTCTGCATCTGATCTCTCTTTGAAACACAGACCGGAATTCAGGCTGTCTTTTGGTCTAGGTGGATTGTGAAATCACCCCTCATAGACAGATTTTTACTACTTGTGTAGAGGGTATTTCTGTGTGCTGAAACGACAGTCACTTTCTGAAAATATTTTCTCTGTACAGGCCACTATCGTTCTACTTGTGGGTAAAGTGTTTTTTATTTGGTTTTGGACCCCAAAGGCAGCATCAAGCAAATGTGTTTAAAAATTACCAAAGGTTTAGGAGTTTTTTAGATATTTAAAACTACTCTACATGTCAAAAATGTCCTAGAGTTCTGAATTACTGACCTGATTTTCAGTCTTGCAACTGGCAGTAAAAAGCCAGAAAAGGTTCTCTTTGGATAGATTCAATTATTTTCTGAAAAAGATTGCCACGGAAAAATGCAAGCAGTGATGTAGCGTGTCAGGAAGTTTTTTTAAGAAATCAGTTGCTCAATGTCAAAACTCCTTCAACAAAATGAATTATTTTCATTTCTTTACTTTGGAGTTCCCCATTTTTCACCCCTAACTTAATTTTCCTGTGTTTCTTAATGTCAAATGTAAGTCAAATGTAAGCATGCTGATGCTCAATGTCCTCATTTTGTTCCCCAGTTCTCATTCTTACCATGTTGCTCTAAAAGGAGGAAGCCCTTTGTTTAGGCTACATGTTCTAAGAGTGAAGAGTGTTTATAGAGTATTCATCTGTTTTTCTTGTCCATGATACATATGGTGACATCACTGCATACTTTTATATGGTTTGTACAATGCAAAAGCAGCAGTGAAAATGGAGAGAGCAAACAGAGCATGTTTTTATAATTAACTGCAGAACTTAAAGCATAGCTTGTGAGTCACATAAAAAAAAAAGAGCTCACTGCGGTTCTCAACTCAAATGATGGACCTCCCTAAGCTCTTTTTTGTATTTAGTGTTGAAAGAAGTTCTGCTCCCTCATTATTCGTTCTTTCTAGTACCAGGTTTCAAACAGTAAAATTGTTATTTTCAAACACCTCAGCTGCTGTCGTTGATACTTAACAAGTGTTGGAATATGAATGAATTCAAACTGACTGATAAAAACCTCAATGTTTTGTCAATATTATCAAAGGGTCAATAGGAAGACATACATATATATATATATATTTATATATCTACCTCAGTAACCACAGTACCTGGAGTCAGACAGGTAAAATCATTAAATGACTTGTTCAGGCTGCAGTCAAAATAGAATTAAAAACTATGATGAAACAAACCTGTTGTGTTTTTTTTTTTTTTTATTATTTAATATTTGATTAACTAGTGTGACCGTTGTGTTACAATGTGTGTAGGCTTACATGAAATGTATCTTACTGTTGGATGACATTCTAATTTACAGTGCATCAAATTAGCTGGGATAGCTAATGAGAAGTTAAAAAAAACACAGACTTTTCTAACAGTTTCAGACCCAACAGTGAACAAAAGTTGAGCTAAAGCTTTCTTCTATTTTTTTTTCCCATTGGTAGAGCTGAATAACCACCTCCTTTATCTTGCATTCATTTCAAGTATGTATTGCCATTTCTTTTAGCCACATGAACCAAGTGGTTGATATTTGCATTTATTTCAGGAATTTGCTGCTGTTGACCCACAATAAATCTGTGGTTCTTTCTAAAATCTAGATCTTTTTCTGGTGCTCTACTAACATTTTCCTCATCTTTTATCAATGCATTAGAACTTTTCCTCCAAAATATGTACTTGTTTGAACTGAATTTAATCCTGTTCTTTTCAGACTGTACCTCTTGCTCAAAAATAATATTTTGAATTCTAATTCTGTATTCCAGAGTTCTTGGACCAACTTCCAATTTCATGTCATTTGAAAAATTTTTAGGTGTTCTCTTTAAGAGTCAGTAATCTAAATCCTGAATCAAATGTTTAAATTGCACTCAAAACGCACCAGATCATCCCCCCCTCCACCAAATTCTCTTCCTAATATGACAATAACACACTTTGAGAGTACAGCTGTCTGAAAAGTGCATTCAACTTATGTTCATTTCATTAGGCCAGTATTCCTTAGAGGTAGACAACATTGCCGAGCAGGTAACATGCTGTGGCATCTTTCTGTCAATCCCAATTGGAAGCTATCATGGATGATACGCTGCCCAAGAGTCCTAGACTGGTGTGGATGACCATGTTTCCTGAAACATGCTTACAGAATTTAACCAACATATCTTTCTTCTCCTCTTTTTCTCCTCTGCAGTACCAAAAGATGCTTGTTTAACAGAATGGCTCTTAATTGATGTTGGCTATTTCTTTCTATGTTATGCTGTATACGCTTGTGAATTGATGGTTTAATCGCTTTTGTTAATGTCTTTCTGGGCAGTAAAAACGGAAGTAATTCTACAGGTTGGTTTTTATCCCCTTTTCTTGGTTTTGAAAATAAAATTTAAAAATATTTTTCCCTTCTCTGGTCCTTAGCACTTCCTTTACTGCCACAGAGCTTCAGAAATATTCATTAATGTTTTAAAGATTCTTTTGATTAATTCCTTGAATACTCTATGGGGAATTTGGTCAGGGTTCATTGATTTAAACGCATCTTATTTATCTACCATTCTTTTCCAAATATGATCTCAGCTTCTGATCCCATAGTTAAAAATTCTTGTGTAATACTGACTGCTTAAGTTAAACTTTCTGGTGAAGGCTAAAATAAATAGGCCATTGACTACTTGTACCTTCTCTACATTATCTGCTGGTTTTTGTACACTTCTTATTAGAGTTATCTTGCATAAAAACTTTCTTATGGCTTGGACTTCTTATGTACTTACTGAATAAAGAAAATCTTTTTGACTGTGTGAATTTGGATTTTGATGCTAGATCTAAGTGTCCTTTGGCCAAGTATTCCTGATTAGTAAGGAGAAACTTTGTATTGGCCCCTATTATTTCAATGGCTCTGCAACTGGCATGGTAATTTTCAAGTTAGTTGGATTACAATCATGTTTCATAAAACATTTTAAAAATGTGGTCTATGAATTATAGCATCATGAATTTGTTTAGAAGACAGTTAACTCTTATGGAAGAGAATTCCTATACTATTTAGCGTTTTAAAGATAATACCTGTATCCTCAATTTCATGCAGAAATGAGTTGGCAAACAGTCTAGGTTAAGGCACAAAAATGTAATAGTCGCTTTTTGGTCTGACAGTACAAGTCTGTGTGCATCTTCTGCAAGTGTCATTTTCAGAAGTTCTGCTGTCAAGAAGATGATGCTTATCGGCACACTGCACACATGTTTGGAGAGCAGGGAATAGAGTTAAATTTTCTGTATTTTTCGCAAGTAGAGTTACCTTTCTGGCGTGTGAACTGTACTATTTAGTTTTATTCCTCTGAATTTCCCAGTTCTGAAAAAAAAAAAAAAATCAGAAAGTTTCCAAGGTTAGAAAAATTAGAAGAAATAAATCATGAGGTGAAAATGCCATGCTTTTACATCTAGCCTATAAATGATGCTGCAAATTTTTGTGACCTGTTTTAATGAAAGAGTTAAACGAAGTATTATACACTGTTTGCTGTCTTTAGGCATTTGTTCTGTATCCATGGACTTATTTTAATGTAAATAGGCACCTCAACAGCTGTGTCCCCTTAAGCACATTTTATTTAGCAGCTGGGTTATACACGTCACTTGGCAGCCATGGATTTTCAATTTTTCCCTGTGCCAAGGGGGCAGCTGGAATAATTTGAGTGCTCATTAATTTGGGAGAAATATGAGCTGTGTAAGTCAGACAACATGAGTCTTCTGTATGGTGTTGTACAAGGATAAGCGGATCAGGGTAGAAGCAATTTGCCCTGTCCCAAGGGGGCCTTCGTTTTTTAATAAGCTGGTTATGAAAATTCTATTTCTTTGCAGTTTAAAGAGTCTAATTAGAGCCTGTAATTTCTCTCATATAACTGGAGTGGATGAAGGTTAACGTTAGGCCTCCAGAGTCTTTTCACATTCATTTACAGACTTGAATCAGGTAATAGTTTGTAGCTAATTAGAACAGTGTATTAAATATTTAGTTTGACTTAACTGTGAGAACACATGGATGCTGTAGGGCTACAGAAATGATAAAGTAGAGCTAAATTTAATTTTTAATCAAAGATAAACTTAAAGGCTGTATAGTAATTTTAATATTGACTGGTAACTATGACAGTGAGCAGCAATTGCCTTCACTTGCTTGAAATGTCAAGATAAAGGAATATGATGTCTATTTAATGTCATTGCTGTAACACTTTGATGGATCAAACAATTCATGGTGTGTATACACAGTGTCTGAAGGATTAAATATTTTTCAGGATAGCAAACAGTTTTTATGTAAAATCTCATTTATCTTTCTATCCACTAACTCAGCATTTTCAGAAATATTTTCTTTAAGAAATTGTAGTGCTTCTAATCACAGGAAGTACAACAATAAACACCCATTCCTACCAGAGTTTGCCAAAAAGTGGGTCTGCTTTTCCATCAGAGAAGTATCTGCATTTGCAGTTTTTGCTTTAGCTGATTTTTGGTTTCACTGAATTAGTATGGTAATCTTAAAATTCCACATGCAACCTTCTTTCCCATTCTTGGAAATAAAGCCTTCAGTTTTATTCTATTATGCTTGTAATTTGCAAAATTTTTTGTGTTCTGTGGGTAGAACTCACTACAGTTTCCTGTGCTTCGTTATAAAACTCTTCCTGTTGCTGGTTAAATTTTTAGAGCTTGAACCTTTCACTGCTGAGGTTAAGTATAAAAACTAGCATAAAATTCAATTGTACAGCGCTGAACATAGGCTTACAAAGTTGAGTTCAGCACCACATTGACTGTTACCTAAATTGGTTGGTTCAAAGTGCAGGCAGGGATTTACAT
The DNA here is from genome assembly GCF_001431845.1 of Calidris pugnax. Taxonomy (NCBI): domain Eukaryota; kingdom Metazoa; phylum Chordata; class Aves; order Charadriiformes; family Scolopacidae; genus Calidris; species Calidris pugnax. The sequence continues at coordinate 774,211 of NW_015090851.1, forward strand.
CTCCTTGTAGTAAAGGAAAGCTTGCTCAAGTCAAGTCTGCATGAAAAAAGACAGGTAGACAATATCCTGAGTCATGAAATACAGAAGCTTGCTTCAGTACAGTTCTGGAAAGCTTCCATGAAACAGATCATACTTTATTCAACCAGACATTTTTAGTAATGCCTCTCAGTCAGAGCAGGAGTAGCTATAGTTCAAATTTTTTCTGACTTTGTTATACTAATATTTTTTTTTCCTCATTGTGCAAAATTTATTCTATGAAACAATTTTATTTATTAAATATATAGTATTCAGTAATACTAGTCTCCTATATAAAATGGCATTGCACAGATGTAGCTGGGTGGACCTACCAGAAAGGCCAGAAGGACCTTGCATCTGATACCTTTTCCAATTATCCTTCCCCAGCTTGATGTCTACAAAATCATTTTGCCTTTGGTTACAGAATGTAGTGCTCAGGCAACAGTTACATTCTGTTAGATTTTATCTGGTGAAATTTTTTAAGACTTTTTACAAATTGGTAGAACTAATTCTTATTTTCAGTGAGCACTGTGCATGCTAATTTGTTTGACTGTCAGTTCTTTGGTATTATTGTCTGTTTGTTCGTGTGTTAATGACCTTGTAGTTTAGACTGGAGTCTCAACTGCTCTTCTTCCTAACCTTTCCCACAGTTTCAGTGAACTGATTTCTTACCTCATAAACTCTCCTTTGTCTTGCCTGAAGGCTCACTTATATCCTCAGCAATTGGTCCTGTTAGCAATGAAGTCCCCTGTTCATTTATGAACAAGATTGTGGGTCTAAAACTGGAGTAATAACAGTGGTGAAATACTTTGAAGTGAAAAGGGAAGAATGCTGGTAAAGGGAGGAAGTGAACTAATAATTGAGGCAAAATAAAAAAAAAAAAAAGAAAAAATATACTGTCTGTTTGACAGAAGAAAAGACAAAAAGTGTCACTAACCTCAAAATAGTCAAACTTTTCTGGCTATAAGCTTGTTCAGACCTCAGATTCTTGGCTTGTGATCTGTACCTTTAATCTCAAGTTTCCTCTACAACGTTTTTTGGATGCTAGAAACTCCATTACGGATTGGTAGAAAATCAGTGATAAAACTTCTAAATATCACCTTATTGTGTTACACTGCTTTCCTAGTTGCCAATTTTTATAAAATGGTTTATGACTGCAATAATCCCCTCAAAATCAGCTGTTATGGGAGATAATAGCCGGTTGTCAGAGCATTAACCACCCTTGACTTCACTTTGGGCCATTACGTAACAAAAGAATGAACTGGTGGTAAGGTTGCCAGGTGTATTAAATTATATGATGAATTATAGAGATTCTGTAGTGGGGATTAGTGTCCAAAAGAGACTAGTGGAGATTGCCAAACCCATTATCTGATAGGACTGCAGGCTGAACAAAATCCCAAGGGTGAAAGGCCGGTGCTTTATCCATTATGTCATCCTCTAATCTGTGTCTGCACCATGCACAGTGAAGTATTCTGCGAATGAGTTACCATTGTTCTATGTTACATCCTGGAACTACGTAATAGCAGAAATGGAGACATTGGCAATATTTGGTTACTTAGAATTTAGTCTGATTTTGATCTTTTCTCATGGATTCTTGCAAAAAATATTAGTTGATATACAAGAAAGTTAATTAGTCTAGTAGCAGAAATTGTATGAGCCTGCTTTTTCCACAGAAGCTTCAGTTAGATCCAAGAAAATTAGTTATGTCATGTCTCTGCTCTTATCCCTTCCCCTCCTCTCCATTCAGACAAATTAATTTGTTTAGGCTGCTATTTTGCATTTAAGGAAGGAAATATCTATTCTATGTTTCAGCAAATCCACATGCATTGTGAAGAATGGCAGCAGGTATAGTTGAATTATCCTTAAGGAGCTCATTTAGGCTTGGCTGTTAATGGTTTGTAATGACTCCTCAGGAATCCTGCATATCAGGACTGGAAGCAAAAATTTCTTTAACTTTTCAGATGAGAGCACAGAACTTTTTCCTAGCTCCAATAAATAATATCATATTTCACTTTGAAATAGTAATATTTTTATGATAGAAAACTGATATCAGGTAATTTGTGAAAGTTATAAAAGTGTGAGTTCAAATTTTTGTCTCCTTTTATGCCCCGTATAGTTGACATCATTGTACCATGGCTGGCTTTACCAGTGGAAGGATATACAAAGTAGAATAAATAAAATTTTCTAAAACTTGGTAAAAATTTCTAAAACAGTTCTTCAGCAGAGGTGTGTAGTGTGTATATGATATTCGGAGGTGCTGTGTAAATATTTTATTGGCACTCTAGAGATGTATCTGAAATATTTTTCACACGCTTAACCCATTGACCTCAAAGTAATTTGTAAAGGTGGGAGAAATCTTGTGTTATAGAAGAAGTTATAGTGAAGATAACAAGTTGGTTTTGGCAATCTCCTTCCCCCCTCACCCCGCCAGCCCCTAAGTAATCATAACTTTTGGAAAAGGTTTCTCTGGGGTGTAATTTTCTAGACATAGTCTCAGCCAAAAAGTTTATTCTCAAAATTTGTGAAAATTTTCTTTGCAGAATTTACTGTTAAACTGCTAAGAAGAATTTAGTACATTCAAGATATAAACTGTGGTATTACACTTTGTACATTATTGGTTGCTTATTTAATATCATTAATATATGCTGCAGGCAAAGCAAGAAAGATAAGCTAGAAAGTATTAGATGCTTAGACCTCCACAGATTAGATTTTGTGGGGGTTTGGTTTTTTTTGCTGTTAAATGCCAAAACTTAAATGGTTATTTAATACAACCTATTTGTTCTGACAAATCTTTACATATAATTCTTTAGTGATAAGCTCTTTCCTCTGCTATTTGAAGCTCTTCTGTGAGCAAACTGTTCTTGCTCAGTTCTCTGAGCATTCAGGATGTATGAAGCGGTTAGAACTTGTGTCCCAGGTAAAAGACCTGGAATGTCTTGTTCTTTCAGAACCACGTCAACTATCAAACTCCTTTAGGGAAGCAATAAGCTTTGTGCTAATATGGTGTTGGACACTTCCTCATCACCTGCTCTGTCCTTGCACAGTGTAAAAATGGCATAATGTTGTCTTCCTTTGCTAACAATATTTCTAATGTATTGGGTGAATTTTGACAGTGGGGAATTATTCTTCATAAATCATGAGTTGCACTATATTTTTCTGTAAATCAACAAAAGATATCAACACATTTTCAGTGCTAGAAGAAATATCCAGACTTGATGTCTCATGTAAAATATGTAGCTTGTTTGACTTTTCTAGAAGTGACGCCTAGATGTAGAGGGTGGATCTAGAAGTGCTCCTTGCGGGCAAATGTGACATACAAGTGCTGTCCCCTGTGCCCTGATGCTGCGGGATTAACTGCAGCAACAATTTCCTTTTTTTCCTGCCTGTATTTTCTGAGGTAGGTCTATATAAAGAGCTGTTGAGGATGTGGATGTTTGGGAAAGCAAAGCTTAGCTGCTTGATGATCCCCAGACAGATGAAGTGTTTTTTCTTTGTTAATATTTTTCCTTACAACATCTTGTTTTCTAGTTAAATAGAGCTACTAATTATTTGGGGTTCGTTTCCATTAACTGCCCCATCAGTATTTAGGGTATGATGCACAGTGTCTTGGATACCACTATAATGGAAAGCACTGTTATAACATTGTCTGGGTACAGTGTGCAATTGTAGGAAGGTGAAAACATGAGGAAATGTATAACTGCAAACTTTTCCAAAAGAGGTATTTTAAATACTACAGGAATAAAAATAACAATGAAGAACCTTTTACTGAGTAACTAATGTTTAAAGATTCAATTTCATGAGGTAATGTCTTCAATTTCATGGCTTCCTTGCACTAAGTGCAGTGTAAATTGAGTCTTTCAGCACCTTATAGGGTAAAGGTCTCTAATAGGGTTGAAAATGTAGGGTAATAGTGCTATCTTGCTTCGTATCACAGAGCTTTGTAGCCCTCATCAGGAGAATTTTGTGTGCTCCTTTAAAGCATTGTCTTAATGGAACTTCCTGCTAACTTATCAGTGCAAATAGATCCTTAGCACTTTTTTTTTTTTTTTCACCACTTCATAATAAAAAGAGAACTAAAAACTGAAAAAGTTTCTAAGACATTCGGAGATAAGGTGAAGTTTCTAGAGTGACCTTGTACTTCTACTACTCTTTTCCCATGCCTGTTCAGTACCCTGTATGTTGTGCTATTTGCAAGAACCAGATATACTGGAGTACACTTGGAATTCATGTATTATTTTTTGATTACTTTGTGTGTAAAGAGAACTAAAAAGTGAAAAAGTTTCTAAGACATTCGGAGATAAGGTGAAGTTTCTAGAGTGACCTTGTACTTCTACTACTCTTTTCCCATGCCTGTTCAGTACCCTGTATGTTGTGCTATTTGCAAGAACCAGATATACTGGAGTACACTTGGAATTCATGTATTATTTTTTGATTACTTTGTGTGTGTGTAGGTTAAAGCTAGAAGCTATAACGCATCTCAAAAATGGATACATTTTACAAACTCAACATTTTTTCCTTTTTAGATTTGGAAAGGTTACTTGTGCAAAGACCTGTGGTACGGTCAGATTTTTTGCATGTGATCTTACTGGTCTTGATGAAGGATCCAGTATGACTCTCAAAAACTATGACTGCACCCAGACTGTTCCTCAAGCAAATTATGACAGGGTAATGCCATCTTCTTAAGACAGGGATCAATTGCAGCATCAATTTCCTCTTTTCCCATTGGTGCCTTCTGAGGCAGAACTGTACAAAAGGATGCTGGAGAGAGAAGAATAGGAGGATGAGATTGTGTAATGAGGAGTGATATTAAAAACCAATCTTGATGTGGCAACAGGCACAGTGTAATGTTGGGAGGGAAGCCACAGAAATGTAAATAAAACCTCAAGCTTTTTCTAAATTTGGAAGTAAGTGTAGTTTACTTACTTTTGGAGAGTGAGCCTAAAAAAGGCATCAGAAAATTACAAAGCAGCAGGACTCCGAGGAAGAGAATCCAGTTATTGACTCCGAAAAGATGGAGAGTTTATAAGTTTATCCTTGGTAACTCACTTTAAGAATATTTCCACTATAACAAAGGGTAAGAAGAAATGGAGTATGAAAGATTCATAATCAACAGAAAGAGAAGCAAGTTTGAAGAGACAAGTAATTTACAACATAAAACTGAAATATTGAAAGGATAGAATCAGAAGTTAACCCTGGCAAATTGAAATATGATGTAATTTCCAATTCTGCCACCAAAAATTACAGCTTGTAAAGTTAACTTTTGCCTTCTTTTATTTCCCCATTTTATTTTTTTACCTCTTGTTTACCTCCCTAATGCTACCTTTTCTGAGTAGAAAAATGGATCTGCCTGTAAGGGATGCACATGAGAATTTAAAAATTAACATTTTTCTTTTCACCTCAAGCTCTGATAAGTTTCCCTATATTCTTCCCATGTGCTCTTAGTCATTTTCAGAGCAAACCAGAATTTTGCTTTTTGTCAGCAACAGGCTTTGAGAATGTAGTCCAGGAGTTGTATTTAGAGGAGTGCCACCAGCTCTTAATGAAAATTATTAACCACTCTGCTCTGCTTTTAAACACAGATAAACAAACACTTCAGTTAATTCTTTTTATACTAACTTGTGTAAATGTTCAGTGACTTTCAGATAATACATGAGTATGTTTAGGCAGAGTAGGAAAAGAAATGTCAATACCAAAATGACTTGTCTTTTTCCTGGATGCCCATCTTCATTGTTCAGATGACAGTATGCAGCATAGGTTAAAATAAGTTAAGGGAGACCAGTGGTTTTTCTTTTTGAAAAGTTCTATTAACAAGTACAAGAGACCTAAATAAATGGCAGCCTTTTTAATTATTAGGTTCACAAAATTTAGAGATCAATTAGATAATTGCTTTTGTAAATCTTGAATTACTGCACGTAAATCTAATCGAGACCAGCTCTGGTCTCCTGTGCTCCTGCTGTCACTTTCTTAGCTGTTGATCAAATGAAAATCAAAGTGCTTTGATCGGTGCACCAAAGAGACTGTTGCAAAGACCATAATGTTAAAGTATTTGTGGGGTCTTTGGATAGGGTAATACTAAGTGGGGAATCAAGCATCTTGAACAGCTTGGTCACGTGCTGTTTAGATGATACAGGTCCTTGCAACAGTGTCTTCAGCTGTACTGGGTGAGATGCTCTGAACTGCTCTTCTGCCGAATCTTTATTTTCAGCTGGCCAGTGGTTTTATATCACTCGTCCAACACAGAGGTGACTCACTGCTACTTATTATCTTAAGTTATGTACAAAACATTCTGTAACTATCTTAAGTATGCTCAAAAGACTCTCCTATGTGACTGTTCCTTAGGCTTTCTAGTATGATACTATGCAAGTATCTTTTCTCTATACAGTACAGTCAATTCTACAGCAGGAATTTCCTGAGGAAGTCTCTGGGATGACCAGATTCTCCAACCAAATAGCTAACTAACAGTCTGCAGTGTACAAGTAATGCTTATCAGGTGGTCTAGCCATAGCATGAGTTGCCTGGAAAAACCTTGAGGACTGTGCCAAATTCCCATCTTGAGAGCTCCTCTAATAATTAAGCCAATTCTTTGTGGTGAGGCTACTTAGGAGTTCAGGCAATCACTTAGTCTCACATTTATCCATTGTTCTCAATCAGTCCATTTGCTCATCTAGGCAGAAACTAGCTGGGGCATTCCTGGACCACCATAACTTCTAACTATGGGAACTTGAATTTCATCCCTATATACCACTTATAACTTAAATTCCATAGCTCTTGCCACGGGATTATTTTTTTTTCTTGCTGAGCCAGAAAGGAAAGTCTATTTTGCTGAAGGTGTCCATGAAATAGTTTGCAGCTGCAAACAGAGGTCTGCACTGTCAGCTGCAAGCAGAAGTCTCATTTTCCCTCCCACACTGTATTTCAAGTTTCTGGAAATGCTATTTTACCACCTGTTTGGCATGAAGATGGGACTTCACAGTTCCAGTGTGTAGAATCTAGCAGATTGACTTGTCTTGCTTAACATAGATAGAAGAAGGTCCCTGTTCTCTTCACTATGCTGCTAGTTAAATGAAGTTTCAGAGGTGAGGACAGTTCGGGGACTGCAGATTAGTCCATGCATAATGGATGAAACTGTTAAGTGGATATTTCAGATGAAGTGGTTAGCACTGAAATAGCTGTCATTTAAATCATCATTCTTAGGTTTCTTCACTAACAGTTGAGTGTATGCATCTCTGAGATTTTGTATAAGCTGTCTGCCCAGAGTTTAAAGGTTCAAACTTTAGAATATTCCTCAGCTGTAAAAGCAAGAAACTTGTTAACAGTACTCTTATTTTTCAGAATTTGAGGGGATGCAACAAAGAATAGAGAGCAAACCATCTGTGTAATCCAAACCACGATCTGTGCCTTGGTAAGGCAAGATGAGTGTAAAACAGAGAGACTGGAAAACCAGAGAGAAAGCAAGTTAAAAATAATGATAATATATGCAGTTAAATATCTACTGTTGATTTAAGTATTTTACACAGTGTAAGATTTGTGTTCAGTTTTGTCTGAACAACCAAGCTTCGTCGTTCAGTGCTTTAATAATATTTAATTCTGCTTTGTAAATGGGAGTGGTTACCAACACAACTTGGGATAACTGTTGATGTGTTGTGCTGCCTCTCACTGGCTCACTACGGGCTAGTGGTTTGGACCAGAATCCCCAGTCTTGTACATAGAAGCTGACCATTATAAAATGCACCGTTGAAATTAGTCTGTTGCTTAATATGAATATGATTCTATAGTTCAGAATCATTAGAGCTTACGCAGCAATCTTTTAGTAAGAATAGTAACTGAATGGAGTACTTTTTCCCAGAGGTGATCCTTCTGGGTCAGGAATGAGACATAATAACAAGGTAATACATGGGAGGCTGCTACAGCTGCTGTTTTAAAGATAATTAAAATACATCAATCTCAAGTGGTATTCTTTGCTATTCAACACCCGCTTTAGAAAAATATGAAGTGAGAAAGTTACAAGCTGTATTAAAGATTCTAGTTCTACTGTCCTTTCAGTTTCTGTAATGTGACTCTAGACCTTTTACTCCATTTGCTGTGAACATTGGCTTTAAAAAGCCTATGGCACATCTGTAGGAGCTACATTCTGTGCAGGAATAGCAAGTATAGTTTCCAAGATGAAAGGTTTTGCACTTGGAGTAAGCTTTGCTTTGCATTCAGTGATAACATCTACAATTTTCGGTTTTGTGGCCGGGATATAACAATTCAAAACTAGTGCTTCTGCCTGAGAAGATTTCTTTTCTCCACACCTAATGGTTCATGTTAAGCCTTAATATGGCTGATATCATATTTTACAGGTCAGACATTGAAAATATTTTGATTCAGGTATCCCTCTCAAATATCTTAGAAAGCTTTCAAAATTATCCAGAACTGAAGGTTTCTCTTTCTGTCATATGTTTTTTTGTCAGAGAGGTACTTATATCCTCTGATGCAGATTCCTTCTCAGATAAAAATGATCTCTTGATTCAGTCTCAGCCCTTGGATATTGAAAGGTGTTTTTCTCATTTGGCTTATACTCAGTTTGCCAGAGCATATGTAGACTATGTAAATGTTGTTACTGGATCTTCTGGGAATGGCGCATAACTGCTTTGAATTTATTCAGTCTGCCTTGATTAAAATGTTCACTTCATATGGATTCAAAAGAATTTTTCGTGTCCTGACAGTGTTGTACCGTAAGATACCGATATAGGTGTATCAGTATGTATATAGTGTGTATACTTATTAAAGCTCATAATTTCTATTGTGTTACTTTCTTTAAGGTTAAATACAAACCACAGAATGAGACACACTTGATCCTTCCTCATCTATTATAAATTGTAGAGATTTCAGTCATATGCCTCAGTACTACATGTATTTATCAAATAGACATTTCATGCAGTCAGAGCAGAACTGCTCTGATACTCTTTCCATTCAGTTGCTTCTGACATACAAAGAAGAAAATTTGGTGGTTGCTTTTAACAGCTTTTACTTAACAGCATTTATTTTGCATGGTATTTGAAACTATGGTTGTATATTAAATCTGGTACCTGATGTCTAGTCAATTTGCAATGATAATTTCAGTGGTGGCTGTGTTGCGGTGTGTCCTGTTTTGCAGCATACACAGCCCATCACTGCATAGGTCTTATCCATGCACCAAAGTTGAAGTAATTGGAATCTATCTGCTGAATTAATGTAGTACTTCTGTAATATGTATTAGTTATATTTTTATGTAGATGCAGAAGATAGGTATATGACCGCAGTAACTTTGTCCCCATTTAATTGGTATTATACTGTGGATGGTACCAACAGATCTAGAATTACTACATAACATACCTGTCCAGAAGAGTAAAATTAGTTCAAAAGACGTATGTACATCCAAATTTCTTCTGAAAAATGGGATTTAGAATGTAGACGTATCTGGGCAAGTTTCAATTCTAACTATTTATTACCTAAGCCATTTCTGTGACCTCTGGAAGCAGATAATAACTGTTTTGTAAAATTACTTCTACAGTGAATAGACACTCATGAGTGTTTGCCACTGCAAGCTTACAGTAAATTAAGTTTACACTAGTGGGTTCGATGAACTGATCAAATGAAACTTTTAGAAGTAGAGCTATAATCAGAACTGTTTGCCACCAGAGCTGATTTTTGAGCATTTTTCTCAGTATTCAGAATGGAGTATTAAACAATATTAATAAAAGCCATTAATATTTTTTTTAAGATCAACGTAAAAGAAAAACCTCAATGTATCAGTGACATTATTTTTAACTTAAATACCTTCCTGTGACCTTGCATGGTAATTTTCTTATTAAGCTACTATGAGTAATTCATCATTCTATTAAGTAATGAGCAGAATACAAATGGTATTTTAAAATTATTGTTTACCTTACATTTCATTTTATAGAAGATTTTATACTTCATGTTGACACTGGTAAATGTCATTTATATAACATACACAGTGAAAAGCGCATAGAGAAAAATACAGAACTCATTGAGAAAAGGAAGGAAAGCAGCATTTAATAAACTTATTACTCATCTTCAGTGCTAGCTCTCTATAGCTTTTATTTTATTTTTTCAAGTAATGCCAAAGAATTAGCAGTATTTTTTATGATGTTTAAAATATTTTTCTAGCAAAACTGCAGATGCCAAGTAAACTATATCCATAAAATGTACTCAGAGATAAATAGTTAAAATCCTTGCAACAGTATCACAGAGGAAGCCCATTCCTCATGATGATCTATGATACCAATTTGTTGAAATTTTATTTTTTGTAGGTTTATGCAGATGGTTTGCTGCCTAGGCCTATTATCATGCTTATCACTCATCCTTTTAGACAAGGCTGGTCTCCTTTTATTAGGAACACAATGTAGTTTGATTCTTTATAGATTAAAGCAGAGCATTAAATATAAATCTCTCAGATGTATTCAGTCTCATCATAGGCTATATTCGAGCATCATTTTCAGGAAGATAAACTATGACAGTGATTTATGCTGTATTTTGATGGTATAAATCTCACTGTGCCCTTCCACGTGAGTTTTGAGAATAAAGATTTTCTTTATTAATGCTTTTGGTAGCCGTCAACAAAGCACAACTACCATTTTTTTGTTTAATGTGTTCTTTAGAGTCGTAGATTAGGATTACGCATACTGTTTGATTCAAACTAATTAACAACAGTACACAATCAGTGTGTATACTTTTTAAATGGTACAAATAATGATTGAGTTCTATGTACATTTTATATTTGATAGAAAAGTTTTGTGATTGAAATCTGATGTCTAGGAATGATAATAATGCAAAGAACCATTTATGCCTAGAAACAGGATCTGGCCATTAAGAAAATGGACAAATAGGCAGTGAGGCAATATAGTACCACAACTGACTGTAAAGAGGGAAACTTTCAAAGACATTTTAAAACATTTTCTGTGAAAAAAAGCCTATGGCAATTTAATGTAAAGTTGGTGTTTTCTACAAATAATTTGTCTCACTGTGAGTGAGAAAAAAAAGTGCTAATTGTAAAAACTATGAGAAATTCAATTCTATGATTTTTTTTCATTAATTGCAACTGAATTAAATTAGAGGTCTTCATAAATTTCTCACATCATGACATTTTGTGTAATTAGCTTTCTGTGTAATTTCAGTGTGTCTATTTTGTGAATATGAGATCCAATTAGCTATTGAATAAAATGATCTGGAGTGTATTTTGTTGTGTACAGCCTTTTAGTAATTATAATAGAGTTTCTGTAAAAAGTTTGGATAATGATGTTTAAGTATACTGATAAAAAGATAAAGGATCTGATGTGGGGTTTAGTTACAATTTTTAGTGTTACAAAATGGAGTTCATCATTTTCTTTCTCATACATAATGATAGCACCATGTTCGCAGATACAAATTGTCAATTTCCAGTCCTAACTTACTCTATTTGTTTTATCTTCAAAATACACAAAATGAAGAACAAGTTATTCCGTTAGAAAATCAGTGACATTTTGAATCTTTTGTATAAAACGCTGGCTCTAGCTGTAGCTGTCAGGTGCTATTCCCAATATGCTGGGAGCTTTTATCAGGTGAGGCTCACTATGCTCCATCTTACCCAGGAATATCAGATGGTAGATGAGGAAGGTATGGAACAGTGTGAAATTTCTAGATGGAATATGCTAGGGTCTAGGAGAGTAATTTCTTTGCTCAGCACTCACGCACGAGTGGGGTTACAGACCCAAGCTGAGCAGGGGCTGTGAGTGCCACGCAAACTTGTATGAGGCAGAAGCAGCTCTGGACAACACTTTTGTTTCCTATTCCCTGTTTATCTGGCTAAACCCCACACAATCACCTTTGCTGTAGTTTCCCATGTATAGAAAAAGGGTTGAGAGCAGAAGGTATGAAGTATGAACTGCTGTCTACTCTGAGAACAAATTTACAGCTGTTTTCAAGGCTTGTAAAATAGCACAACCCTGAACCTATTGCTAATTGATAAGAAAGAATTGAGAAAATGGTATAGTAAATAGAGAAATGTTTCACTGGAAATTTTCCTTTGCTTTTTAAATGTCAGCTCTCTGAGGCTGTTAAAAAATGGAGTTTTGAATATGAGTATTATAACATGGAACTGTGGAGTCCAGACAATCTCCCCACATTCAGCATTTCCAAAGTATGCCCTTCTTCTCTGCCAAGCAATGTTATCTGGGCAGAGTTTTAAGGAAAGTGGCAATTTTCTAGGATTTCTGGAATTTGTGTATATGTCAGTGTGCACACATATGCATAGACCAGCTGCACAGCTTTTTGCACAGATATTTCTGTCTGGGAAATGTGGCAACCCTGCACATGATTCTGCAGGTTATCACTTGATAGGACAAGTGCCACCTGTGGGTACCTGTCTCTAAGTTGGCAAAGATACTGTGTCATATGAACCTTGAAAACTGAGGGCAATTTGCTTGCCTGGTGTTTCAGATCCTTTATCTACAGAAGTATTTGCTAATTAAGTGCCTCTTCCTCCACCATAGCAATTTTCTGAATTCTTAAATGCAGATAGATTAGTCTGAAACATGCAGTTTTGCCTTGTACCCCAATGGTTTTAGTTTATTCTCACACTTTAACCGTAACTTTAGTTAAATGTCAAAATGTTAAAAACATCCCAAGAGATAGCCATTCTGTCACATAGAACAAAAGCCACGTTTTGTCATGAAGACATAACTGGCAGAGATTTTATTTTTTTTAACCCACTCTGCTGTTTAACCTGTAATACTTTCTTTAAAAGGATCTATGCATATGAATTACACATCTGTATCTGAAGTTCCACTGTATAATTTTTAAATGCAGTATTAATTGACTTGGTCTCTTGCATTGTACTTTCAGGTTCGTATTTTTACCTATCTGATTGGAAGAGAAGCTGCTTTTGCTGATAACCTGAAGTGGATGGCCTGTGCCAACAAAGGTTAGTTAACCTTCAACTCTGAAAACCTTGTTTTCAAAACCCTATTACTGAGCCTTCCTGCATATCTGACCCTTCTACAGATATGGAATCACTGACAACTAATCAGAGAGGGAGGGCTGTTTTTTCTCAGGAAAGGAGAAGACTTGCTTACTTTGTAGTATACAATTTAAAAAAAAAAAAGACAATTTAAAATGTAATTTTTTTTCTTAAAATATGTGTGAAGCTTTTAAACTAGATGATTTTAAATTTTTGTTCAGAGAGCAAACTATTTTAGCTGTTATTACTCAATCTGAGTTAGTTTGGTTCCTAAGAACATTGGGTACAAGTCCTGTTGAGTTACACATGGTATCTAAAACACCAGACATCCTGTCCCTTGAGAATCTGTCAGTGTAATTGAAAAAATAGTTTTATATACTTTAAGGAAGGAGTATTAAAACATGTAAGATACTGAGATGCTACAGTAAAAGGATTGACTAATATTAGTAAGAATGATTCAGAAAAAAACCAACAAAACCCCTAATTAATCTTCAGGTTTTCCCTTTTCTTTCCTCTTGGGGAAAAAAAAAGAAGTTCTTTTTTTCCTTTGTGCCACATTACATTATGATGAATTGCATCAGGTGCTATCCATTTAGTCATTATTTCTTTAACTACTGTTATGTCCAGCTGATGGAAATTACTCAATTTGAAGTCTTGTCTTAATCAGCTAATATTACACCATAATTTAGTTTAAATAATAGTATAAGAATCCTTTGAAGCATCTTTTTGAAGACAATTTAATCAACAAAACCTTTTAGCTTTCTAGCTCAGCTCTACAGATTCATAAAGATCTAAGTACAGCAACTCAGAAATTAGGACCAGGCAATAGAGGTTGCCTTAGTAGATCATCTGGTCCACGTCTTCCTTATTCCCAGAGGGGAAAAAGTGGTCACCTTTGTCATTCTTCTGGACTACTTTGTTCTTTTCAGAACCATGTTGCTCTGAGTCAGAGTCTTACTCATATGAATCAACTAAACAGTTTAATGACTGTTTCTTCTATGATTTTTTTTCTCCCAATTTAATAGTTGCAATACCTGTTCTCTGATAGCTTACAATGCAAAAATCTTCTACGTCTAATCAGTAATCAAATACTTTTTCATAGCTTTGAAAATTACAATTGGAAACAGCGTAAGTCATTATGTCAGACAGTATGGAGTTAGTTCTTTTTTTCTTATGGTTTTCAGCTACAGCTTGTCCATTTTCTTTTAGTGAAATGAAGGATTACAGCACAACAGATGAGGAGTGGAGTAAAGCTGGTCTAAAGATCGGCTGAATGGCTGGACTGCGGTTTACTGCTTGCATGGGTGGGCCAAAGTATGTTGTTGTCACTGAGGGTCAATGACCCTAAAATCAATTATCCTTGTAGTGATTTTCCACTTGGAAGCACAACGTAGATGAAGGCTGTTTGCAGGTTTTCCAGCTGACTGGACTGTGGACAGCAGTCCTTCCCTTCAGAATGGGTCACAGGGGTAATTCATACCACCTTGCAAAACTTCTTTAGCTTCTAGATTGTGATGGTGAAACCTTGAAAAACGCCAAGCATGTTTTTCTGTTACATTTTTATGTGTAAGTAGGGCATATCTAGAGGGAGTTGGCTTAATGAAGCAAAACACAAAACCATTTTAAATACATTAAAACATTCAAGAACCCAAAAATCCCTCAAGTGGGTTGTGAAATTTGCAGTGATTTACTCTGCTGTATCATAAGCACATAAAGGAAAAGAATAAAGATTTACTAAGATCCTGAAGTGAACAAAGGTAAAAGTTTCTAGTGCTCAGAGTGCATGTGCCAGATTTTAAAGTAAGCAGGCACTACCTTTCTGTCAGCAGTCACTTCCAGCAGAAAGCTGGAAAGATAAAGATGGGAGTTAATGTGTTACTAAGAAAACAAACAGGATTAAATGTTTGGTTTTTTTCCCCAGTTAAATTCTCTATTGCATTAGTAACGTGACAGTGTCTTTTTTAATTATTATTATTTTTTAAATTTTTAATTGCGGATCATCACTGTGGTTGGCATATTGTAAAATGGACAAAGGAGAGGGTTAATCAGTACAAAGGGGCAGAGGCTGAGAAAGCGACGGAGAGAAAAATGCTTTGCATCTCGGTGGTCCGACAGCGGCTCTGCTCTCTAACTGCCAGCAGAGGACAGATCAGCCCCCAGGCAAGTTGTGCCCCAGCTGTAGCAGTTTATAGACTATTGTATTAGCAGAGGAGAGCTGCGTACAGGAAGCCCCAGTCACATCCATTCCCATTATTAGCATGACCCCAGCACCTCCTGCACTGTGGGCTCTTGTGGGGGGTGGCAGGCAGCCAGTTACAGATACTGTTCACCTGCTCGAGAGGCCTCTTAGGTGGGGGGGCAGGGGGGTGTCTCCATGGGAGTTTTACAGCTGCAGTGAAACAATGAATTCCCTCCTTAGTCACTATGCAAAGAGGATTTTTTAATTCTGTTATTTTATTAGTTGCAGGAACATTGCATCTATTTTGCATGGTGTCCGGAAAACGAAAAGAACTACAATCCGTGTAAAAATCCATTTGAGGCATTTTTGAAAAGTTATGAGTCAAGTGGTGGACATTTTAGAGAAAAACAAGCCATCCAAAGAACATTGCAAGGACTGTATAATATGGAAAGTCAGTCCACTTGCAGAGCATAAGTGTCTGTCTTTAACCACATTATTATACATATCTCATGCTTGTCGTTAGAAAATCTTTCCCATTTCCTTCATGAATCTATTCCTGCTGGGGAGGAAAAAAGCGTAGCGCTGACTGTAAGGGGCTCTAAGGTGGCATAATTCACACACCAGGGAGCTGAGAAGCAGGTGTTGGAGTGCAAAAATTTAAGCATGGGTTTGCTGCTATTGCTTGCATGGCCTTAGCAGCTATGCTCAGGGACTTCAGAGCATGTCTTTATCTGATGGTCAAACCTTGGTATAGGAAGAGTAAGGTTTTTAAATCGATGGGTTACCTCTGATCTCTAGATGCAAGAGATAAATTTAGTAGTGTAGGAAGCTAATTCTTGTGAGGTTTTGCATTTGTTACACATAGCTACAAATTCATGATGAATCATAAAAAAGTCTAAAAATAGAGTGAAAAAGAACTATGAGTATTGCCTAATGCTGTCCTTAGCTATAATATAATAACTCTTGGTAGAGTTTTCCCATTAGGAGAAGATGGAAAAATAAATATTAGAACAAATATTAAAAATATGGGAAATATTATTCACGTAGCTTTTGCAAATCCTTTCACTTTGTTGCCAAGAAAGCTAAAACTTAAGGAAAACAACTTTTTATAGAAACCAAGTAAATAGATGAACCGTAAATTCACAGAAGATAGGTAATTTTTCATATTCCATGAGTTATGAAAACTGTAAAGTCATTGTAGATTTTTCTAATGTGAACTATTTAAAAACACATTTAAAAGGAGATTAAGCAGAAAAATCATCAATGCAGGAAAGGAACTCTTCTTAAAAATTACAAATGAAACCCAGCCCTGAGACCACATTATAAAAAACCTAGAGAGAATCCATATGGTTGTGTCTTACGACACCATCTTCATCTAAGTCTTGTCTTTTGCATATCTTTAGCAGCAACTTTTACATTTCACTAAACTCAGTTGCTTGAAGCAACCTGATTAAAAGAAATAAAGCCTCTAACACGTTCGTTCTTTCACCTTTTCATCTGTTGCAGCCTGATATATGCATAAATCTGTGAAATATAGATATGATTAAAATAGGATTTTTTCACACCCTTTTCCTTCCACTTGCTAACCTTGAAGTTTTTAGCTGTCATACTGATTGGGCAGGGAGCTCTGCATGGCCAGCCTGCAACTACGCGTGTGCCAGTGTACATGTGCTGATTTACCATCTGGCTATTTCCAAATAGAATGCTCAATATCACTTCTTCCAATTTTGGAGTAGAAACAAATTTTTGATTGTCTTTATTTCTTTGCTAAATTTATATGACATTGATTCAGACTTACTTGCTACCTCTTTTAGTCTTAGGAAGTTTGGCTAAAAACGGTTTTCTCTATTGTGCGGTTTGGAGATATGGTTTGCAGGTAGGACAAGAAGAAATACATACTTTGTCTGTAGCATGCTGCCCGGAGAGTTCTGTGTAAGCTGTGATATGCCAGCATGCGTTCTTAGAAATACTACAAAGAGAAATACCTAACATAATACACATCCATATCAAAAATAGCTACAAGTGGTTAAGTAGGTGTCTCTGCTCATGTGGGCTATATCTGGTCCAAATGGGTCCCTTCTAAATGAAGGAAAAGAAAAAAAGTAAAAAGAAAATTCAGCCTTATCAGTGTCTTGTAACACGTATAAATCTGTATGGCACAACACTGAAGTCTTTCACATTGAGTTCTGTTTTCTATTTCTTTTTTTTTTTTTTTTTAGTAATCTAGCTAAATTTTTTCACTTGAAAAACTGACATAAAAACATTTCAGGAGGCAATCAGAACACATGCTTTTTTTACAGCAAAGTATTCTTTATCTCAAAGGTAATTTATAGGCTGTGATTAAAAAATTTTCCAGGCATAGACATCAAGGAGCTTCTTAAAGGAGTCATTAAATGTATCTTTCAGGTTTTGATGTTAATGGAGTAGGACATTAAAAAGTGTTAACTAATTGTGACTTCAACCTGTATGGGTAAGAAAATAGTGTTTGATTAAAGGTGCCCTTTCTATCACGTTACATACAATACAAATTTTTTCAAGCAGTTAATTTCCTCTGAATTTTCAAGCTTTATTTTATATGCTCATATATGTTTTTGTTCACTGTACAGTACTCAGTGCTCCAACTGTAATTTTTGCGCATTGTTGTAAGACAAGTGCAAACTTGTCCTAAAACTTGTCCATGGGGACAACTGAAAGTATGTGTTTGGTAAAAGGAGAGATGAACATACGCAGAGGTCCCCTAATTTAAATTTCCTACAGAGAAATAAGCAGAGTTTGGGTGCACTTTCCTTCTAGTGTCTTAGTCCCCACTTACAGCTGCTGTACACTAGTCTGAGATGGAGGAAGAAAAGCAAAAGGCTGATTAGTCTATTAGTGCTTCTATTGAATTTTTCTGAATTTCTGAGTGGCCTGTGCTTTTGAGTATGTAACTTGAAACATGAACAGTTCTGAATATGGCTTCTGAATATTGATTCTATTTTAAGCTTTTTGAAATGAGACATACCAAAATTCAGGCACTCTGAACTGCTTTAGGAAAATGTAGGTCATCACCTGTAAGATGAGTGATCTGCACAGTTCTAAAGTATTTTGAATCCTTGAATAAAACCATTGTGAATCAGTGTGTATACATACATACATACATGTATATATATAATTTATGAAATTCTGTGTGTGGATAGCTCATATTGGCAAATAATCATATTTTAACTATTTCTTGACATTTACACAAAATTAAAAGGACCAGACAGTGAAGCGTCCCTTATTACTCACAGGAGGGAGAAACCCATACTTTAACTTGGGAAACTCAGCATTCCAGATTAGAGCAGGCTGCATTTCGGAAAAAGTAATGTACAATTGCTTTTTCCCATAAGTGTTCTAAGCCAATAATTCATGAAAGTACACTATAATTTATTTTTTTTTTACCACATAGATAGAATTCCACTTTCTCCACTAATTAAACTTACGTCAACCATTTTACTGGAAAAGCTTGCAGAACCTTAGACAAAAAATAGCCATATTTTGAAGCAGGAGTTAAACCTTGATGGCATATATAGTAGTGAGTTAACATTCTCACGCAATACTGGACTTAATAGGAAAAAAAAAAAATCAATAAAATTCCTTAAGCAGAATATTGAATATTTTAACAGTATGTATGCTATACTAGGAATATTTGAGATCATAGTATATCGCAAGAAACTCCCCACCACCTCTGCTTTTTCTTATTAAGTTGAAAATATGCTTTAAGCTACTACCATGACTCGTTTCATTTTATAGATCTCTGCTATAAACTCTGTTCTTACACTGTGTCTTAATTCATACGTAGGTGAAATTATGTATGTACTTGTACTGCATGAATTATTAGCAGGTGTATTGAATCGGACTACAGAGCACCTTTGCAACACAGCTCAAAAGTTCTTTGCAGCTGCCGTGCTTTCTGCTGAAGCTTAATATTCCAACTCCACAGAAGTTGTGTGTGATCTTGTCAAAAGACTAAAATTGTAGCAGGGCCTCTTTCATGAACATTCCATATTGGACTTTTCTCATTGAAAAAAAGGAAATTATAGGAAGGGGAAGTGATGCATTTAAATAAGGCCTGATGAAACACTAGCCTTGAAATTTGTCAGTCCTTCGTCACCCTTGCATGATGTGGGTCCAGATGCCAAGTTTGTGATGTATAAAGATACTTGACATCTTAGCATTGAAAAGGAAGTGGTGACAGCTCAAATAGCTGTGGCCTCTGCTGTTCTCAGTGCTGTCAGGTTGTAGGAGATGTTTTAAGGGATTAACAAAGCTGTGATCGCTAAGCCAAGCAATTCTAGTTTTAATCTGCATTTTCTGTTACCTGTCATTTGTAAATAACATATTGCTATTATCTGATGTTTAGTCACATTCCGTAACGATGAGCATTTTAGAGTATATGCATCTACTCTTTTGTTGCTGCAGTTCTAATCCTCTAATGTTTCTTGAAATTGGACGAGACATTGTTGGACAAAGTTAATACCAGTTTTAACTTTTAAAGCATGCAGCATTTAAAAAAAACAACACCTAAACTTCTTTACCATTAAACAAAAAATTTTTTCTGGAAACAGAGAATTTAGGACAGGCAATGTAGTGGTTCATAGCAATATTGGAACCCAGTCCTTCAAGACTGGCAGAAGTTTTATAGACTTGTGTTTTCACCAGTTATTACTGTTTGAGACTGCTTCTTCTGAAACATTACTTTTTTTGCATTTCTTCTTTGGAAATAAACAATCGGAAAACTTAACAGACATAAATCACATCATATTCCTTGTTGCAATCTTCCTTAATTTGTTCTGTCTAGTTTATGACTTGGAATTGTGTGTTTTCACAGGGTTTTTTACTCAGATCTCTACCTTAGCTGATGTTCAAGAGAATGTCATGGAATATCTCCATGTTCTTAGCCGACCAAAGGTTATTGACCAAGAGCATGATGTGGTATGGACGGAAGCATATATTGACAGCACTGTAAGTCTGCATGATAAACGTTTAATATAGGCTTACTGCATATAATGAGGAATTAGGAGCAAAAGTGTTCTGGTAGGAACACTAGTTGAGCATCTGATTTCTGTTGATGGAATGTGCCAATTCAGTGTAAGAGTCAGGACTCGATATCTTTATGTTACAAGTAAATAATTCAAGATTACTGAACTTTAGCAGATATTTTTATGATGTAAATTACATATAAAATAATGAAACAAACATGAGTAACAGCATAATTTTAAAATTTGTGATCTTCAAATGTACATTTATTAATCAAAAATAATAACTGAACAGAAATTTATTAGCTTGAGTAACCATTTTTTCTATATATTTTAAAACATGTGTGAGAATATATCCATATGAAAGCATAGACTGACAAGAATCAATATTTTTAGTATGTGAAGGTGGATCAACATCTAGGGGACAACCGTGATGTATTGGGGAACTTGAATGAGAAGATTCTCCTCTTAAAGTGGTTTGAATGGGTGATATACAAACAAAATTGTAATAAATGTCCAATTTTAATTTTACATCCCTGTGAAACGTTAGAGTTGAAGCAGAACTTTCTTGCTCAGCAATGACTGAGCACTTATGATACTTCTGTATCATTTGTGGTTAATCATCAGATTTGCAGACAAAGGTTGCTCATTTTCATGGGTTGGTCTGAAACAGCATTTTATCTACTTTTCTTATGTTTATTGTGATCCAGTTTAAATGTTATGGTTTGTGTATTATCTGTAGAACAAGAGTTTGTAGCAAATACCTGTTATTTAGTACAAGTGATGCCAAGTATTCAGTACAGTGAATAGAAGATCACAGATGACTAGTGGCAAAGCTTGTTTTCTATTTTTTTAAATGTTAACTTTCGTGAAAATGGGGCAAGGTAGGAGAGTCTCATCAGCTTGATTTTTATATTTGGAGGTTTTGATTGTTTGGTTGGGATTTTTTTTTTGCCTTGAGTCTGGGATGCTTCTAGAAGGTTTAGTTTTAAATCAATATAAAAATATTCTAGGAAAAAAAAATCACCCTGGGAATAGAATTTTGCTTCATTTTCACAGTTGCTTAGGTCTTTTCGATTCTTCAGTTGTGGCCAGGGATGATGTAAAGCAAATACTAAAACTGCAGTTATGAAGGAGAAACAAAACGTTGCTTGGAAATACCACTTTGGAGCAAATTTACTTATCTCTGTTTCCTTTTTTTTAAAGAATGCGAATCCAGTCTCGCCTTCGTTTTCTTTCTTTTGTTGAAAAATAAGGATGAGATGAACAGAAACAACCTGTTATTGCTGTTACTTCAGGGCATCCCATGAAATGGGGAGATAACTATGAAAACCTAGTTCGTATTCACTTCTTGATTTATATGCTTGAAGTACTCAGTTTGTGTATCTGTTGAAGGGGGTTTGTGTATTTGCTAGAGAGAGTAGCAGGAAGAGATCCATGTATGTGATGTTTCTGTGCAATTCTGCTCCTTGTACTTTCCCTATGAATCTTCCATTGAAAGTGCTGCAAACAAAACTTCCTCCTCTTTCAACACCAAGTCCTCCCTTTAACCTAACAACTAGGTACAAAATCCTGCTTCAGAATTAATTTTACACTTTACTATCTCTTCAGTCTACTAATGTGTGGTTCCTCAATCATTGCAGGGAGAAAAATATTCAGAAAAGTTAGTCTAACTTTCAGTGATTCTCTCAGAGGTTATGGAAAGGCTAAGGAAAATGAACAACTTAATGTTGTGTGAAATACTAATACAGCAGGGGTGAGGAAATGCAAGTGAATTTAAGAACACTAGAGGGAGCGGAGGGAAGGAATCTTGATAAAACAGGAAAATAAAAAACAGTGGAGCTGCTACATTCTTGAATAAAGGAACTGTTTAAATCTGAACAAAAGCTGTTTTACTGCAATCAAAATAAAATACTTTCAGGTTCTTCTCTTTCTCTTCTTTTCTTGCTCTCTTGACTAAAGCTAATTAATGTCACTATACATACACATATGTATGTTTATACATATACACACGTATATGCACATGTACTCCTATACATACTTACATGCACACACCTATTTTTAAGTGTCTGAAAACTCTGCTCGGGACACTAATGGGTTGGGTGCTGTAAGAAAAAAATTAAAAATAGGATACCATGGTCTGCTTAATTGCAAACTACCTTTCTTCTCCTTCTTCCCCTCAAAAAACTTTATAGACAAAGAAACAGGATAAATTGGGGTACTCACATGCAAAAATCTGGAAATATAATGAAGGAAACCTTGTAACAAACCAAATGTGCCTTGTGCCTTGGCTACAGCTGCCTGAGTGCTATTTTCCAGGACAGATTCCCCTGGCCATCGCTAGTGTCTTGGCACTGGAAGTGCCATCTAAATGACCCTCTCAACCCCATAACTTGTTGATTTTCAGACCATTTGTTTCCCTGCTCCTCCGTGGCTACCCTTTGGACCTTGCCAGGTTAGAAATGGTAGTATATTTCCAGACAGCTTAAATGTTCTTATCATCCAGCTGTGCCTCAAAAACCACGGCGAGATTCTCAGGGCTGTAATCAGTGTCACTGTGCCCTAACAGCATGGAGAGTACTTCCCCATTCCCTTCTCATCAAGTATCAGAGCGAATTGGCCAGCTGTTCTGCTTCTGAGCAAGCACCAATTAGGCTGAAACATACTAGGAAGAAGCTGGACAGGAACAGTCTTAGGATACAAAACATTTCCCCTGATGCCCCAGACTGTTTTTGCACAGGACAAAGTAATCTGTAAAAGCTAGAAGTTAGGTCATGTAAGTGTTTGATACCATTTAGGAATAATCCCAGGAGAATTTTGCTACTAAAACAAGGCATCTAATTCTTACATCTGTTCACCTTTCCTGTAAGAGGATGTCTGCAAAATGTTCATACAGCTGCCTCCTCAGCCTAGCTTTGACACTCTGAGGCGCTTCACTTATGTTAGAAAAAAGTACAGCATTTATAGAACTGGAAATCCCTGGCAAGATATACAGCAAATGTAACATGGAGGAACCTGGGTGTATGTCAGGTCTGTGTTGTCTTTGACACTGTCAGGTTTACGCCTCTGATAGTTGAAGGGATTATGAAATAAGTGACACGAGGTCTCTCTGAGTGACTCCTTGCTTTGCAGGCAGCTGAACTGTGTTCCTTTTTTCTGCCCCTGGACTTTGATCTTTCCCCAGTGTTTCCTGCCTTTTTGAAAAGGTAACCAGCCATCTCTTAGGGTCCATTTTAGTTATCCTCCATCAGAAAATTCTTTGTGTTTCTTCCCTTAAGCCCAGGATTTCATGTTGGAAATGTTATCATCAGTGACTCAAACCCTCATTTCTTTACAAGAAAGGTCTTTTGACATAGGAGTGACGTGATGTAATCTTAAGAGATGTCACTGACTCTCAGATAAACGGAACAGATTTCTGAAATCATTTGAACTTAGGTCTGTGGAGAACTGGGCCCGATGTACTTGGTTTAGTCATTTACTTGAGAAATAGTCTTTACAGGCTTGTCTTGGGCTAATTCTAAAGTCAGCTTCACAGTAGTTGGAGTGCTAGCAGCTAGGCTAGCAGCTTAAGTGCTGCCAATACTTTAGGCTAAAATGTTGGGATTGAAGTATGTGATATATGCCAGCCAGTGTCTCGTCTTCTGATTTAGAGTCCTCTGATCCTGAATTCCACACCTTTCCCTAGGCTTGGTCTCTTTTCCATTTGTACTTCTCTAGTCAGTAGTTTGATATGCATTAGTAGTGAGTAAGCTTTGTTGGATCTGTGCAATTCAATGGGAAAAGGTGTTTGTACTGCCAAGAGTGAGGGGATAGGCAGATGATTCTTGATTGTGGAGTCTAATAGGAAAAGAGATTGTCTTGGTACATGTTCGTGTTCAGCTGTAAAGCCTACAGGTGCTTTAAGGGCTAGCGTAGATGGTTGCAGATGGGAGATGTGTACAATGCACCCTAGACAGTGAGATCTGGACAGCACTGCAACAGTCCAACATAACTTTTCTGCCTCAAAAGTAGCTCACATTGGATCCAATACCATTGCTTCAACATCACTAAAGCCAACAAGTACATAATGCTTCAAAAAATGCTTCAATGGGGATGGTTAAAAACAGAGTTGGATTTCTAACTGAAAGCTTGCAAAGGTACTCCTTCCTGAGTAGAAAACAATTCTAAAAGTATGAAAGTATTTCAGGGAGGGAACAATTTAAAAGTGGTCAATGACTTCTTTTAAGAATATGTGCATCTATAGCAAGTCAATACGAGTAAGTATATTGGGGGGGAAAGGAAAAATGCCTGGGCATCAGAATATTCAAGTAATGTATAGAGGTAGTCTTTTGGGGATTGAGGGTAATCATCTATAAAGCACAGAAGCCCTGAACTCATTCTTATGGTAACATCTGGTATGTGGAGAAACATTACTTTTTGCTGCAGGAAATAAAGAAAAAAAGACTGGACTAGCTCCTGAGTTCCCACTGTTTAAAAGCTTGTGATTGAGAATTTGGTTATTGGGGCATATAATTTCAACTACTTGGACCTTTGTTGACTCTTCCTGGTGAAATTTGTTTCTCATAAATGTACCTGAACATATTCTCTGGTTCTAATGCACCGTTGAGTTCATCTCCTTCAGGCTATTAGTTTCAAGCTGTGAGCAGCTTCAGGCATACGTTTCCATGTTTGCTTTGTTCTATTTCCAGTTGAGGATTCCTTTGCATAAAAAGAGCAAATTATTATTTCATTTAATATTTGGAGATGACTGATGCTTCAGAATTTAAGAGTTCATTTTAAAAAAAGCATTCTGAGTCATTGCAGGTCATGGTTGGTTATAGTATCAATGATGAGTGGTTTTTACTTTTGTACTTCGGTGTTATATGTCAATCCTTTATTTGCATTATCTGCACCTTCACAGAGACATACATTAAATTAAGTATTTTAGTTCTATTCTAAAATTGCTCTTTAAAAAAAAATATAACACTCTTTTATTTCCTTTTTTGAAGCAGGGATTATTTGGAAATATTTTTCTGACCAAGTGGCTGATACTGTGCTAGTAAGGCACCTGTCCAAGAATCTTACTTCCCTTTATGGGGCCAGTAAATTGAAGTAGTTCCACTGGGCTAAAGCTTAGACAAACTATTTCTAAAATGCTTATGATGGATGTTACATTATTACATATATGATCAAGCAATTTCAATTTATTCATCTTCATCCTTAAAAATAAGTATAAATCAAGTACTATCTAGGCATACTTTTTACTCTGGTTCAGGTTCTTTGCAGAGATTCAGTAGGAAGTATAGGAAGCACATGCTTCTCAGATAGCTGTCACATCAACAGCCAAATGTGTTAAGTATAGAAATTTAGATTCTGGGATACAGTTCTTTGTCCAGGGATGAATCCTGAGCCAGTTCCAGAAAAGCAAGGGAAGCTGTATACATGAAGTCCTGTGTATAACATACAGAGATATAACAGAAAGTCCCACAGACTAAAAGCGGTAATGCTGGCATTTTTTCCATCCGGGAGTTTCTGGTGAGGTATAAAAATGCTCTTTAGTGCTTCTTCTATTCAGTTTTCTTTGTGTTCAATGCACAGAAGAGCTTTTATGAAGTATCAGAAATTAAATAGTACCCAGGTTCCACTAGCTTCTATTCCCAGAGATATCTTCAAATACTTTTGGTGGCATAAATTAATTGTGCTATTATAATAAGTGGGTGTAATTAGCATTTTTATCAGAGTAAAAGGATTCCCGGGCCTCTATTTCAAAACTAAGTTCTAGATTGGAGTACTGGTATGCATTAAAATACATCAGAGTATTCAGAATGCTCATGTATGTCTACAGCAAGTAAATATTGATAATCACTGCAGAACTGAATGTCAGGAAATGTCATTAATCAGCAGCTGTGAAAAGAAAATCTACACACCAGCAGTAATTTTTTTATTTTTTTAAATGTTTTAAAGACCAAAAATCTGTGTTACTTTTCTCCCGATCCCACTTTGGACTTGGTTACAAGCTCTAACTCCCCCTTAGTGGCCAGCATATCTTAATCTCTAGTAATTTACAGCTTTTTTTCAAAGAATGTCATCACTGCTGATGCACTCTGAGGTTCCCATGAGAATTTCCTTTTCTTGCTTTGACATTTGAGTGAATTGGGTTAGGGAAGGAAAATCCCACGTGTGGATATCAGGCCTTCCATCAGGCAGGTTTGTTCTTAAAATAAGGATCTTCAAGCTCTGCTTTGTCTCCCACAGATCTGTAGTAGTCTTTTGAAGACTCTGATATGGGAGAAAAAGTAGAAAGTAGCCCAGGGAATGTCTTCTTATCAGCAGTTTGGATTAATTTTCCTGGAAAAATGTAACAGCTCTGACCATTTCATCTTTTTTGAAGCTTCTATAAGAGCATGATTGCAGTTTGAAGTTGCAGACCATCTGATCCAACAATTTTGCACTGGGATCTTATAGATTTGGGACAGTGCTTGAAACACACTACATCAGTAGTGATCAGTGTAGCTACTTGTACACAGAATAAAAAAAGATTATGCATATTATATGTACGTGCAACATCCCTTTATGCTAATGGTTAGTGGGCTGTCTGCGGAAATCTCATTGACAGTCCAATAAAAAAAAACCTTTGAGCCATGACTTTTATGAGTTCTGTGGCCTAAAATTTCTAGTTGCCATAATTAAGTATTCTTGTTTTCTCCTAAACAATTCTGATCTGTTTGTTTTACTGCTGGATCTAGAATAAATGAATTACTATTAACAACATTAACTGTTTCAAATTCAGTGAGATCCGTGTCAACTGTCAAAACATAATGAGTGCTCAAGATAGTAAATGAACAAACCTCTCAGCTGAATAGAATTAATGCACTCTCATTATCTTTCAGATGCAGCTCAAAATAACAATGGATGTTGTTCTTTTTTGTTAGAAAATGCACATCTGATTTACTTCTGTTAAGCAGCAGGGTGCTAATCAGTGCAAGGAATGCTGTGCCACTTAAAGTTGAGCTTAGAGCCCTTGCTTACACACCAGTACAAGACTCACGGTGCAGTGTGTCCCAGTAAAACGCACAAATTGTGACCCCTGAAATAAAAATTGGGATGTGCGAAGGAAAATAAAGTCCAAAATGACTTAATGGGAATATGGATACTTTAAATAAGAATGATTTGTGCATTGTTCCATGCAAACACAGCATATACAAATAAGGACATAGATAAGCATAGATAGTACCTATGCACATATATGTATGTATATGTGTACCTTTCAACTTTTGAAGTAAACTGCTTCATTTGATAAATTACATGTTTGCTTTACTCCGCTGCTAGTACTGGAACTTATGCTATTAGGGCAATTTTCAGTGATTGCATTAAGCAAAGAATATTACTGCAGAGAGCTAATTGCTAGTTGTCAAAGTCAGTAGAAAAAATGTTGTCAGGAAATAGCAATATTTATTTTAATGAATTAACACTTTTCATGTGTATCGCTGTATATGGTATTTACACTATAAAATGCTATATGCGATACATCAAAAAGATGTTTAAAACATCAAAAACAAAAACAAAAGTCCTGCACTTAAAGAGGAACATAAAATTTCCTGCTGGGGATGTGGAACATGGAATGCCATCTGTATTATATGGCACTGAGAAAACTGATTATGTTTGGACCTCTATTTCATAGCAGATGGGTTCATTAAATTTAATAGCCTCCAGAGCCTTTAGAAACAGTGTTAAAAACATGTGGAACATGCTGAGACACTTCACTTCTCGCCCCACAGTCATTATAACTCTGGCACAGACTATAAATATTACAGTACTTTATTTCCATTGAAACAGATTACTATTATAATTATTTTTCCTAGTGTACATTTACATGAGAAATGCAGAATGCAAATTGTACTTTTTCAGACTGTGAGATATGCAGTTGATTTTTTTAAATGCATTTTACAGTTCTTTGCACTTGGAGACTTTGTTTATCTTCTTCCTGAGACATCAGCATGCAGCTGTAATGCCACAGCAAAGCTAGGTCTTAAGCAGTTCTGCTCCCAGTGTGGTGCAAGTAAGACAAGCATTATGTTAAACGATAGAAGGGAAATCAGAGCAGTGTTACATCTTGGTTTTAGCTATATGTTAATTCTCTTTTCTAGTATTTTATATGACAGGGCAACTACAGTTTGACCTTGGTCTCTATTCATCTTTCATCACTGGAGCACTGAAAGGTTAAATACCTAATTTAAAATCAGAGTAGTTCCTGCAGAAACATTGCTTTAAATAGTAAGAACTCATCTCTTTTTGGAATATTTTCAGAATTTGATAGGTAAAGGAATATTTTAGTGCTGTTTACCTTTTGATTTTAAATGATGTTTCAAATGAGAACAGGAAAGTTTTACCATGTTTAAGTGCATTGACATCTGTCTAACATTCTTCCACCTCTTCATTTACATGTTCTGATGTTTAACTAAATTACTTTTTTTAGAAACTGTCATATTTAATCATGATTTTTTTCCAAATAACCATATAAGCTTGTTCTTGTACGATGTAATTCTCAGTAATGTTCTTTTGTTCCCATTTCCTTTCTTACAAAATGCTGTGACAACTCACACTATCTTTTATTGTTTTCTAAGTCACTCTTGTTTTGGTTTTACTGACCATTTTATTGTGGATTTTCCTCTTCTTCATATCACTGACTTCAATTTTGTCACTGACCATTGCTGATATTATCAAGATCTGCAAATTTTAATAAACCACTCAAGTCCTGCTATGGTAGATGATGTATGATGACAGGATTAAATAACAATAGCTTCCCCCATATAGCTTACATTCAAAGTAATAAGTAAGAATTGCCAGTTGCTTAGAAAGGGCAGAGGGTGTGAGGACACAGCAAGACAGTATAGGTCAATGCAGTAAGCAATTATCAGTCTGTGAGATCTCGAGGATGAAGGGCAGTGTGTGAAAACACGCACAAATGCATATTCAAGTCTTTCAAATTGGAGTGTCCACTTCTTCAGAGCTCCCACACAAGTGTTCCTTGTCCAGGTCTTAAGAATCATGGAGTTTTTGCTTACGTTTGGTTAAACTGAATTTCATGGAAGCATTCAGGCAATCCATTATTTACAGCTGTAATGGTGTTTCAAAGCGGTTACATTCACGAAACACCTTCTGTGATTAAATTTTGGAAATCAGAAAATTCAGTAAGGTTTGAATGTTAAAGGAACACATTTTGCTGTTTTGAGAGCTGTGAAGTGTAATGATATTATGTTGGGACTTTGTTGTGAATTGTTAGGCTTTTCTTTGCTGTGTTTGTTCTAGACGTGGTGTGTCTTGTGACATGATTGCTTTGCACCAAATTACAGTTTCTTCTTACATTAAAACTGATTGGATGTATGTGAAAAAGTATCCATAGAATTCCACATGTCTGTAGATTTGGCCTGCTGGGTGTTCTCCCACTAGTTACTGTGTACAAATTACAGAGAATTGCTCTGCTGTTGAATTTGACTAACAGGCATATTCATGTCAAAAGGGTATTGGTCTCATTTGCAGACACCTGCACACTAGAGATAGAGCAGCTTGGGACCTTTTCCAGCTGCAGTCTGCCAATGACATACAGTGCCTTTAGGTGAGGGGACAGAAAATGCTTTTCATTTTCAGCTTGTTTCACAGGTAATTTTCTGGTTTTGTTGTGACACAGAAATAAAATCAAAAGTTAAGTCACTAACTAGAGGGAGAATTTGTTTTTAGATCTCTATATGCTATGGTGAATCCAACGTTTAGAATAAATATGTCTATTCGTAGTGAAAATAACTGAAGACATTCATAGCTGGTAACTGTCTGGCTTTGATCTTATTGCCTCCATTCTGAGTGAAATTGAGTTAATGATAAGGAAATTGTAGCTATTTTGTCAGATATATTACCTTTTTCTGCCTGTTTTGGTCGTTAGTTTTCACGTAACAGATTTATTTAGGGTAAATGATAATGTAGGAAAGCAATGAATTTAGTATAATCCCATCCTTTGATCTCATATATGTCATTCTTTGACTTCCTGGAGGAAAGAGGGCAGTGAAGATGAAATATACTTTATCTGCACTGCTGGAGTAAAAATAAGAAAGAACTTATTAAATTATTGTTGCCATTCCAGCTTTGCTGCGGTGGCAGAATTCAGTGTAAAAATGAAAAGAAGAAGAGAGAATAAAAGGAAATTATCTTCTCTTTTGTCTATTGTTCTGCAGATGTTGAAGTTGTTAGTTATTTATAGCTCTCCTTTTTGTATAATCATGAGATTGTACATACAGCTCAGTCATACACACAATACAGTATGCACATTAAACTTACTGTTTATCACAGTCATTATGACTGATATTTTTTTCAAAGTTAGTGTTTTCTGGAGGAAATTATTCAGAAATGCACTTTATTCTACAAGGAATAATAAGATGTTTCCTGCTGATCTTGCTGCTTGACAGCAAGGCATTTGACCTTTGTCCACACCATTGTATTTTGTATTGTATTCCCTTAGTGATTATTTGAAAGATGATCTAACTGGTTAGCAAATGCATGATCTTCAGGAACATCAGTTTCAGCAAGAGAAAGCTTAGAACACTTGTAAGTGTTTTGATTTTGTCTGGAACTCATAAAAGCCATTTTACCTGCACTATCAGATTTTTTGGGATGAAAATCTAATCACCCTAAATATTAGTTGACATTGCCTAGTTCTAGGTAAACCATTAAAATCCCTCACAACTCTATACTAAGTGTTGACACAAGGAGCCTACAGGGCCATTCCATTTAAGGTTGTCTTTTACAGAAGCTTTTTTTTTTATTATCTTTATTTTTTTATGATAGTGTTTATTTAGTGGCACATAAATACTACAAGGAAATACACATTAGAAACAATATACTAATACCAAGAAACAATACAACTTACAGAGCTTTTTAATGTCTTTTTGTTCTGTTGCAGCCAATGACCTCTGTGTAATAATGAAGGCCTCAGTTTTCAATATTGTTAGGTTTATTCCAGAAAACTGTCCTAAAAAAAAAAGAAAGAGTAAACTGCCTAAGCCAGCTAAGTCAGCCATATGCTTGCATTCCATATGGGTTACATTTGTTGATTATTCTTCTTCTTTAATTTACTCTGCAGTAAATCTGTAGTATCTCCATTTGTGTACCTGGAGTTGTACTGATGTAAAACAGAGGACAGATTCGTTGTATTAAATCTCAGTTTAAGGGGGTTGGATTATACTTCTGTTGACTGGTGGAACAATTCTCACATTTTCTTTCTTGGATTAAAGCCTTATAGCCTCAAAAATTCAGGAGTTACAGTGAAGAGCAAGTTGTCTTTAAAGGAAAGAAAAGTTTAATTTTTATTCCCTCCTCACCTTGTCCCTCTTGTGTTCCTGTTCAGTTTATGAAAATGGAGATACAGTGAAAGCTGATTTTGCAATACTCTTGTTTTTTATGTTCACAAAATTTTTACTGTGTAGCCAACCACACGATAATGGAATTTATCACATTTTAGGTCTTAGCATGCCTAAAAATGACCTTAATATCTGCAAGCAGTTCTAGCTCTGACATAGCGGAAGGAATTTTGAGACCTTTTCTTGTGAGTTGTTATAGTGAAGGAGTGGTAAAATTTTCTTGACCTGCTGGATAATGCAATAAGGGGAAAAGAGCAGAAGGTGATAAAGAAATTTGCCTCAGGCCAAAACCATTCCTACATTTCGCAAGCATTTTATTAAATAATGAGAAACTGCATATTTGAAATTGAATTGCAATTCAACTGCGATTTGAAACTTGGATCATCTAGAAACGCTCTCAAATTCATGATCTTTCAACAAGGCAGAATCTTAGATATTGGCCATCAGGTCAAATGGCTTTTAGGAAGCTTTGAACTTTCAAGTAGTGCAGAGTAACAACAGAAAGCTTCTTCCAAAAATAAAAAAGCAAGAGAAATGTAGCTTTTTCTACAGAGTAAGTGAATCTTTATAGAGCCTGATGAATTCAGCTCGCAGTGTGAAGAGTCCATAAAATGCTCCTTGGCTTTTTTAATAAAGTGTAGCTATAAAATCTCACTGTAAAACTGGAATGGTGAGATACGTTAGCTACATACTTATCCGAAGAGTATGAAGACAGAACCTGTTCCTCAAAACAGAGCTAATGAACAAGAAGCAGGATTGAATATGCCATTTTATCATTTATAATGGCAGCACTAGCCATATCTAAGGTACCAACCTACCCACAAACTGATATAAAAATATTACAGAAAAGAAAAATAATATATTGTTAGATTAGTTTATCCAACTAAGAGATTTCACAATGTTAAGTGATGGAGATTTTTTCTAAGCTTTTTTAAACTATTCTTTGTTTTATCATATATTTTAAAAATAATGCTTGTAACAATTAGAGACTTAACCCTGCCTTCTGATACTGTACATCTCTGTTAGCTAATCAAATCAGTAGCTTTGCTTATGCATGTGAACCTGAAACACACGTTTCTAATTTGGAGACACACGATGGTCACCTTGCTACTAGAGCATAATATTTTAGCATATTGGTAACTTATTTCCAAAGTACACATTGGACATTTGATTCTCAAATGTTTACGCGAAGCCTGCACATATATCTTTCATGGAGATTTGTTTTCTGGATTTAAGGAATATGCCTCCTTCCTTCACAAAGCAAAACACAACATTTATACTAAATATCTGAGCTCAGTTCCTGGGTTTCTGACTGTAGCTTTTATGCAGTATTTTTGCACGCAATTTGTTCCTTCTGTTTGTTTATGCTTCATCTGAGCTTTTGGGAGTGTGCCTTAATATGGATGCGTCAATGTTTTCCTTTTCAGAGGCAAATTGATAAACAAAAGAAAAGGTGATTCCCTTTGAAAAACCGTTTGAAGCTTTTCATGTAGTAGTTGTGCTACCTTTCCTGCTGCCTTTCCTGCTGCTTTCTTGTGCCATTGATCTTTTGTCGTATTTGTGGATTTCTTATTCTCAGTAAAGGAAATTGTCCTAACACCGTTGTGCCTTCTTTCTTCCTTTAAAATGCATCCCCTTTTGTTTATTATCTCAAATAATCTTAGGAATGTATGGTATCTATCTCATTATGCCCTCCAGCATCCTGCTCCTTTCAGAGCAGTTCTGATCCATTGGTTACTGTCATAATCTTTAAAGTATTTTGTGCTACCTAAATTCAAATTTTTTTCAAGAATATTGCTCATTCAAAACCCCACTGAACTAATTGAAAGATTCTCATTGACTCTAACGGGTGTTGGGTACGCCGCTTGTTTGGTTTTGCTTTGAGGCCAGTTTGGATTTTATTGTGGGAGAAAGCTCCTAAGAGGTTTTATGATTAAGAAATTATTTTTTATTTCTAGGACTGTTAAGGAATTTTCCTTTTTTCCAAATGTGAAAGGACATTTATGTGTAAATGAATATGTGCACCTATCTTCTGAGGGTGATTCTTTTTTTCCCTCCTTCTCTTCCTCCCTTCCCTCTCTCCCTCTCCTGGGTAATTCAGAATAAGTTTTTACAGTGTAAAGACTTTGCTGTTGTTTTTTAATTTGAAATACAAGTACGATTTATTTTTTTTTCTAGCTCTTGTTTTACTACAATGCAGATACTAGAACTATTTCTCTGGGAAGGATTCTCACGCTATTAGCTATCACCTTCCTTACAGTCTTTCTGAATGTCTCATTTATAAATAATTAGCATTAGCAATAATTAAAATGACACTATCTGTTCTTATAGAAGTGGCACAACTGCTAATAAATGCTGAAGAGTATGTGCTATAAGGAGAAAGAGTCTAACTGTATAATTTGATGCCATTTCACATGGATGGGAATCAGAATCTTACAAGTTTGTTGGATGTCATATTATGTGCAATGATGTTCAGTATTAGAAATTTCTTTTCCCTTTGATATGACTAAGAACAAGGCTGATAAAAATGCTTGTTGTCTAGAATTCAGGTGTATTGATTTCAGTTCTCTTGTACATGTAGACAAAATTGACATTGTATTATTGTTTTACACAATGGGAAGCTTCTTCAGTGCTCTTAAAGTTGGATGGTACATGGTTAACGGGAGTGTGGTGTGAGGTGGTTGTTGGGTTTTTTTACCAGACTTGAGAGGTATGATCAGAAGCTCTTTCTCAGTTTCTGCCTTAGTTCACTTCTGCACCCTGTTCTGGCTTCTGTGGTTATTCTCTTTCCAACAATTTTTCATCTTTTGAATAAAAATGTATTTGATCTAAATTGTGAGCTTTCTAAACTGTTTGTGGTGCTTTAGCAAATCAACTAATGCTAAAAGCAAGCACAGTAAAAGAAGTTGCATAGTGTTTTAATTATTTTCAGGTTAACTCTGTCTTCAGTGTGAAGTATTCATATCAATGAAATTTAACATCATGTCTGGACACATCTGTATGTTTTGTCAGTAGCAACAGAAGTTAGAAAAATACTTTGAAACAATTTACATTGCTTCACTTCTGTACTGGTAATATAAAGAAACAGACTGATCAAGCACTAACATTAATTAAAGCAAAACAACACAAAGCCGAAACCTAATATTTCACTAACATTTCAATAAACTATATTAATGGGAATATGGGAATCATCACCAGTCATATCATTTAAGTTGCATTACAATTTCAGATTTTATAATAATATGTCTTTAAGCAGTTTGGAGTTTCTGATAATTTCAGGGCCAGGAATGTTTAGGGACCTGTGCCTCTAGATCTAGGAAATAGTTCTGATGCTCTGCTCAGACATGGAAATATTTTGAGTGCTGTATGAATTTAAAAAAACCTACTAATAAGTCATTCACTGCCAGAATAACTATGCAGTCCAGCAGTTCCTAACCAGTAAAATACAGGCACTAGGTTTAAATAAGCATAGGAAATCATCCTGAAGGATGTCTCCTTGCTGCTGGTGCTCGTCTGTTTCTCTCTTAGAGTCAATTGTAGAGCTCATGTTTAGTGATATTACAGAAGACGTTAATTAGCTTTAGACCCGTTGTGTGTTTGTAACTCAGAATATTTGCGACAAATTTCTACAAGTTCCAGCTCTCAAGTTGAAGTCAATAAACAGATCCTACATGAGATACAAGCACTATCAAAACCACCAGTTCCTAAAATAAGTATTATCCCACTTCATGCAAGATGAGTCTGTGTGTTCCCCCATAGGAAAAACCAATAGAAAAGTTTCCTGTAAAACTCACTTACAGTCTCACAAACAGCATTAAATTTCTTAATGGTGGAACAAAAATGTCTTATGCATGTGTAATTCTCTTGTTCATGTGGTCCACAGTTGAAGTGCAAGTGAACTAGTTGTCTCCATAACTTGAGGAAGGTCACCCTGAAAACATAAAAATTAATAATCCAAAAACCAAATAGCTGTAGCATTTTGAAAAGACTGTTCATTTATTAGTAGTAATTAGTAGCAATTATTGTGCTACTGTTGATCCCATTTTTAGAAACAGCTATTTTCATTGTTTTGTGTATGAGATAAAAACACTAAATATGCAGAATTTAATGTAATTTATGTCACTTAGTATTACATGATAAATTGTTTTATTTGGAGTTGTCTATATTTAGAAATATATTCCAATTCCATCCATGAATGTTTGTACAGTTTTTGTTTAGGAAGGAAATATCTACTATATAACAGATAAGAGAATAGTTACATCAGTAATTTCTATAGGGAAATCTAAATATAGTAATGTTTATACTTAATATATGTTTGCATATATAAACAGAATTTACCATGGACATCTATCTAACTAACAAGTTTTTCTTCACTGGTGTAATAATGAAAATAGAACTCACTCCCTTTAAATACACATGCACAAGGCCAAAATTTAGTTCATGATTTGTGGAATGTTCTTGGAGTGTCTGATTTCTTAAGTCAGTTCTGCTACTTTGATCTTTAGTCATGTGATTTATTTGTGAAATTAACATAATTCTTTTAAAAAATAATTATTTATGACTAAAGTTTCTAGCCAAACTTTGCATTTAAAGGAATCATTCTGGATAATTTAAATACAATCTTTCCTGTCAATATTTTGTATTCATCAGAAAGACAGAATAATTAATTTATGCAATTAAAAGAATCACTGTCACAGACTCACAAAATAACTGAGTCTGGAAAGGGACCTCCTGTAGATCATCTAGTCCAACCCTGTGCTCAAGCAGGATTAGCTGGATCAAGGTTGGCAAGACTGCGTTCAATTGGGCTTTGAACATCACTACAAACTCTTTGGGCAGCGTGCTCTAGTCTTTAATTTATCACTCTTACAGGAAAAAATGTAAGAATATTCCTACAAATATGGATTTCTTGTCTGTTAACTTCAACACGAAGTTCAGCGAGCAGGTGCAGCCAGATATGACTTAATTAATTAACCATTTTGAAAGTTGAGCATATTTAGATTTTTTTTTGGTGTTAATTATTCTTATTTAAAAAAAAGGTTGCTAGAAAGTGCATTAGAGATTATTGAGTCATTTACATTATTAAACAGTTATGTATTTTAGAAAATGTGTGAAAACTTCAAAGGGCAAAACCATTTTATGGCAAACATGTTTAGTATGTACATGTAATATTTTAGTGTGCTCTGCTATTTCTTGATTCCAGTCTGATACCTTTGTGGCTCCTGTGTTTTCTCTTTTGCATGTTTGACAAGAGTTAACTTTATTTTCTGTCATCTTTTTAAAGAGAGAACTAGAATTGTAGTTTTCATCTATATTTTATGAGTCTTTTCTCCATAGCAACATTTAGGTTTCCTCAGACTGGTGTACTTTGCATGCATCCTCAACTAAAATGCTGTACTGCAAAATATTTGGTAGCACAGTAAAACAATTACGTGAACAAAGAAGGATTTCCTATTGAATCCCTTGAAAAATCAAGTGCACTTTCCTTATGGATATTAGCCCAGTATGCTGCAGGTTAACGTCACTCTTTTAATATTTATACTGAAATCTTAAGATCAGGAACATCCCAGTAGGAGGCTGAATTTTTTTTTCTTCCTCCATGAATGCATATAATTATCTATAATGCCTCTAGTACTTACATGTTTCTAGGAAGTAGAGAATAAGTGCCAAAAGAAAAATTGCCAAAATTGTAGTATTTAAATGTTATAGCTTATAGCAACTAAGTAGATTTTCAAGCAGAAAATTTACATTTTCTGCTAAAAATTGAGAGTTTGACTGTTCTTTCTGTTCTATCCCAAGTTTGGGGCATTTTTGGGAAGAGCTGTGGAAGCCTGCCGAGCAATGTATGGAATGTTTTGCATTTCTTTATACACATAGATTAACCACTATCTACCCTTACATTTATTTATATTATATGATGGCATAAACAGACAACCTGTATTAGAGAGTACCTGGCACGTGTATGCACTAACTATTCTATCCTTTTTTTGTCTCATTCTTTTCTGAGAAGCTTCACTGATATGTGCGAAATCTTCTTCCTTACTGTGATGTTAAGTACAGCACCTACATGCTTTTCACACCTTTCCTTGAAGTGTATTTCCAAAAAGTAAAAGCTTTAATACATACATTCAATGCCAAATCCAGAGGCAGTGTGTGACATGTACCGGATGAGTCTGAACATTGCAAACCAACGTCAATTTAGCTATGCATAGATGTTAAATTTGGTGCAGCCCAAGAAACTATTTACAGAAATGGCTGTATTATCAAAGCTGCATTCATACTTGATCATTATTTACTAGCTTGTTTGTACTTAATTTCTATTGATTTTGATTGTATCTGATTACAGAACAATCAAATCAGTGGGGTTGTTAGCCTTTTTCTGCCATTGAAATGTTTGGCAGAATAGGACTGTAGAAATGAAGTCAGTGAATTTATAATAAGAGTTATTTATTTATTTTTGAATGCTTTAACATAAATACAGTAGAACAATTTTTTGACAAAGATAATTTCATACAATCATTATTAGAAAAACAGAACATGGAAAATTAATTTCATAGTGATGTTTGACTCCTTTGCCTATCTTGGTTTGTTTTGCTAGTTAGTAGTGTCTCTAATTTTTCTTCTTCTGAAAATACCGAACAAGTTTCCACAAAGGGCTCAAAACAATACTAGATTATTTTCAAATGTGGAAAGAATGACACTGTGTGCAATAACAGTATTGAAAAGCCTCCTACAATTATTTATTCTTTGTTACATTGTGTGGCAGGACACCAAGTTGACCTAAATTTAGAGATGGAATTCTCAATATGTCTTACTTAAATCAAGCATACTGTGAACCTCAAGGGGCTTGCAGTCCCTGAAGCATATATTTTTTACAATACAAAATAGAATAATAAAATTGGTTTGGTAAAGAAAATCTGAGTTTTCTGGGAAAGACAGATTGAAAGAAACACCTATTACCCAGATGGTAAACAAGGAGCAAGTAAAACAGACAGATGCCCTATCATGTCTTCTTTAAAGACAATCACCAGAGGGAGGGAGAGAGAGACACTAATGGAAAACAAATAGGAACAGGAGGTACTTTGGCATGGTTGGAGCTGAATAAAGACACCATAGTTTACCACAGGTGCAAGTAGCATAGGAAGGTCTGCAGTGCTTTTTGAGAGCTAGGGGAAGATCACACAGTTTACTGCAAAACTGCCTCTTGGCAGCATATAAAGCAAACCACAGGAATCAGAGGTACCTGCTGGGTTTTACACAGAGACAGGCAGGTTTTAGACTGTACAATAAAGGGTCAGACCGGAGGACTATTACTGTTATTGTTAGGAAGATTATTTGTTTCCTATGGCCTCCCAGAAGGGGTAATGTCAGTTAAACCTCCATAGTTTATTTCAAGGGAATTTGTAGCAATTATTAAACTGAATTGCTGACATATAGAATCTTGTAACAGCCGAGTTTCAAATCAGCAACAGAATGAAGATTTGTCTGGCTGTAACAAAGAGCACTGGCTTTTTCTTAAGGAAAAGACTGCAAACCTGTCTTGAAGCTTAGGTGAAAATTGACAAGAATGCCAGTCCAGGAAAAATGATAATGGAATGTAAATCTCATCTGCTGACCCTATTCTTCTCAATCAAGGCTTTGACTACTATTTCAGAGCAAGGAAATATTCTTGGTTTTGCAAAAGGCTATAAATGGGTTTGACAAACTGAATTCAGCAACAGATAATATGGACTTGTTAACTCCTATTAATGTGCTCTTGAAAATAATCAATTACTTAAACAACAGACTTTTAAAGAAACACATATAGATGATACTTTAATGTGATCATTGCTCGTATTTTGCTATTGTTTTAAGTTGTAGCGTGAAAGAATTTTACTTGCAGCGATTCTCCCTGCAATGATATTTGTTACATTTTATGTTGTGAACACAGAGAAATTGTGGCTAGTTGCTTGTGAATTCAAGATCATGTGACAATTCTCTTTCATGACATATACTAATGTGGATATTAGCTTTTAGCAGAGTGCTATATGTTAGTTATTTTTTCTATTTATTTGAATTCAGAACACGGAAAAAAGGTCAGTCAGGAACTCACTAGAAATCTTGAAGGTCCTTTTGCATTTGGTATTGATTCTCCTCCCTGCTTCTATATTCAGGTGATGCCTGTAAAGGAACAATTTGTATTGGAAAAAGGAATTTTCTGAGAAGGTGGATTTAGCACAAAGCTAAATTGCTGTGTGGTCAATTTTTCTATGAGTATGAAAGTAAGAGGAGAAGAACTTGGAAAAAGGGAAAACTGTATTATGCCTATAATAGTTTATTTTTCTGAGTTCCTCTCTATTACCAACAATGGGTTTTCTTTTTCCTGAAGTGAAAATGGAACCCACTTTTCACCTCTTGATAAAGAAGGTATTTTGTATGTAATAGAGTCTACTGCCTGCTCTGCGTGCCTTTTTTACATGCGTTGTTGCTCACAGTAAATACTGTGCATACAACCAGGTATGGCTAATCTTGTCTAAGAATGTCTGTGTGATATAAATATGCATATATGCATAAACTCTTACTTTTTATTTGCAGATATGTACATGTAATCATAGCTGTGTTTATGGTACAGAAATGTATTGTTCTATGCATACATTATTGTCTATTATGCATATATGAAAATATGTTTGCATAAGCAGTCAATAACTTTCTATTACTATTTTGTTTTTCTTTCCTACTTAAATGTGATAAACTGTTCTTAATGTTAATTTCATTCATAGTAAGTGTAGATTTAGATGTTTTCAAACCAAGAATGGCTGGTTTTAAAACTAAAACTATCTTTATGTTGAATTATATTTGTGTACAGGAAGATGGAACTACTTCACAGTTCAAGTGTGATACCATATCTGATGAGAAAACAGTCCCTGTCTTAGTATCGTGGTATTTAACAAATTGCATGGTGCTTTTGTGATACCTAGTA
The DNA here is from genome assembly GCF_001431845.1 of Calidris pugnax. Classification (NCBI taxonomy): domain Eukaryota; kingdom Metazoa; phylum Chordata; class Aves; order Charadriiformes; family Scolopacidae; genus Calidris; species Calidris pugnax. Next base: position 814,730 of record NW_015090851.1, read on the forward strand.
GAGAAGCTATCAAATAATAAAGTCAATAAGCCCTCAATAAGTTGAAACAATTGGCAATATAAACCTAGTTTCTCTAGTTTCTTTCCTTTGTTTTACATTCCGTTATATTTGTGATTTTATGACTACAACAGCTAAAGTAGCTGTTCAAATTACTTTAATGTATAATGATTGCTTGTTCTGTTTTGTTGTTTTCCAGCTCCCTCAGGCTCAAAAGGTAAAATATTTTAATCAAATCTTAGTCATTCAAAGCAGTCACCAGTCCTTCATGTTTCCATGGTGTTGTGAGTATAGTACAGTGGTGATCAGTGAAACAGGTCGCTGGGCCTCTGGAGTTGAGCAGCAGGAAGGGTAGCTGACATCAAGGCCAGCTATGGTACTTGCTGAGAGCAGCTCTTCAAATATATGAGGTATTTTAAAATGATAGGCATATAGTAGCCTACAACTTTAAAACAACAGGGAAGCTATTTTATCAACAGTTTGAAATAATAGTAAGGATAAAAAACACCCCAACCCACCGCATTACTCCATGTGAAACTTCTCTGGATCATTTTGTCTCTATTGTAGAGACTGCGGAACCCATGATATAGCTGATACCCTTTCACTGCTTACCACTGTATCTATCAACACACCTTTGAATACATCCAACATTTGACTTCTCTAATAGGTTGCATACAGTTTTCATGTAACACGCTCTTGCCTTTAAATAATTTCTGCATCGATATGGTATGTTACCCGAGTCACTACTGCACATCATGATAGCACAGTGATTGTGGCAAACTCGAAGAATTGCTTGATGCCTGTTGCATCATCCTTGTATATTTCACAAATATAATTAAAGCTTCCAGAAAGTCTAGATGCTGATTTGTGGTGAAAAATATTAAAATGAAAAGATGAACGGAATATACTGGGAAATAGCAATACTGACTCATCCAAGTCAAACTTATTGTGCTAGGTAAAGAGTCTTTAATAAGAAATGTCATAACAATTAATCAGTTTAAGATCACTGTTATTAACAGTCTTGGATCGTGATCAAAGTTCAGTTTTTAATGAAAACTATAGGTTAGGTGATCTTCAATGAATAGCTTTTGCAGAATGGTGAGGGCATTCGTGGAACTCAAAACTTTGAAATGGTTAATTAATGGATCTCCTCTGCTTTAAGTTTAAAAAGCAAGAAATATGAGCATGGGAGCTTTCGTTTTTATGATGCTATGTATATTTGAAATTTCCATGCTCATGGAGCTCAGCAAATTCTATTTCAAATCTGCAGGTAATGTGCTACTTGTTCATATGTCCATAGTTTCCTCTTGTCTTTTGATAGTTGCAGAGCTTGCCAAATATGACATGATAACAAAAATTGTTGCTTTTATTTTTCTTCTGGAAATAGATGGTTTGAAGAAATCTTTTGTTTACAGCTTCCTGGAAAAGTAGGAGGACTAAAAGACTGTCTAGATTGAGTAACTTTGGCTTTTTCATGTTCATGTGCTTGTCTAAAAGTTTATACCAAATGCTTCCCTTAACAGTGTGCAGAAAGATGAGACAGAGCAAGGTTATAATATGATGGTGCAGAAAGATATAAACAGTCAGGCTGTTACGAGATCGTGTCATGTGGTGCTGTATTATATGTTCTGAGGTCCACAATTCTGAGCTATTAACTAATATTCTGCTACAAATTACTCAAGTTTGAGGTTACTGAAAAAGCACACAGTTTTCATGGAAGGTCAAAAAATTTTCACTCTGTTTATCCCTTGAGCAAACTAATGCAGAACTAAAGCCACATATTTTCATTATGTATGCATAATGTCTACTGGACTATATGCTACTTTCATGCAGAGAAAGAGGAGCAGGGTAGGAAGGAAGGAATGGGAATGGGATGGGGAGAGAGGACAAATACAAGAAGCCACAAGGGCTTTTGATGGCTTCAGGTAAGAAATAAGGCTTTTCATAATCATGGCCTAATAGCTTATGAACAAAACAAGAGAATCCCTTGCTATCTGCAAGGTGAAGGGAAGCAGCACAGGGCTGATGCATGCCTTTATGAATGACTTAGTCATTAGTGTACATGTTTTGCCATATGGTGTCTGAACTTGTACTGTATTTTTGTTGGAATATATGTATCATCTTGCAAATGTTTTCTCTATAAACATTTCAAACAGTCATGTCTCTCTAAACATGTTCACTTTAATCTTTGAGTGATCTGAAAGAAAAATGTGGCATTCCAAGTTTACCTTTACTATTTTATATCTGTTATAAATACTTGGTCATCTTGCTGAAATGTGTTATGCCTTTTATGTGAAGCACTTTGGCTACAGTCTTCTCAGTGTTTAGTCAATTTCCTGTGGTGATTAGCTGTTGATTTTCAAGACCTGTAGGTTCTCAACTCTCTGTGGCAGTTAAATAACAATTAAAGCCTGTTACTGTTATCCGATCTGCTCTAAATCAAATTGTTGCAGATTCAGAATAGGAGTGCAGGTGAAACGAAGTATGAGGAGTTTAGGGTGGATGTCTGTTGCACCATGATGTTTGTCTTGAAAAGATCTTTGTGATATAGCCTATACTTGAAATAGAAAATACCACAAAACCGAAAAAGCCCCACCATAATTTCAGGTGATCAAGATGCTGGTTTATTATGGTTATGTAGCTTTCAGAAGAAACTATGTCGAGGAAGATCCAATGTATCCAAAAGAAAGAGCCACTATCCAAACAAATGGAAGAAATTAATGTGAAATTTGTATGTCCTTTATGTTGCTTTTCTGGACACTTCTAGGTAACCACCCCTGCAGGGCTGTGAAAATAGTAATAAACAAAGAAATAACTCAAATTTACTGATTTTCAGATTTTTTTTTGGTTTGGCTTCCAAAATGACCTTCATCTTTGAAGCACTTTTGAAAACCAGCTTTTGTATTCATAGACGAGAAAAAGCTATTCTTCCTTAATAGCTCAAAAAGGTGTTTTGCTTTCTAATAGGAAAGCTTTACTTGCAGCTTTCTTGAGCGAACACAGCAGGATTCAAAATCTGTTGTCCTACTCCTGCTGTGATGTTTTGTTCTACTTAGCTTGTGTAAAGAAGGTAGAAGTGAATAAATTAGGCACACAAATCAGCAGCAGGTAGTTGTGTTTATGAACATTTAGGAAAGTTCATTTTAATGGTTCGCTCATGAATGGAATCATATTTCCTCCATATAGAAATGTTTTTATGATATTTGCTGCCCAAAAGTTCCTGACAGCTTTCTTCTCTCTTTCTGTGTTATCCCTTAACTTCTGTAAGTAGTGCTTTGCCCTCCTTTTATCTTAATGCTATCATCTTTCAGCCATTTGGAAGCATCATTTATCATTCCCTGCATCATTTACCTTCTTATACTTTGAAGTGTTGAATTAACTGTCACTGGGAATAGAAAATGGAAAATTTGCAAAGCCACTATTTCATTGAAGTGCATGACTAGTGATTTTAGCATTTTTATAAAATTATAGATGATAAATTGAATCTAATGAAGTACAAAATAATCATGAAGTAAACATTTTGACCCTGATTTAGCATTCCTTTGAATCCTTTTTCTGATGATGAGAGGCTATTGTTTTTCACTTTTATAACGTATATGAAGTTGAACAATGCATTCATAAAACTGCATTAAACTTTTCGCATACATGTTAATTGCAATCTTACATTTAGTTTCCAAATTTCTTTCTCACACTCCTCAATAAGGAAGCTGACTTTTAATAACATTTTTGAGTCAGCTGTTTGCAAGCTCTGAATAACTATTTTACAATATGAGGGTTTTTTTGTGTTTCATTTCTGTGTGGTAAACACAGAAATGTCTCTCTAATTTAATACATTCACACAGGTTCTTATATTGTCCTGGGCCATGATTTGAATCTAACCCCAAATAATAGCTGTTCTTTTTTCATGTAGTCTATATAAAACAAAATTAAATGGTCAAATTCCAGTTCTCTGATACTTCCAGTCTGCGTCATGACTCTATTCAGCACATAAAAGCACAGTACTCACAGGAGAGGACAACACCTCCTGAAGCAAGCCAATGTGGATTGGGGAAAGAAGGAAAGGAGGTGGCTTGTGAAGGTGGCAGGGTTATAACAAGGTACTGAAGACAAAACAAAAGCTTCAGCATGAACCTCATGCTTAAAATACATCCCTACAGAACTGCTGTCTGCAACAACATTGTGGCAACCACTTTCAATGCTGGTGCCTTGTCAGAGGATTTGTGGTGTTCCCATGCCCCAGTTTCACCTGACTTTCAGTCCCTCTGAATATAGCAATATTTCTCCCCTAATTTTATTTTTTTTTTTTTTTTTTTCAAGGCTGTATAGGCTGTGCCAGCAGACCTTCTCTTTGACCTATTTCCTCCTGGAAGCCCATTACATCATATTTCTTTCTAGGTCTACAGACCAAGCGTTCCTATGTCAGCATAGCTGCACAGCACTGCTCAGACAATTAATCCAGTGCCTCTATTTAGCCCTATCATATCTCCTGGCCTTGCTTCAATTTTTGATTCAGAATGCTAGCAACAATTTGAAGCTCTGTCTTGTAGATAAAGTGGCCTGTGGACCTTTTCTGCATTTCAACCTGTTGGTAATTTATTTAAGTATTGTGGAAATCAAAGCTCCTGTTGTGGGGTTTAGAAGTTTCATGTGAGGAGTAAGTGGATGCTGGTTTATTTTTTGTTTCTGGAGGTTTATTTGAGGTTGTTCTGAGGAGGATAACACTGTACATCAAAGAGTTAAGGGGAAAATTGTAGCAGTTATATCTATTTCTAAAATAGAGAAGTTTTTGTCCAATTATAAAACTATTACTGCTGGGCATTACAGGTTGTGACTTTCTCAGAGAGTAAGTTCTGTTTTTTTATTCTGAACAGCCAAGAGTCATTTAGCCTGGGAATGCATTTTTCCTGATTCTTGAGATGGTTTTTAAAGGTTTGTTACTGTTTGCTAAGCATTTTATCAAACTGAGTGACCATGGCCCTTGTATAGATTCCCGCCTAAAACTGTTGCCACTAGGTCTTTTCAGTAGAATAACTTTCTGGGGCAAACCACTAAAGCTCTCCCTTTCATTCATCATTTTAGACTGTGGATGATAACTTACAAAATCCTGAGATCTAGTTGAAAAGTCTGTGTTTTTCTTTGGAGGTCTAAATTTAGTTTTTCTTGCCAATGTCATGCAAAGTAACCTGGCAATTCTTATACAAAACATAGTGGTGCAAGTTGGAGAAACTACAAAAACTTACTTTTCTGCAATACTATTAGATGAACATGTTGCAAAATTAATATTCCATAGCATAAGTCATCCAAACTTCAAATGAACCGAACCCAAGTATTGAAATACATGTATTTTTACTCTACCATTGTAATCCCATGTTTTAGAGAGTCATAGGAATAATAACACTTAAACTACTTGTGTTTATGTGGGGATATCTTTCTAGACTTGAACTTATAAGAAACATCTGAGAGGCTGTACAATTCAGTAGTCTCCCATAAGCATATATGCCCATATGCATGAATCCACGCACATTTAATATTTCCCTGAACCGACTTCCCATGAATTCTTATTGCACCAATTTAACATTTTTGTAGGTTCATTATCCAGTCAAGCACTGTCAAATCACTGACATTTCATAAGCTCTTTGAGACTGAAGTTGCCTTATATTTTTCTTCTAATGGTGGTTCTGCTTAAATGGTGGCAGAGTTCTGCTTAAATATTCCCAGAATCACCTGATGGAAGAGGTCTATTAGTTTTACTCATGATATAAAAGACATGGAAATACCTTCTGCTGCCTTATTTCCTTTCCTAAGAAGGAAAGAAAATGAATTGATGACGGTCTTGAGTGGAAGCCAAGCTCAGGAGGAGATTAAATTGAGGCTTGTTTTGTTGCTTTTGGTTTATTAATAAACCCTAGAGGGAATTATGTTATTGTGAGTTCATATTCTTAGCAGAAGATGAAATTTGTAGTGTATTCAAATGCAGAACTAAATCGAAATTAACAGCTCAGCCGAAAGGTAGAAAATGGAAGAATGTTTGAAATGGCTGGTGGAACAACAGCTGCTGCAGTATGAAAACTTAATTGTACTGAAAAAGAGGTGCTCATTCAGCATAGGGAGGAGTCCTTTTTCTGGTTTTCAGAGGAGAAACTTGAATGTGAAAAAGCACCTTACTGCAAAGGAGTTGTGCCTGTGTGTACATGGGTTCAGGGGTTCCACTGGGTAGTGTGCCTTTGCCACGAGAAGGACTGTAATGAGCCTTCACGTTGCTTTCACAGTACTGTGGAGAATTTATTCAGGATCAAAGCACTTGGTGTAGACAGCACAAGCTCCTCAGGTCTCGTATGTTGTTGGGGATTTCTAGACACACGCACTGGTCCTATCCTGTCTGAGGAAATGGCAGAACAATACTGATCAATAGATTAGTCTGGTAGAATAGTGGAGACTGCAGAGGTTTGAGAGAACTGAATTTAGAGAGGAAGCACAGACTGATTGTGTTTATGAAGGAAGATGCCTTTGTATATGAATTGGCATAGACAGTCTGTGTTTCCTCTCATGAAGGTATCTTCCTGATTCATTAAGGGAGATGCTGATTACAGGACTCATCAACTGCAGTCCTTAATCAAAATGAATCAGCTGGAGAACTTAATTGCCTTTTCTTTTTTTTTTTTGGTTTTGTTCCCCACCCCCAAACAGTGACGACTGTATTCTATGGGGCAGCCTATTTCCCCTTATTACATTCCATGCTCGCAAATTAAAACATTCCAATATCTGGATGGATAAAGAGTTTATTGAATAAAATGTCTTTGCAGGATTCCTGTGATGAGATAAGCTCAGGGTTTTGTTTTGAAATGCGTAAGGCTCATGTAAACACGCTAATTTGGCTTTTGGAAAAAGCAAGAACTTCCTATTCTATGGGGAATAAATATCTAACAGAGTAAGGAAATTCTGAAAGGACAGGCCCTTAGTGCCGTACTGCATATAATCAGAGTTCTGTATTGTTTAGCATGAAGATGACTTACTCTGCAAGAGTGGAGAGTTGCTGATGTTGACTGATGTTCAGATGGTTCGCATTTGTAAAAGTACTGATCTAAATAAATATAGGAAAATATAAATTAATATTTGTTTTATAAATATAAATAATACAGGCCTGACCTCATTTGCCTTTTTTAAGAAGTTACTCTCTAAGAAAGTGACATATTTATGACAATGACAATGTCATAATTGACAATGCCTGGAGCATTGCTCTGGAATTCTTATCTTTTGTTTGTGTTAGTTTCCTTCTGTTTCCAGTAATCCAAAACCAAGAATTTGAAGAAACTGGAATTCAAATCCACTTCTAAAACCTGGAAGTACTTTCTTCAAAAATCACAAGGGACCTTAACAAGCTTGGCTGTACAGACAAGATTAGTTAGTGCACAGAGAGCATCACTGGCTTAAAACTGTTAAACTGTTCTTCAGTGATTACTTTGTAGTTATATTTTGCCAATATTTTTAAAAAGCCAACAACAATTAATAGCTCTCTAGAGTTTTCAGAGGCCTAATGAAATTAAATGCCCAAGCCCTGGCAGAGGCAGGTAGTACTGTTTTTGTACTATTTTTGTACTATTCCAATAATTTTGATTTGGTCCTATCTTATACTCTGCAGAATGTTATGCTGAATCTGGGAAGCGTTTAGGTGAATTTGAATGCTGTTTCTTATATTTAATTTTATAGCAAAACTAGAAAATGTTTTGAAAGGCACTTCAAAGCACATACATTTTCCTGAGTTCACATCTGTTGGTAGCCTCAAGTGCTGGACCTTTCCAGTGGAATTCTTTTTTTCCTGGAGGGTTGAGGATGATGCAGCTTTTGTTTCCTTACCTTTTTCTTTATATTATGTAACTACTTGAAGGAAATAAAACCACAGTAATTGAAATGCTGCTAAATAGGTAAGAGAGAGGACTTCAATGTCAGAGCCTATGTGTGTTAACTGATATGGTGCCCCAGGTAAAGAATAAGCTTAGACACTTACTCAGGTTATAAAGTTTGAAGAAATAGAAAGGAGCTCAATTTGCTAAAGAGACTTTATTGCACTGAAAAAAAAACATTATAGAAGTAGAGGGGAAGAGAAGCAACAAAGGGTTTTCTTTGAGAACAGAACAAGAATTTGAAACAGAGACTTGGAGGAATGGAAAGTGATGAGTAGTTCTCTCTATATATATTTTTTGGTTCAAATTAATCCTTATTTGTGAAGACAGTTGATCTGCCAGCAACGTTTTTTAAAGCAGAAGCCATATACGTAACAAACATAATATTGAGTGAATATATTTTTGTAAAACCTTTCTCTTTGTTTCCCATGAATCCTGCTAACTCTCAGAATAGCAGGGGTCAGTAAGGATGAACCAAGTAAACCTAGCATGTAGCTTTAAACAATTTTGAATAATCAGACTGTGGGGTATTATTGTGCCACATAAAGCATACCTTTGTAAAAATGACAGTAATTACTAGTATTTGTTGTTCATGTTAGGTATTCCTAAGAGACTGGAAGGACAGCCTATTTAAAGATTGAGATTAAATTCACGGTGCTTCATGTTTTAGACATTCCCAAGGGCCTTTCACTGTATGTAACTTGTAGCCGTCCATCTGGTGATGTTATTGCATTATAGTAAGATAAGTATAATTTTCTGTATTTGCTAATAACACTAAAACACCCCTGATTCTATGTGTAACCAAGTTATGTGTTGCTTGCTCAGGAGCATGTATTTTGTTCTTATTAAAAAAAACCCAATGCAACACATAATCATTCTTCAAGATGTTTCCTGTAAGAAATGTTTGACTACAGTATTTTCTTTTTTATATGCCTACATAATTATTTTCTGAGCCTGAGTGATGTCCAGTTGATGAGTTTGGGAATCATAAGGATTGTCTGTATTTTGTTTTTGGGGAAAACAAACAATAATAGAGTAACCAATGAGTTTATTACTAATTATACAATAATCTGAATTTTTAAATTTAGTACAGTCATTCAGACACTTCATCATTATATATTAATTTTGTTTTTCTGAATTTGTGATATTTAACATTTTTCGTTAACTTCTAATTAAGCATTGCTGATGATTTTAAAAAAATCCTAACCAGTCCTGAGGATATCAGTGGTACATTTGTTCTGAATGTAACTAATGTAAGCTGAAGTTTGATCAGTGGTTAGAGAGCATATTACAGTTTTTTTTTTTTCCTCAGAATCACTAAATTTTTCAAAAACCTGCATGAGCTGTTACAGAGTTCTGCTATTATATAAGAAATTGTCAGACTTGCAAAGCAACAATGCAAAATACCTAGTTCATGGCTTCCTTTGCAATTTATTAATGGACTCTAGCATTAATTGTCTTAGCAGAAATACCCAGTGGCTAGCATTCTACTATTTCAAAGTATTTCTGCCAAAATGTCATTGCCCAGGGAGTAAAGCTGTGGTCCTCCTTAGCAGATAATTCCTCACAATCTAACGATTTTTTTGAAGCAAATACTGCAGCTTGAGTTGGTGACTCAGTGAAATGTCATAAATGCGAGTCATCTATCAGCCAGTTATTTGCTGACTCCACTTATGGAAGGGGCTGACAACCTCTTCATCTGCCAAACAAACAAACAGGCTGGACTACAAGGTTGCACTTCTATAGAAATGGTTGCGGCAGCCAACCCTTGGTGATACTTGTAGATACCATAATTATAGGGCAATCATTCTCTGCACACTTCCATAGCTAGTTTTGGGAGTTAATGACTTGTTTTCTCAGAATTTACCAGGAATTCCGCACTGTTTTTTTTATCCATTAAAAGAATTTCAAACACCCTAAAACTTTACTGCCAGTCCCTTGGTTGGGATCCTATCCAATAAATTGTTTCTAGTAGTGTCTTGAGAGTGAGTGGACTCGTAAAATAATACTGTACTGATACTTGACAAATACATAATGCCAGAGAATAACAACCCTGGGCAATCAAATAAAATCTCGAAATGCTCCAAGATGTCACCCCATAATCAGCAGAATGCTTTTTCACTTCCTGGTGTACATGTGTTTGGGACTATTGACTGTCGTACCACAGAAAGCTCCTCTCCATACAAATCACGTCAGTGTGCTTGACTGTATTACTCTGGCCAAGGAGAGTAAATTCTTACACTAGTTCAGCCACATTTGACCTTCAAGTGCAACCTCTGAACTTCCAGTGTTTTGCTGAGTTGTTTTTGTTTAGATGTGGGGTTTTTTGGTGGTTGATTTATTTAATAATTTACCATTGCTTAATAGATCAAGGATTATATCAGGGCTGGAAATATCTCTCTTTATTTAAAAGGAAAACAAACTAAAAAAAGGAAACATGATCATATGTTGGTTCCACCTCACATCCCTATTGATTCCTTATCAGATGTAAACCTTCTTTATCTTAAACTTCATTTCCGTTCCTGTCTGATGTCTACAAACATTCCTCCTCACCATGAGATAGTGCCATACTTCAGGAAATATACTTGTTTGGGAAACTGAAACCCCCCTGAAGCAGTCTGGAAGCTTCAAGACATGTAATGTTCTAGATTTTATTTGTCTGATTTGTTAACGTGAAACATGCTTCATAAAATGTCTAGGTCATAATATATGACTTGTGTTCTGAAAATTTGGGAGTTGGCAGCTGCTGCTTCACTGATAACAAAAGCTTTGTTAACAAAAAATCAAAATTGCAGCAATTCGCAAAAAAAAAATGTATTGGAGATACTGCCTGAATACAGAAAATATGATAATGATGTAGGGGTAGTAGGAGAATGTCAGAGTTGCAATGGGGCATGACTGTCACCTACAGTATTTCTCTGGAAGATTGTCTTTTTTGCCTTGGCTGTTTGGCTAAACACCGATGCAACAAAGCAGACTCTAACTGTGTTCTACGAAATCTCCAGTTCTGATTATAATTGGCTGTGTCATGCTTTTAAGTATTAGGTAAGCCTCTTCAACTTTAAACATCTTCCCAAATTATAGGGGCAGAAAGAGTTTAACAGTAACTCTCAACTTCCTGCTTGAATTATCTTTCATATACAGATGGTGAAGATCTTCAGGCACACAGAGCAGTGCTTGTCTTGAGCATCGGTTAGCCTTTTCCTTCTGGCAAAGATGTGGTCTGGCCAGAGGGCATGAAGAGAAGATAGTCTGAGCAATGTCACTCTCCTGTGGCCAGTGATAAGCATTCTACATGTTTCTCTTGAATAGAACCAAGGTCAGGAGGTCTGTTTTCTCCCTAAATTGAAGAAATATGTTGAAAGCTGATGTGCGGAATCAACTAATGCTTCCTGCCACCTCTTTGTCCAGCAAACTGAAACTGAACGGAGCAAAGATGCTCCTGGGATACTAACTGGCTGTCATCCTTTCTGCTGCTGTGTTAGCTGATGAGATCTCGGTCTGGACCAGAAACAAAGTGCATGCAACTCATGACCTCTTGTTCCTTGCTGGGAGAAAACAGCCTGAGGCAATGTTGGCAGAGCTGACGCTGGGAAAAATGTAGAACAGAGCTCCAGCTGCTTTGCTACTGCACATGCTGCTTCCACAATCCACATTTGTATCTCTCATGGGGGACTGCTGTAGGAATGAAGATGAGGCATCGTTCCTGCCAATGCAGTTTTGGTGGGGGGGTGGGCAGAGCTGGTATCTATAATCAAGATGGGGCCGGGGCTGGGCAGCGCTGCGCTGACCGCAAGTCTAACTGTGTGAGGGTCATTTAGATAAATTGCCTTATCTCATTGAAAATGAAGAGAATGTAACTGAAAAATGCAATCACATGTCTGTAATTGTTCCTTAGTTCTTAGAGGTAATATTTCTTTTTTAAATGTAGCTTGCTGATGATCAGGGATTGGTGTTGATGACAACTGTTGCCATGCCAGTATTTAGTAAGCAAAATGAGACTGTAAGTACTCTGAATATTTCTGTCATGTGGTAATGGGGTGATGGCAGTGAAGTTGCTTCGGAGACCTAAGAAGATTTTAGCCTGCTCTAAAAATTTTTCTTCTCTTCATATTATTTTGTCTGCAGTTAGTAGCCATTTGTTAGCATAAAAATGTGGACAAATAATCTCAAATAACTATACTCTAGAAACATTAGTAAAATAATGACACCCTGTGTCTAAGAGAAAATCCCAGATGACGCTAGGCCTTAGGGTCTTCTTACTTCTATATTACATTTTTGCAGAAAATAGTCTATATCCTTTTCTTCTTTGCACTGATATGCTTCTATACCATAGACTCAGAATTTATGTATGTATATATATATGTATATACATACATATGTATATATTATGTACATATCTGTTTAACTTTACTAATATAAGGTTATTAATTAAGGTTATTAAAAAGATTACATACTTTCCCCTTAATGCTTGATCTTTCTCTTTTGTTTATCAAATGGCAGGAGAAATTGTGAATGAAGGGAGTTACTTTATTTTTAACAGTAGTTTTAATTCAAAAGCTATTTTGCATGAGGAATTTTTCTGTTGAGGCAGTCAGCTATCAAAACTTTGCATGTCTTTTCTCTGTGAATTGCAGATAAAGTAGAAAGAAGTGATATCATTGGTTAAACGACTATTTGGTCAGATGAGTTGTACCGGCCTCTGTTTTCCCCACTTTTTAAATAATTTGTCTGTTATCTGCTCACTTCTGCAGAGTAGCAGCAATGTGAAATGAGAATGTTCATTATTATTGTGGTTCCAACTGCATCTTTTATTGTTCTTTTCAGAGATCTAAAGGGATTCTTCTGGGAGTTGTTGGCACAGATGTTCCAGTTAAAGAGCTTTTAAAAACTATTCCAAAATACAAGGTAATACACAAATGATAGTGTTTTCTTTATACTCCCTGTATATATGTAACACAATTTATTTAGCATGTTAATACGGTTTATACTGATGTAGCTCCATTATTTCACTCATTTTTTCAGGAATTTTAGCTCTGTATTGCCTGATGGCTAAATGTCATTGGTCCTGAGATCAAGTCAATGATCAAGTTAATGCCAAAATTAGTATAGGGCTTATTCTTCACATTTTTGTGGATCACAGTGTGTTCTAGAAGGTAATGTAAGTATTGTCCATAATAAAATCAATGAAATGATTCAACCACACAAAATTCATGCTGAAAATTTGCCTAACTTTGTATGGATACTCTACAGAAATCTGTCCCTAACATGGCTTTAGTTCCTACCTGACCAGACGAGTGATTTCTTCTCTGCTACCCAGTATTTGCTAGACATTTCCCTCTACTGAGTTTTCCGAAGTCAGACAACTCTACCATAAAATCCTTAGAAAGTAATTATCATGAAAGTTTTCAAAATTTGGTGCACGTAATCTATCGTGAAATGTTTTTACCTCAGTAAAAGCAGGCTTCAGGCAAATGCAAAGATTTAATTACTTTTCATATAAATTTGATGCAATGCATTAGTGATTCACTACTTCTTTACATCTGAAATGCTTTACTGTAGTGCTGTTTTATTCACAAATGAAAATTAAATGAATGTTTTCCAGTTAATTCCTAGCAGAATCTTTTTGCAAGACAAATGAATGCATAACACAATACCATGCACAGCCTTTACTAAAGAGATCAGCTATCGGAGTAGCTACATTTTGACATGTATCTGTACTGAGCATAAATTTGTATGTCATGCTTCCCTCTTAATTGGCTGCCATGCTCTCATTTACTGATTTCTAAGAGGATGGAGGAATAAACTGACCTTTGTATATTCCTCTATGTTTTTGTAGATAATTAATAAATAATAGGAGGTAAAAAAATCCTCCTATTGGTTTTTATTCTAATTTGAATACATTAGCAATTGCCAAATGATTTGGTAGATCTATATGCAATTACTGGAAAGTTTAAATTAAATGAGAATTTGATAAAAATAATACATAAATTACTGGCAATAATGTTGATAAGGGGTGTTGGAGTAATGTCCTGGGACCTGGATCCCGTGCAAACACACAACAGGAAAGCTGTCCCAACTGGAAAAACTTTTGCAGACTATGAGAAGAGGAAGCAGGTGACTACAGACTGATATCAGAACATAGTGAACAGTGTCATTGCTGGTCAGGATAAATAACAGAGAACAGTCTCAGCACAGTAACCCCCGGAGTTAACTAACTGCAACTTCTGTTACACTTCGGTGTATTCAGAAATACATATCCCAGTGATGTTATTCAAAAGTCATCTGTAAGATTTGGAGATAGTCTGAATAAAAGAACCTAGAGACGGTGTGGGGCCGGAATAACAGATATTGCAGCAGAGTTAGAGTGATTCAGAAAAGGAGAAGATAGGCAGGAAAATGAAAATTTCTAGTTTTGTCATATGTTACTATATTTTTTAAGACTTAGTTTTCTGTGGAAGTAATATATAATCCTCTTTCTGAATATTAGACTTCTTATTTGAAGGTACATTTTATATTGCAGGATGTAAAGCAAGAGGGGATTATTACAGGATGCACCAATATCATGCAATACGCTTAGGTTAGTGAAATCACTTGAGATATAACTTCCAGTCTCACATACCATAAACATTTCTGAACAGTAAAAAGACCGTGCAATTGCAAGAGCACAATCACCTCTGGGACCCATTCCTTTAGAGGCAGCACGTGAAATAAAATTCACGCAGGGATATAAAATGATTGGGTGGAAATAGAATTCTGCTGACCTGGAATTCTTTCAGCTTGTATGAGGTGGATTTTATGCTGAGGAAGATGAATAATAACAATGAGCTATTTTCAGCAGCCGTTATCTAGACTAAACTTCCCCAGATGTTAGTGGCAGTTTCTCCTGAGCAAGGTGGGGTTGGATTTAATAATACTTAGTTTTCATGTGGCATTTTATAGCAGTTAGAAAAAAGTTTTTTGTTTCTGAATCTGTCATGGAGAGACAGAGTTCAAGGTTTAAAATGGCAATACTGTTGTAAGTGGTAGTATCTCTCAAATCAAAGCATTTTAAATGCAGAGAGTGTGCAGTTTCACATATTGCACAACACACAATAAAATAGTACTCTTGGAATCTGGGTATGCTTCAAATAGTCAAGTATTTTTTTCCCGTGAAGTATACCACCCACATTTGTTTCCTTACCTGACTTCCATTGCTTGAATGTCATTCTGCAGTTATCAACACAGACAATTATACTTGAGATCTGATATTTAGCCAACAGCTAGTTCACTTGTCATACTATAATAGGTAAAATATGTCCCCTGTTATTATTTTGGTTATCCCTTCTTTATGAAGAGATGCCAAGAACGTATCACCTTCTATTACTCTCACTGAAGTTTATTGCTTTAGGAAAACGGCTAATTTATGAAACAATCTTCTATGTGGCAGATACAGTTGACCATATACGATCATTCACAGACAGGCACAGCATAAATCTACCTGGTATGTTTTCTCTATGACCTTGCCATAATACCATACTCTGGTTTATATTTCCAGAAAAGTACAGGAGCCAACAGACTTGCTGTCCTGCTTGTGTCTGTAGAAATGATTCTGACTTGTCAGACTTGCGCACTTTGCTTTATGCCAGATGAATTCCTAAGGACCCACTTCAGCAAAGCTTTGAAGTTGTTAGTAGTGTGAAATGTAAAGCAATTACCAAAGCAAGATGGTTTGGGGTTTGGTGTTGGTTTTTTGTTTGTTTGGGGTTTTTTTACTACCTCAGTGCATCAAGATGCTTAAATAAAGATATAAGGGATGTTATATTACATTACTCCAGAACTAAAAAAAAAGGGTGAGAAAATATGATGAGATGTACTCTTGGCATAGTGAAAGTTACCTCCTGAAGCTGCAGAAAGAGTCTACGTTAGCAGCAAGTTTATGCTAAGAAGGGATGTTTGAATGACCACATGAATGATTTGAAGGTACTTTTATTGCATTCACTGGGTGCAATCAACTGTGTAATAGCCATATTGTTAGAAGACTAGTATTGTTATTTAAATAAGTACAGTGCTAAATTTGATTACTCTGTACTGTTAGGCCTCATAAAGCATTTCATTGCTCTCAAATGACATCCTATAGTTCCACTTGGTACAAATATGTAAACTGCATGAGTTTCTTTACCAGAAATAAGCCTTCTTCTGTGGCTCCAGATGAACTTGAATTAACAGAGAGCTAAAATACCTTTAAGACTGGTAGATGTAAATATCATGTATGACAGGCCACTGTTTACTCACTGTAACTGTACATTCAATACCATTGATTTAAATGATTCTTTTACAACAGCACTTGACCAGTGGAGGTAAGCTGAACCTGGCCACTCCTGGGTATATGTGAATTTCCTAAATACTGGGATCCCTTTGTTTGGCACGTTGTATGGTGTATGCCACATACTGTGGTGTCTCATGTATATGTGTATATCTAATTCACTCTAAAGCACATAGATATAAGTGCCCTAGATAGCAAAGTGTGTGTGACATTTTAAAATTGTGCTGTATGCTGAATTCATCACAATGACAGGTTCTCATTTTCACAAAATGTCAAGGATCAGAGCTTTGCATATCTTATAATGAAATACTATGTGGATAAGGGCTATGAATGCCAGCTTTAAGCCCTGGATAACTAAATTCTTGCCTGTTTTTTTGTTTAAGAATTTACTGCAGACCATGCTAATTAGTATTTCTTTCTCATTTACTCTTACAGTTAGGTATTCATGGATATGCTTTTGCAATTACGAACAATGGATATATTTTGACTCATCCAGAACTTAGGCCTTTGGTAAGAATACAGTTCACTAATCTATTTTATCTAGCCATATATGTTGCATTTGTTTTTCTTTTAGTGTGAATAATGTAATATTAATTTAAAAATTAAATGCAACAGACCAGTCATTTATATTGCCTTATAATACATAATTCTTTGTAAATTTACCTCTGAAAACAAAGGTTAGCATGAAAAAAAATAAATGAAAATAAATATACAGGTTGTTTCTGCAAAAGATGCAGGCCTCCATTACTGCAAAATGGCAAAGCCAAAAATTGCTATAATTATGTTCATTTTACATTGAAATGGAATGCTGGAATGCTCTATTGCTATGTAATAACCCCTATTTGTCATGTTAAAGTGTTTAAACTAATTTAATATATGTGCAGAAATTTTAGTAAAGCATATTCTTAAGGAAAATAGGGGACAAGGGATTTTTGTACTAGAAGAGAAATGGCAGCAAATTTTACCTTTAGTTTCCCTTATCATCTTGTTTATATTAATCACATAAAGTAAAATAGAAGTGCCTGTTACGCAAATGTTTATCAGCTTAACACCCTAGAGAACTGGTACAGACTTGATTGCATCATTGTTTAGGAACAGCACTTGCAAGTGTTCCATCACTATCAACTCTTTGCAAAGCACCAGTATTAATGATTCTGATGCTGCATACACATGGATGCCATATGTATTCCTCATGCAGACACTTCAAGGAATGTCCGATTTCAACAATATTTTACTAGAAAACAGAAATATTAATTGGATGGATAATTTAATATAAAAACAAAATTATTGAAAAGCATGGTTTATTAAGTCATTAGCATATCTGCTTTCATTCAGCAAAAGAAGTTCTCTTTCTAAGATTTGGGCTAGGAATTACACACTTAATTAACATTTGTATTTGCAATTATTGTTTTCCTGTTTATTTTTTAACTGGAGTAGAGCTTATGGAAAGTTCAGCAGGGAGACTTCCATGGGTGAATGGAAAAACATTTTCTCAGGAACTTTACTGTAAAGTGGACAGACAATCTAATGGAAAGCAGACATTATAGTATCTTGGAAGGAATTATTAGAATAAAAGGTTTAATTGTCATTTTTGTTCTAAGAATATCACCCATGATTCTAGATGGTAGAATTTTTCACAACTGTGGAAAGGAAGACAGTATTTGTAGTGAATTTGGGAAATTACTGACTACTAAGCAATATAATTCTCAGAAATGGCTCTTGCAAATTAATTAATTGTTGGTTGGGGTTTTTTTTGCCATTCCAGTGGTGAGTTGCTATATATCCAGGTATAGACAGCTCAGACCCCAGTCAGTTCAATTAACATGCTCCACTGACCTTTCTTTTTTCACCTATACACTCACCACAAATGACTTCTCATAATGATGAATTTGTATCTTTTTGTTTTATGGGAAGTAGTAGCTCTGCTACCCAAATATATAAATATTAGGGAGTGGAAAACTTCCAGCCTCAGTAGAAGCAGTTTACTCTTAAGGAAGATTGAAAGCTCTAAATCAATAGCTAAGCATTTCACCTCTCAGTCAAAATGTGCTTTGTCTCTACGAGATAGTACATACTCCTCAGGTATTTAAGTCTAGGATTTATGAGATTGATTCATCTCACCTACACCCATCTAGTCCAGAATCCCATTACCAGTAATATCCAGCATGAGATTGTTCCTGAGGAAGATGCCGAAACTGAGTAAGAGGATGGGGAAAATGTCACAGCAGTCAGTATAACTTTTAAGAGTTTAATATAGGCTTCTGCGATTATTATCTCATTGAATCTTCTCATCACAGTAAGCAACCAATATTTTCAGTCTTGCTGTAATGTTTTTATACTTTCACTTTTCTGCATTTTGGCATTTTGTTGTCATGTTCTCTGTATTTTTCTGACCTCTCATTTTTACATGTTCTTTTGTTTTCTGACTGAGAATGCCTGCCAAGCTATATTTAGTAACTATAGCAGAGAAGGGGTAGCAAAGGGGCTGTACAAACCTCTTTAGAGCACCTGGATTATATACAAAGATTTTTAACACACCTTTCAGTCTCTTCTGTTGCATCTTCACTGCCTTTTTACCTCAGCTAGCTCGTCCATGTCAAGTGACTATTTGTGTAATTTTGCTTTTATCTCACATACAGCTGCATCATAGACATAACTTAAAAATTCCTTAAAAGAGCCAAAGTTACAAGAAAACTGATTATATCTAAAATTTGACTGCCAGAGCATTCTGTACCTTTTCTGACACTTTGCTTTTTTTTTTTCCTATGTTAATTATCCTCAGTGGTTAAAAAGCTGAAATTCATGTTGTTATGCTTTAATGCAAGCTCTTTATATTAAACTTTTTTTTCCCTTGGTGTGAAATGCCAGTTTGGTGAGAAGTTATCTTCAAAATCTTTGATTGTTGCACAGGAAAATGTGATAGAGGATTAGTTTTAGTTCATGATTCACCGCTACCTTCACGATATTTTTCCCTGTGTCTGTATGTATTAAAATCCGTGGGAATTTTTTAATATCCCACTCTAAATAGGAAATAAATGCAATGTTTTTTATAGTATTCTCCAATTTTCATAATACCAAAATTGTGACTTTGTCTTGATTCCTAAAAATGCCTTTGAAATCTTCAGGTATCACAGGTACATCTGACAGCCTGTATTTGGAAGCCAAAGGAATACATATTTGAAAGTTCCCTATCTACATCGCGAGAGTTTGACAACACATGCATTTGCTGTACTGTCCCTTTTCTTCCCACAAACTACTTCCTTCAAAAGTATTAGTATTTATTCAGTACAGAATAGGTATTTTAGTAAACAGAAGGTAATGAAATCCAGGAACGGTGCATAGCTTTAAGGTAGAGTGACAAAGGGTGTTATTCTCTTTCCTTATTTCTTTTGTGTTGGCACATTTTAAATGAGGCAAAAAGCGGTTTTCTGTTACTATCCCTCGCCCCAGTGTACATCTTGAAGGCACTTATTTCATTACCTTATACAACAGTCTCTCTCTCTAAAATCAAAATGTTGGGCAGTAGCCCATAAGCTGTCAGCTACAGGGAACTTGTGATATATTCATAGTCTGTTCATTTAATTTTTTGGAAGAGTCGTTTTTACCTCTGGGTTCTGTCAGTAGTGCGTAATGGGAGTCTTCTGTTGACTTCAGTGGAGTTTTTGAGAGTGAAGTGATTGCTGGCCTGGGCCCTTGGATTAATACTGCAGGCCAAATCCTATACCATTGTAACTAGTGGCAAAACACTGCGTGAAATTTGTGACACCGAGTATGTGAAAATAGGCATGTAGGACCAGAATTAGTTCACCAAAGATATTATCTAAAATTAAAATTATTTGGGTGAGTTAGAGTTTACATTCAAGTTGCATTGATTCCTGACTCGCCCTGCGCTGGTTTACGTTGCCGTTATATTTTCCTGCGGTGATGTAAAGCTGGAATATTACTAGACTCCCGAGTTCCTAACCCCAGCGGCCATATCTGTTAGTTCTGAAGCTGACACAGGGCTTTTTAAGGAATTGTCTTGCGGGACGCAGAGCAGACAGGCAGGAGAGCAAACAGCCACTGCGGAAGAGTGTTTCCTGTTGCACCAGATTTTTATCAAGGGCTGCCTAGTCCATTTAATCATTAAAACTCACTGTATTTTTTGGTGCTGATTATCCTATTGGGCTTACAATTAAAAATGTGTTTTGCTTTGTGGGGTTTTTTTGTTGGTTTTAGTTTGGTTTTGGTTTGGTTTTGGTTTTGGTTTGGGTTTTGGGGGGTTTTTTGATATTTTTGGGGGGTTTTTTTGTTTGGTTTTTGTTTTGGGGTTTTTTTGGGGTTTTTTGGGTTTTGCCTTTTTTTGGTTATTTGGTGGGTTTTTTGTGGTTTTTTTCTGGTTTTTGTTTGTTTGTTTGTTTTGTTTGTTTCTGGTTTTGTTTTTGTTTGGTTTTGGTTGTTTTTGGGTTTTTTTGGGTTTTTTTTGTTTTTGCCTTTTTTCTGTTTTTTTTCTTATGTTTTTTTTGTTTTGGGTTTTTTCTTTTTTTGTTTGGTTGTTTTTTTTGTTTTTGCCTTTTTTCTGTTTTTTTTCTTTTTTTTTTTTTGTTTTGGGTTTTTTCTTTTTGTTTGTTTGTTTGTTTTTTTGCCTTTTTTTTCTGTTTGTTTTCTTTTCTTTTGTTTTTTGTTTTGGGTTTTTTCTTTGGTTTTGTTTGTTTGCTTTTTGCTTTTTTTTCTTGGAGATTTTGGGGGTTTTTTGTTTTTGTTGTTGTTGGTTTTTTGGTTTTGTTGTTGTTGTTTTTGCCTTTTTTTGTGTGTGTGTGGTTTTTTTTCTTTTGTTTTTGTTTTTGGATTTTTTTGGGGTTTTTTTGGGTTTTTTTTTGGTTTTTTTTTGTTTTTGCTTTTTTTTAGTTGTTTTTTGTTTTTTGCTTTTTTTTTTCTTGGCGATTACCTCTCTGCTGTTTTTTGAATAAACTGGGCTTCGGGTTAGGATGACCGGTTGGGCAGCTGGTGGGGAGTCACTGAAGGAAGGATGATGTGGGATTTAAATAAAAAATAAAAAATAAAAAAATCAACCTTTCCCATTTTTCGGCTGTGTACACAAGCCTTTATTTTAAAATTTCATAGTGGATGAGTACGTTTTAAATGTTTTTACACATTATACCCTCTTTAGAGTGCCTTTCCTATCAAAAATACTCCATTAGTAACTCAAGAAACTATAGCTGTAATGATATTTCTCCTTTTTTTTTTTTTTTAAGCCTTTTTTTGGTTATTTGGTGGGTTTTTTGTGGTTTTTTTCTGGTTTTTTTTTTTTTGTTTGTTTTGTTTGTTTCTGGTTTTGTTTTTGTTTGGTTTTGGTTGTTTTTGGGTTTTTTTGGGTTTTTTTTGTTTTTGCCTTTTTTCTGTTTTTTTTCTTATGTTTTTTTTGTTTTGGGTTTTTTCTTTTTTTGTTTGGTTGTTTTTTTTGTTTTTGCCTTTTTTCTGTTTTTTTTCTTTTTTTTTTTTTGTTTTGGGTTTTTTCTTTTTGTTTGTTTGTTTGTTTTTTTGCCTTTTTTTTCTGTTTGTTTTCTTTTCTTTTGTTTTTTGTTTTGGGTTTTTTCTTTGGTTTTGTTTGTTTGCTTTTTGCTTTTTTTTCTTGGAGATTTTGGGGGTTTTTTGTTTTTGTTGTTGTTGGTTTTTTGGTTTTGTTGTTGTTGTTTTTGCCTTTTTTTGTGTGTGTGTGGTTTTTTTTCTTTTGTTTTTGTTTTTGGATTTTTTTGGGGTTTTTTTGGGTTTTTTTTTGGTTTTTTTTTGTTTTTGCTTTTTTTTAGTTGTTTTTTGTTTTTTGCTTTTTTTTTTCTTGGCGATTACCTCTCTGCTGTTTTTTGAATAAACTCGCCTTCGGGTTAGGATGACCGGTTGGGCAGCTGGTGGGGAGTCACTGAAGGAAGGATGATGTGGAAGGTACTCGTAGAGCTTTATGGCAGCATCCTCCGCCGGCTCCCGCGGGCCCGGGAAGCGCGGAGGGCGGAGCGGGCGGGTAGAATGCTCCTACATGCTGCACTTTGATTAAAAGTCAGTATTTCGATTAAAAGTCGGTATTTTGAGAGAGTAGTATTTTATTTTCCGTGAGAGCAGGTTTTAAATCGTATGATGTAATTTTGAATGGTGTATTTAGTTTAAAACCATGACTTACTGTGGAGAAAAAAAAAGAATTGTTTGGGAGCATGTTTTTTTTGTTTTGGGTTTTTTCTTTTTTTGTTTGGTTGTTTTTTTTGTTTTTGCCTTTTTTCTGTTTTTTTTCTTATGTTTTTTTTGTTTTGGGTTTTTTCTTTTTGTTTGTTTGGTTTTTTGCCTTTTTTTTCTGTTTGTTTTTTTCTTTTGATTTTTGTTTTGGGTTTTTTCTTTGGTTTTGTTTGTTTGTTTTTTGCTTTTTTTTTCTTGGAGATTTTGGGGGTTTTTTTCGGTTTTGTTGTTGGTTTTTTTGTTTTTTTTTTTTCTAAAAAAAGAATTGTTTGGGAGCTCAAAAGTGAATTTTTAGGTTTTTCAAGGCACTAACTTGGTTTCTGAGGCTCCTCACGTAGCCTGAAAAGTGTGTATGAGGACAAAGTTTTTCTCAGCGAGAGTTAGGTCGGATTATTTGCTTTTCAGTACCCTGTTAGCCTTGCAGCCTGCTAGGTGTTACTCCGTTTAATTTGAAAATGCAAAATATGCTGTGATGATGGTTTGTGGAAGAAACTAGTTTACTGAATGTAAAGGAAGAGTAATAAACGAGTGATACGTATTTTTACATACATTTAAAAACAACCATCATATTAATTGTGGCTGATTGCTCATTACTGTAGCTGTCACTGTGCAGTCTGTTAAATGTAGGTGCCAGAGGAAAACTGCTTTCTTGGGAAAGTGTAGTGGGATTGCAGAGAAATTAAGGAATGCCACTGAAAGATTAGTGTCTGTCACAGCCACGGATTGACACCTTTGTGAATCTTTTCTGGCATTAGGGGTTTTTACGGTTGCCTCTTGGTCCTAATATTTGTGTGGTTTTTAATGAATAATAGCAAGAGTGCAAGAAGATTTCGTGAAGTCTGTGGCTTTTTTGATACATAGTTGGCAATGGAATTTGTATTTTTGTTGAGCGAGTAAAGAGGGTTTTTGTTTTCAGTAATTATTAGGTTCATTTAGGGTAGAATACTCGAGGTTCTTGAACAAGGAGCTCAGGTTCCTTAATTAAAGAAAATATGCATTTAAAGACAAATGCATATGTTACAGAATCAAATTGCATCATCTATTCAGATTCTGCCATTTTTTTCGATAAATGTAGGATTAGAAATGTGCTATGATTTAGGAATTAATCTAATAACATCTGTAATGACTAAGGGTTTTGCAATATTTCTGAGTTTAAATCAAAATCTTCTCTGGGAAGATTGAGACATACATTATTACTCTCAAAGTAAGCTCTGGAAGGCTAGTAATGGTGATTTTTTGAATGGCTGTATGCGAATGCTCCTTTTACCACTGTAAACCAATCCAATTGATTAAATTGCTTTCTTTAAAATTATGCACATAATTATGTAATCTGATCAATCTTAATAGGGAAAGTTATACGTAGAAATCAAAAGCCATGCATATATCACAATACCCTCAGCGATATATTTAGGTGGTTTGGCTGCCTGAGTAAGTTACCATTTTAAACTTAGAATGTTGACTGCCACGATATATCGTATTAAGGTAAAGGACCCAGAGTATTTAAAGAATGCTGGAACAGTATTAAGTCTTTTGTAGCTGTAAATTCTGGGAAAATTTGTTTCTCCTAATATAGAAAAACAGAGAAATCCAAGTCTCAGGGGAAACATTAATGCCCCACTTAAGCAGTGTTAGCCTTTCATAAGCAGCAAATCTCATTTCTCTCTGGGGAGTCCCGCCTGGAACGTAAGATAACCTACACTTACCCTTGCTTTATTCAGCGACTCCATAAAACTCTACAGCTGTAGCTGACAGCAGAATATTTAAATGATTTGAACAGTGTAAATGCCTCACGTTCATTTAAATAACTGAAGAATTCAATCACTTGAATGCCAATGATTATTCCTGTTGCAGTTTACATTTCAAAAAAGACAGCCCATCTGAATCCCTGTGAGAGCATTAAATTGCTATCTAATTAGAAGTGCAAAATTACATATATTTAAAAGATAATTAAAGGTTTGAAGGCTGTTGAATAACTGGTTGTACATATAAATGAATCACAGAAAATTTGTTAGCAATATGTGGAGCTTTCTTTTATTCTTTGGTTTCAGCTTTGAAGTTAGGTATAACCGAGCTCATGGGTTTAAGTCTGGTAGTATTAAGATAAAGGCAGATGTTTTTAATTATTTCTACTCAAACCCCAAATAATTATAAGCAGCTGCCAGTTTTACATAATCCCGAATGATAAGGTCCTGAGAATGCAAATAAAATCCTAAATAGAGGGGTTGTTTTTTTCAGTGGAGTAAATCATATACATGTCACGTTGCTAATCAACTGCAATCCACCTGAAAATGTGAGCTCAGCCCATGTACTCTTTGTCCACTCTGTAGGTGTGTGACTTAAAGCTGGTTTGTTTTTTGTATATGCTTTTACCTCACCCTGTATATTTCCATGTTTTGTTTCGTCCATTTAAACATTACTGCACCATTTGTAATGCAAATTCGTGTTATGAGGGTAAGTAGACAGAGTAATTTAAATACATGTGGCATGACAATTATTTTCTTCTTTTACTTTGCTAGAGGGTTCTTCTGTGTACGTGGTACATCTAATTGTTCCGACTTTTTATCTGCCTGGAAACTTAGAATTACATTATTCTCTTTTCCCTAGCAAATGACATGGCTCCTGTTGTCAGCTTTTCTCTGCAGTATTTCTACAAATTTTGTAGTGTGGCAGTTTTTCACTGCCATCTGACATGAAAAAATCAGTCCAAAATAACTGGGTTTTGCTGCCAACCATAACCTAGGAACTTCTGGATTAGCATCGTAAATAGTAAGCTTGTCATGAAAGTCTCTTTTTGGAAAGGGAAGTTGTTCTTCCTATTTGCTAATGAAAATCAAGATGTTACCTTTTTGAATATTAAAGCAAGGAGCTTTGTATAGAAAGCAACTTCTGTTTTGACTGGACACCTGTGAGTGTGCTACAAATTCAGGATTAAGTGCAGATCAGTAGAAAATCATTTGGGGCTGCAAACTAGGTGCAAATAATGAAATACAAGTATCACAAAAGACAAATCAGGATCCTGTGAGCAGGAAAAAAGATTCCAAATGAAATAAAGAGCTTAAAAGCCAAGCAGTAGTGATTTACATTGAGATGGGATGCTGCTTCCCATGTACCCCCAGGCAGAATGTTTTGGAGCTATGTAGCACATGGTGAATGAAAGCTCAGTCACTGCGGGTGATGCTTGATAAACATATAAACAGTGAAGGGAATTTTTCCCTTTTTTTTTTTTTTAATGTCAGAGTATGAATCAATCTACTGAAGTGATCTCTTCCCCTGCCTTCTTACAACCTCCCATTGTGTTTTTCCATTATCTTGTCTTTATCTCATAGTGTTTAAACTCTATGCATTTTATGATAGAAGCATTGTTTTATTAATGGACTAATGTTCAAGGACTAAATCCATATTTCAAGGAATTTGCAATTTGGAATTATTACAGTCCTTGCTGAAAAGCAGGAAGGAAGTGGCCCCTGCTCCTTCCTTTCTGTGCACGTTTCCATAGCAGAGTGTCATGGCTCTTTTAGAAGTGCCTCACTCAGGGCACTTCCCTCCCCCTGGCTTTGGGGCCAGGGAAGAAAGCAGCAATGTACTCCTGCCTTATTCTGTGCAAAGAGCAAGGAAGACACATTTGAAGGACTGGTGGCAGAAACAGATGATTCTGCTGCTGAAGTTGGTGTAAACCAAGCTTTCCTCTTGCAGAGTCACCTCAGTGAGGAGCAGTGTGACTCAGTAGCAATCTATGCTAGGATGGAGAGCTGGTAAAGGTCTCGGTATCAGCCATTGCATTGGCCCTGTAAAGTCAGGTTCAATGCAGTTTCCACTCAAACAGCTGCAGCCTTTGCATTATGTCAGTCAGAGCTACACTAGACCATAAGTGGTCACATCAGTGTCCCGAACCTTAGAGAAGGGAGGTAGCTGAATAACTGGCTGGACCAGGGAATTGCAATAATGACAGTGTATTCAGTCTGTGTCTGTTTATTTAAAACTATATGGAAAAATGTGTAATTTCAGTTTATGACACTTTTCCTCTGATATTTGTTATTCAACCTTTCCTATCAAACTCTGTACACAAGAATACCTTTACAGGATGGCTTAACGTAAGTTACAGTTATACATGCAATTTTATTGTGTATTGTATTATGTAGAATTCAAGTTCAGCAAAACATATTTGCATATGATCAAGTTTATCTCTCCTAAACAAAAAAGGGGGTAATTCTCACATCCCGTTTAGATTAATTCATTATCTTGACTTTAAAGTACTATTCAAAAAAGTTGAAACTTAATCGAATGATGCTATGTTTTTTTAGTTCTTGATTCCTTACTTTTCTACATAGGATAGCAGATTGGCAAGGAAGAGCTTTCCCTTGAAATTATTTTACCTCTCTGGCTTTTGGTTGTTGTTTAGTAGATACTTTCTTGCTATAATATTTTCTCACAGATGATTCCAGAAGTGTGTCTAAGCAAGTTCACTAAAATCTCTTGATGCTTCCAAGGCGGCTATCACAGCAACTTACTGTCTGCTACCTCCCCATTATCCAGATGGAGCACGTCTGAGAAATTCCAATCACCTTAGACCCAAGGCTTGCAGCTGTTAAGATGCAGCTTGCTCCCTCCGTGATCAGATTGCTACACTCTGACTTTATAAACACGTGGCAGGTCACATTCAATGCAGATGGTTTGGGACTGCCTGTGTTTAAAAAAAAAATAAAAATCAAAGCAAAGAGTTTAATAATGGCACATGTAAATGGTTGTATACGGGGTGGTGAAAAAATGTGATTCAGCCTTTAAACAGTACACATCACATGTTGTTTGAATCATCCAGTGCTACAAGAGTTTGGCCAAGCCTCAAATAAAAGATACTGAGTAAGATAAAGCTCATTCTGATTACTAAACAAAATCATTTCCTGTGTTCTTTCCACAAACATAAATACGTTTGAGCTATCATGTAGTATTGAGCAGACTAAAAGATTCTTGTATTGCAGTCCAGATATTAAAAAATTTTCAGTATTCTTTTTTTTCCTCCCGAGGGGTGAACTACTATATAATATCACCACACATTTTATACTGGCCAAAGTAGATTAACAGTACACAGTTTAAATCTAGCTCTTTTCCTCATGCACTTAAATCAGAGTAATTTGGTAGAGCTCCTAGTTTCTATCTTTCCCAGTGGGTCCCTTAATAACTTGTTGCAATGCTTTATAGTAATCTTGCAGATGGGTTTGGCTTCAGCCTTCAATCAGTATTTTATACTTCACCCAGGAGTCTCAGAGACAAAAAGTTAGATTAGGTTTGCTACCAGAGGAAAAGATATAGATGGATGCTATTTTTAAAATCTGGTGAATTGCTTCCATGTCCATGAATAACTTTTAGTAAGAAATTAGTTAAGCAATAAAAGTAAAAGAAGCTAGAGAAGAATGGGCAATTGAATAGTAGTGCTATGAAGTATTTTATATTTGATCTACTTGCATTTATGTTTTAGGTCCTACTTATATAAGCATAAAGATACGTAAATTTACTGCTGGAAATAAGGTAATATCTTCACAAAGATTAGATTTGTAAGCAAAGTTACTCAGATGTACAAATAATTGCTATTTTTTGGTATCCATTCCTTGCTGGAAATTGGGTTGGTTTTTTTCTGCCATTCTTTTTCTGAACTATAGCATAAATCTACTCTTTACTTATTGGATTACTGTGTAGGCAATTAAACAGTAGCCCCTGAAGTGTAAGAGCTGAATTGAGGGATTAGGCATCTCAATACTTTATTAGTTCCTGTCCTAAATGTGTTTAAGAACTGCACTTTCAGTTCCTTCGAGTGCTTATAGAGCCTAACCCTTATTTAAGCATTGGGGTTTGGCTTTGTTTCTGCTTATCTGAATTTTTAAGACATGAATGCTTCTAATTCTGGCTTTGCTGCAGAACTTTAAATGTTTTATCCAGCTCTTAATTTGATTTATTTTGGATCTTGTTTTTGCTCTTTGAGTGCAAGGTGTGGAATCTAGACGATTAAAATAAATACAAACCCCATAATCAATATGATGCAAATGGTTTGCCTTATGTTTGAAGCATGCTTCTGCTGTCAGACACGAGATCAACTCCTATTGTCATAAGTAAGGATTTGCACATGTGTCTGAGAATGCAGCACAGCCCAGAAGCTCTTCCACATCTGTGAGTAAGGATGTAATTAAACATTGGAACCACTGCAGGAGCTGTTTGCTCTACTCAAATGATCCTAGCTAAATTCTATGTAACACTTTTCAGCTCTCAGGGTTGCAGAGCTTGACTGTAACCATTTCTATACTAGAATGACTAAATCAGATCAAAGATTTGCTTGGTTAATTGGTGCAGCCACAGAGAATAGATTAAAGATAATATTGATATAGCTGCAGCCATAATGAAAGGTTTGAAAAACATAGCTGCAAAAATCAAGCCCTGCTAATGAACTTGACATTATCCTCTCATATTTTATTCTTGTGAGATTTAACTATATTGGCTGCAGTGAAAATTTTGTATTTCACTTTTTGGGTATAGTTGTGTCTTTGGCTATCAGAGCTGTCATGTGGCAAGAATTAATGGTAGCACCGAGCTGCTTGAATTCACGGTCTAGTGTATAAGCATGTGCTGAAAGCAGAAATTCTTTACATCTCTCTACCCATTAGCCCAGAAGTAGATAACCTTGTTGTTACAAGAACGGTGGCTTCTAGCAGAGGGGCAAAAAGAGCACATGAAAGTACTCTTCATTTGCATCTGCATGAATTCTCAGAACTTGGTCTAAGACTTACACCAACAGAGTTGCTAGGATTTTTTGTTATTAAAAAGCAGAATAAGAATTGATTCAGGATTTTATCCCACATGGTTTCCCAAAAGAATAATCATTGGAGTATCCAAGTTATTATGAGCAAAAATTAAGGAGGCTCAGTGGAGCCTGTGCTGGAAGAAACTTCACAGTGCTACCAGTATCTCAAAAGCTCTTTGTGACTGTGATCCAGTAATCAGTATTTTTAAAAAACTTCAGAAAGTTCTGTTCTTCAGAAAGATTTTGTCATGCCTATTTTTAAATACTGTGGTCTACAAAGGCAACTGCGGGATTCACATGAGGATCTTTTAATTTGGAGAGGAAGAAGTCAGGATAAGAATAACCTTCTTAATGCTCAGAGAGCAAGTTTTTTCTTTGGCCTCTCTAGTCTAACTAAATGTGATTGAAAGTTCCTGCACCACTGGCCCCAGTGATGAATTGGCTGTCTCAGGCACTGACAGGTTTGGTTTATGGTGTAGTTGGTCCTGCCCTGAGGGAGGAGAATCAGCTGTATATACTGTCTTACAGGTACATTTTCTGTCCTTCTATGACACTATTGTTGGGGAGTCTCAAAAGCAATTTGGGGACTTTTCACAACATCCCAATGTCTCCTCTCATACTTCATCTCATTCTCATACTCCTCAAAAACTTGTGGTTTTCCCTCCCACTTATATGCATCATAAAAGATAAAAGACCAGATTCCACATTATTCTGATCCTCTCCCAAACTCTTTTTTAAAATATATTATTGCAATTTTTCTTTACCAATTCTTTATTCACAGATCTTCCTAAATACTCTTTTCTTCTGCCTCTTACACTAGTAGGCTCTCTGATTTTGAATGTTCAGCAGAGGGCAGAATTTCCTATGTTATAAACACCTCGGTGTCAAACGAATTTGTCACTAGAATGTTTACTTAAAATGTGCAATTTGCAGTGTAACAGTGACTAGTGATAAAAAACTATAAATTATCATTATTATTATATTTCTTTTCCCCCCATGAAGTTGTAGATAAAATATAGTATCAGCAAATGTTAACACCATACTTCCCAAGACTTGCATCTTATCTTGTTTAAAAAGAAGTGGGTAAACATTTTGTTGATAAGATTATAGTAAATATAACTTCCTGTACAGCTGAAAGAGCTAGTTTGAGACGTTTAACATAAACTACAAGATCAAGGTCTCATTTATTTTCCATATGGAGAGAAGAAGGTAGAACTGCTGAGTTTTACTTCCCAGTATGTCCATCAAGAAAACCTTTGTATCGTGGTGAGAGATGATGCAAATAATCCTGTGTGATGAAGGTTTTTAGTTCACAGACAAAATATATGCAGCAATATGGCACACTTTATATGAATTAAGCTAGCTACTGTTATATGTATTGCATACAATCAGCATGCATCCAGCACATTTGTAAAGTCTTCTGATGCAAAATCTGTGTGCAAATAAAACAGGATGTGCTAAATATTTCAATCTTTTTATGCCAGTATGAAGAGGGGAAGAAACGAAGAAAGCCCAACTATAGCAGCGTGGATCTTTCTGAGGTCGAGTGGGAAGACAGAGATGATGTGGTAAGTGATGTGTTTAAAAACCTGTCAGGAGACATTGTTGCACCCCACTACTGTAACTGGAAACTGTCTAAGTAGTTGAGAGGCCACCTGACTGCTCTCAGGAAGGAAAGAACAATAATAAATTGATAAATTTATAACTATTTTGGATTGACTCTTCCTTACATATGCATATACCACATAGACTCTTTGTGTCTTTGGTAAAATTCATCACCCTTGCATTCTCCATGCATCCCATTTTTGCTGGATAGCAAATATAGTGTTAGAGAACGGAATAGAATATCTTTTTAGGGCTGGCCCAGACAACTGCTAAAACTCAGAAATGAAGGAATGAGTTTAACTTCTCTCCATGTGATCCCTCTTTCCTTAATGGAAGTAAGGAGAGCTTAATGTACAAAAGCAAAAAACATCAGATGAATAAACAAAATTGAATTCTTAGACCTCTGTTCAGGCCACAGATTCACTCCAGACTCTTAATTTCAGACATATGGGTAGCTGCAGAAGCATGCATTCTGTGTCTCTCAGCTGTTAGGCACACAATCCTTTCGTTAAACTCATTTTTCAGTGCTCCATCTACTCTGTAGTTCTCTCTTTATCTTATTCTTTCTTACCTTGCAGGCTCAGCCTTTTCTGCAGTACTGTATCAAAAGCTTTCCTTATGTCCATGGCTTAACCTTTGCCTGGTCTTTCTGTTACTTCCTCAATAAATCTGATTTGTTAGGCATGATTCGTTTTGTGTGAATCCGCGCTGACTGTCCTTAATTAAATCGTAACTTTCCAGGTGTTCCCCTTTTCGTCCTGTAATTTAGTTTTTCCCATAAGTTCCCTACTGCCAAAGTCACGACTGCATGTCTGTGTTTTTCATAGATGTCTCCTCGATCCCTTCTCAAATATCAGCGCTGTGTTAGCTTCTCTCAAGTCCTTCATACCTCTACTTTTCCAGAGAGGTTTTGAATATATCCACTGAAGGTTCCCATATTTACTTTGTCATGTCCTTCCGAAATCTGGGATGGATCACGTACAACTGCCCCTGGAGTCTTGTCAGTCTTCAGATGTACTAATTTCTTGATCCCTGTTCTGACATAAGTCTATATTTTCTTTCTCCCTTAAAAAATATATATCTTGCATTCCTCTCTCTCTCCACCCCCTTTGTGAATAGTGAAACAGTTCATTTATGTTTTAAGCAATGTCTGTTTCATCAGGTGATAGATTGTCCTCATCCTCTCCTAGGAGGCCATCTTACTTCCCTGTTTAAAGTTTTGTGTTGGAGTGTACACTCAAACTTTTCTTCATGCTTCTTGGATAGTTTTGTGCAGTTTCCTATGCAGTATTTAAGGCTTCCTCATTAGACTTTCATATACTGTAGCAGCCTTCTGCTATCTTGGCAATCACATTGGCTTCATATTTTATACCTTGCCTTTTCTGTTATCTTTGATCACATATTAGTCAACCAGTTCCTCTGCAAATGACCTCTTAAAATTTCCTTTCTCCTTTCAAATGTTATTGCTGTAGTTAAGTACAGTTTTTAAACCTTCATGATTTTTTTTCTTATTATTTCTCTTTAGTCTGTGTTTTTTATTTTTCCTTTTATTTCTTCCAATGCTTTCTCTGCCTTATTTTCAGAATTTTAATCCCTCATTTTAATCATATCTTAGTAGAAATTCAGTGATTCAGTTAATGTGACATTGAACTATTTCTATGATATTGAAATTAAGTTTTATTTATAACTGATACTCTATCTGAATACACATGAAAGCAAAAAGTCCATCTTTAGCTCTAAGTATTTCCTTTGTTTGAGCCCCCTAAGGTCTGTCTCTTTTTCTGAAAATTTGTGGCAAAAATCAAGTTTTGTCTATCCGCAGGCTGCAAAAAGTTTTATTTCCCAACTTGATGAAAGATACATATGTACATACATTTTATCTGACTCCTTCATTTTCACCAAAAAAAATGTTTGTTAAGAAGTATTTT
The DNA here is from genome assembly GCF_001431845.1 of Calidris pugnax. NCBI lineage: Eukaryota > Metazoa > Chordata > Aves > Charadriiformes > Scolopacidae > Calidris > Calidris pugnax. The sequence continues at coordinate 847,454 of NW_015090851.1, forward strand.
AAATTCTAACATAAAAACAGCCTTTCTGATTGTTTCATCTTTTGAAGAAAAGAAGTTAAACAACATTACAAATAGGCTAAATTGAGCATTACATTTGTAGAAAAGATCCAAGTCCATTGCCCAATATGTATGAGTAAAAAAAAAAGATAAATCATAAGTGAAATTAATTTTGATAAATATTTAATATATAGCAGAAACCCCCTAGATAATCTATTTTAGCTTAGAAGCAGCAGTAAACATAATTTTCAGTACTCATGTATAATACAGGTATGTTGAGGTGACTGATTTGAATGATCCCCATCTATCAGAGCTAATAATTTATTAGTGCATACCTGAATAAGCAGACGGTCTTTGATAAATAATCCCCCAATAGATAGGTTTCATAAAACAGCCTATACATCTACTGTTTGATGATTAGTGACTAAGTGTTTTCTGAAAAAACAGCAGGTTAAATATTGCGGAAAAAATGTATTAACATTCCAAACATTGTCCTGATACTTAAGCAATGCCACACACAGGTGGAGACCCTCATGCAAAGATCTAAACAGGAAAAAATGCAATGTCAAAAAAATAATATTTATGCAGGTATTTTTAAAAGTAAGGCTGGTGTGTCATTACAAGTTTTTTGTGCTTGTGTGAAATACTATGTAAGTAATTTATACCCTGTTACTACAACCTTCAGAGGGGCTGAGGATCAGAAATACTAATAGAAGAATAAAAAAGAATGAGATAGGATCTAAAGTAGTATTGGAGCTATAGGAAGAGTCATTGTAAGCATTAAAGATAGAATGGGAATGGAATTTGAAGGCAGGTATGTAGATTATTGTAGCAAAATCCATCTCTTTTTTGCAGCTTTTCTGATGTAAGGATCTAAATGTGTCCAAAAAGTTTGTGTTATTTTTGTTGATCTTTTGTAATAGGCAATTCCTTAATATTGTTAATTTTGAGTGAAAATGATAAGTAGTGCGTAGAAGAATTAAAACTGTGAAGTAACTTATTGACTTGAGCGCTACATGTGGTCTGCTTCATCAATAGCCTTAGATTTGATGTTCTTGATTTTTTCCAAGCTTAGGTAGTAAAGCATTGTTTATTCAACCATAGAGGGAAAGAATTAATGTATTCATATAGCTGCTTTTAATAGCATAGACTACTAATGGTATATTTTTCTCCCATGAAACACTTACGTGGAAGCTGATTAAGACATTTTCTTACTTTTTACCACACTAATGTAATGGCTACATAGTTTTCCAAGAATATAGAATGATCTCATACTATAGCAGTGAAATTGGGTTGTTAGCAATTGATTGGCTATATTTAGTTGTAGGAGTAATAAAGCGTATTACTCGGAAGAGGTGAAGAAATGGGTTTTCTCTAGTCATCCAGTGAGGAAAAGGTGGCAAAACTAAGTTTAGAATTCTTTTCCACCATGAAATAGAGTTGGTGTAAATATATATTCATCAGTTCATTTTCCAGGTTAATGGTACCTGCTATCTTACTGTTACTGCATTTTATTAGAAATAGAAATCTCAGCATCAGCTTATTAAGCTAACAGTGTCTTCCAGCAGAGTTTGGGAATATGCAGTACCCAAGACGATAAGTTTCAATTTGGACAGAAACCTTTTTCTCATTAACTGACTTCTTAAAATTCTTTTATTATAATTTCTAGCTGAATGAAATATTTTTTTCCAAATAAAAAAGACCATGAATGAATGTTTTGGGGCTTGAAGCCAACTGAGGCAGTATTTATTTTATGCATTTGAGGAGGGAGATGAAACTGCAGAAGAGCCGAGAAACCAGATTACAAAGCCAAGAAATGTAATCACAGCAAGCAAAAAAAAAGCAGAAAAGTAAAACTCTAAATCCCACATGCAGACTTGATCTTAAACACTACTGAGAGTTTGGAGGCCCTTTTAGTAAATCTATGACTTGCCTGAGGCTTGTGGAAGGAATGGGTCTTAGACAACTGCAGGCACCAATAGGAGAAAAATGAAAACCATGTTAAAGATAAATGGAACTGTTCTGTAAATGTTAGAAAGTAGATGGTTAATTAAGACCAGATCTCCAAGTCCAAAACCACAAAACTTAAAATGGGAAAATATTTCCAGAATTGCCTATTATGTATTGTTAAAAAAAAAAAATCTACAGTAAAATATATGCTTTATTTTATACATGCCTCCAGCTAAAAATTATTCTTTTACACTCACTCACAGAAGAGTAAGACTGTTAATTCAAATCTAGATGCCCCAGAATTAAATTTAAAGAGCTGCAAAGTTTGCAGTTTTTGATAGGTCAGCCATGCTCAACTTGTTCATGAGAATAAACTCAGATATTTCACTGGCAAGTTTGGTCATTCTCTTTTCACTCAGACAAACTACCTAACATACTAACTCAATAAGCTTGCAGAGTGCATTGATGTGGCTCTCGTCACAATTTTTTGATAAAATCTGCTGAATTACCCGATCTGGTGTGAGGTACTGGAGAACAGGAGGTACTTATTCAGCAAGAACACAATATCCAAAATTGTATTCAGATAGATAAGCAATAGAAGAGACAGAAAAATGCTCCTTTTTGTCAATATTACTCTGCATTTTGAATATCCCTGAAGAGAGAATCTGAATTGATTAGTGACAGTGGAATTTTCCTATTGTAATGAACATTACAGCTGTGAAAGATTTATAGGTGCTTCTTACCACAAAAAAAAACCCCCAAAACAATCCCACACAAGTATAGCAATTTCACTTTGTAATTGAAGATATCCTGGAACAACTACTTTAAACTTTCCGCATCTGTGCCATTAAAAATATAAGCAAAAGAAGTCGCTTCTTCCATTCTTAAATCTATGACCATTCAAATAAAATACATCCATATATGGATGGTACCACTGCTAAACAGTAACTTTCTTATTTCTTCCCTGAAGTCCTGAACTGGTGTGTAGGCAAACTTACACTAAGGCTGTCTTTTCATTCTTCAGCTTCAGCCCAGAGACCAGGCTCTCAGACCAGCTGGGTCAGGGTACTTACTGTTAGGGACACTGCAGGTCATTTTGGCTTATAGACCTGGTGGACAGTTGTTGGGTTTTCTTACTCTCGTTTTCATCATTATGGCATGCTCACCTAAGAGAGAGGCTGTGTCAGCTGGTGTCCTCTGGGAGGAAGGTAATTCTTTCCTAGGGAGCAAATAGGTGTGCTAAGGGAAGACGTTCTAGAAGTGATGGGTAAGGGACTTTGCAGCACAGACCTGGGACCCTACAGCTCACATAGAGGCAAGAATAAAGGTACTGAAAAGCACTGTTTGTGGTAATCTAAAAAGTGACAGATTTAACTTGCAGAGCAGCAGGTAAATCATTGTGTATAAACCCTCTTTCCTTATTTTTTTGTTTTCCCTAGCTGCTTTGAGGTTGTTTTTTTTTTTATATATAGTAATGAAAACTGTTTTGAAGGGGATTTAAAAAGTCTTTTGGACAACTTTGAGAGATCCAGGCCACTTCTTGAAGCTGTGACTGACCCAAGGAATTCCATTACAGAGATTACTGGCGCCTGACTACCAACGGACAATCAGGGTGAATCACAGGGTTCTGCAGCTGTGTGTTCCCATTGAAACAGATTACTGATCAAATGGGCGGTCATTCTTTTGCTAGTTCTAATTTCTGATGCAGTTAGGGTACGGTATCTGGTAGTAGTTTAGGATGCAGGCCGATGTAGGGAATCCAGCAGAAGCAGAATGAATGGTGTAGGGTAAGTGGGGGTTTCTCTTTTTGCTTTGTTATTATAGTTATACTTGCTGATGTATTTAAACACTGAGTCTAACTTCAGCTAAATCCAGCTGGGAATCTAGTCTTTATTGTCCTAATGCAGTTAACTGCAGAATAGTAGTCAATTACACTGTTTATCCCACATAAGATCCAGATTACTACACAAAGAGCTGTTTTACTATGAAGGATGCTGAGAGCTCCTATCTTAAGTGCATCAACAACTTGCCTAAAGGTGTGCGGCAGGACACCTGTGCGGCCTATACAGCCAATAATAAAATCTGTAAGGGGGTTATTTAGTGTGTAATAGAACTACTGAAAATGAGAAATGAAGAAAATTAAGTAGTGCTTAGGCCAGAGGAGTCTACTGGAGAGCCCAGAGTTGAAAGAATTACAGAAAATGCAAATAAAGGAATTTACACACATTTCCTTCATTTCAGCTCCGAAATGCAATGGTGAATCGGAAAACAGGGAAGTTCTCCATGGAAGTGAAGAAGACAGTGGACAAAGGGGTACAATATATAAAATATTATTCCAGCTAAGTATAAAGCAGTCAGTTCATTTTTTAACAGTTTTTAAGATTGCCATAAGTATGATTCTCTGCAAGATATTTGTGGTTTTTTCACTCACTGAATGTAAACATTGCTTGTAATTTTATCAGTGACTAACCGCTTGATATTTTATACATTTCTTATAGCAAACTAACTTCTTTCCCCCTCCTCTTCTGACTTTCTTGTTCTGAATCTAGAAACGGGTATTGGTGATGACAAATGACTACTATTACACAGACATCAAGGGTACTCCATTCAGGTAGAGCCGACCATAATAAATGGACATTTCATCAGACTCATTGGACTTGCATTTGTTCAGAGCTTGTGAACTCATTAAAAGCTCATCAGCAAAAGTTGACAATGAAATATCCTTGGACAATGCTGAAAATAGCGAGGAAAAGGAGCCTACCAGCATTCCTTTCAGCTTTTCCAGGGATGGAAAGTTTGTGCAAGCTCACACAGGCAAATTCACAGTGTTTGTCATGGCTTACGTTTCATTAAAAAAATATTCAGTTGAGGTTTACATTGAACGAAAGGCTTTCGCAAGTACTTGGAGAGCTATAAATACTATAATCCATTTAAGTAACTACATATTGAGCCCCATTTTGATTTTTTTCCACAACAAAAATGTAATGTAAAATGAGATAGTATTTCACTTCCAATTTGAGGTTTGGATATTTTGTTTCTCTGAACTACCTTCAGTGTATTTGTATAACTAAAACTGAGTAAGTCAGCCATGTTATTTTGGCATGCATCTTTGGAGGAAAAAAAAAAATAAGACAAGACAGACAGGAAGTCGCTTTAAAAATGCTCATATTTGAATTAGAAATAATCCATTAATGAAAGAGTACTAACTGTACCTTATGCTTAAAGCAGCAGTCTGATAGTTGCAATACTCAACTGAAATTTTCTTCAATGGAACTGCTTCACAGAGCTTCAGCTACATTTCCACATAGAGAAAATATAGGCACAATTTCTAATCTCTACTGCATGTGTTTATTCTTGTTAAAATTCAGACATAGGTGGTAAAACTCAGTGGGTTTTCTGTTTTGGTGGTTTGTTTGGTTTTTTTTAATTTTGTGGACTTTTTTGTTGGTTGGTTTTTTTTGTGGGGGGTTTTTGGGTTTTGTTTGTTTGGGGTTTTTTTTCTGTGACACTGTCATTCTTATCCTATTTAGTAAACAGATATGGGGCTACATATATGCATGCAGTGCGAGTTCTGATTCCTAGGACGGAAATAGAGTAGGAAGACTGTCCTGCCTTTTTCAACATGGTCTGTATCTGGGTTTGATGGGTAAGAGTATAGATTCAGGAAGACAGAGGGGCAACGTTTATTAAAATATACACTCTAGTGTCAAAGATGTTCAGCCCATTTTCTGATTGAGCTGTTGATTGCAGCATGGGTGCTCTTGGAGTTGATGCCTCTATGTGTACCTAAAGTATCGGCCCACACGTTTTCAGTCTTATTGATTACTGGCAGGTTCCTAGCCTGAAATAATCCTCTTGAATGAATGAATGCTAGAAGGTATTCTGGGTATGTGTTCAATAGGAAGAGGCATGGGATCCCCCAACCAGTTGATTCAACTTGAAGAGTTTAAATGGTACATAAAATCCAAACCCAAACTGGGTACATAACTGTTAAAATATTTAAAAATACGAATCACAGAAAACTTAGTCCAAGAGGAGTCATGATGCTGTTGTCACATATGAAATTCCTTTCTTTTCAGTAGATCCATTGATTTCCACACTTATGTAGTTTCTCAACAGCTTAGTCTGATTTACAAAAAACCCCTGTGTTCTTCTTTGTAAGACCATGGGCATGTTCAAGACTCAGCTGAAGAAATCTCATGTTGGGCGAAGCAGTGAGCTTAGAGGGGCTCGTTTATTAGTTTGCTAGAGAATAACAGTTTACTGCACCTCTAAGCACACATAAATACAGCCGATTCTTGCAGAAACACCACAACTGAAACAACATTGAAGCAGCTAGTTGAACAATAAATAGGACCAGTGAGGGTTTGGAAATAAAGAGTTTAAAAGTTAATCATAGTACACTAGCTGGAAATGTTAGAAATTAAAATAGCTCTGAATGTCTGTTATTGTTTGTCTCACAGATTTCAAGGTCTGCTTTATTTCTCTGCACAGTTTAGGTGTGGCTCTCTCTAGAGGACATGGAAAATATTTCTTCAGAGGGAACGTAACTGTAGAAGAAGGTAAGATACCTACCTTCTCATGTTGCTTGCACAGTAGTTTTATTGTTGATTTGGTAGACCTAAAGCTTTTATGTTTGTCTGCAGATTCCATAAGGGAATTAGCTGATTTTTTTTTTTCCCAATCTTTTTTTTCTTTAAAGATCTTTTACATCATAGGATTTTTTCCTTCATTTTTATTAAGCACAGTCATACTGTGAATCTTCTTTAGATGGGCATCATCTTCCATCTTCCTCTTTCAGTGCTTCAGAGAATCACTCAGATTCCCATGTTAATTTTTTGTGTTGTTTTCTGAGTGAAGTAACCACTGAGAGCACTGTAATGGCTATGGCTTTTTTGTTTGTAGACTATACATTGTGAAGTCTTTTCAGAGCTGTAACTACTTTAGGCATTGTTTACAGGGATTTTACATTTTTCATTTTTATAATTACAGTAGAATAAACTCGGAGAAGAACTCTTCTTTCTTTATGGTGTTACTTTTTGATAAGTCCACAGTTAAAATGAGTGGAGGAATCAGCTGTGATTGATGATAAAGTTGTTTGGCAACAAGATTAAAACCAAAATTACTGAAGATGAAGGAAGAGCAGAGGCATTTCATAAGAGCAAAGAGAGGGTTGAAAAGTTTAAGCTGTTGCTGAGCGAAAAATGTTTCAATAGAGGAATGCTTTCTGATTTTATGCTTAAGTCTCCATTTCCAATTCTGCTTCTTGTTTTGTCAATGATGTTAAACAAGATAGTTAATTTCTTCAGGTCTTTGTTCCTTAGCCGTGTTTTGGGACATGAATGTGCTCCTGTTCCCAGGAGAGATATAAAATGAAATGCTTTAAAGTTTGAGTCACTTGCACAGCAAATACATGTCTAGATAGAAAGAGCACAGCAGGAGACTTGGAGCTGCTTACTCTCCAAACTGTTCCCAACATACCTCTTGCCTATTTTCTTTAATCCAGCCATACATCTCAGCCAGTCTGTCTGATATTTCCTCCCAGATGCACCACCAGAAATGTTAACATAACCATAACTAACTGCTCCTTTTCTCCCACTCTTACCTTCACTGATTCTCTGTCACTGACACTTCACTGTCCTCCCCAAGGACTGTAATTATAGTTCACGTTTTGATTCCTTGCTGTCCTTAATCACTGTAGCTTTGTCATTGTTTACTATGTACTCAGGGGGTTTAAACCCAGACCCTGCCTTCTGAACTCTGTTTGCTTATTGTCTATTGATAAATGTTTTAAGAGTTTTTAAAATTGCCAAAGTACATTTTTATTGTGCTATATAACTAATGATACAGTTCTTATTTACAAGCATTTGTGTGACCTGTTAGCACAATAAACCTATTCTAAATGATCCTGTAAATTGCTATTTGTGTTCATGGGCTATGTGCTTAGGTTTTGAGGGAATTGGTTTTTTTAAAGATACTTTTTTTTAAGGGAGGAAGTGAACAACTCTCATGAAATGAGAAGTATGTATTTTAGCATAAATAACTTTACTAGCCAAATAGAACAAAGGAGTAAAAATAGGAGTCTTTTACCACTGTGTCTTTCTCTTTGATCAAGTTTTCTTCTAAACTTCAAATATATCATCTAAGTAATTTGTATGAGTTAAACATATCAGCACAAAAAAAAAAAAAAAAAAGCTTTTCCTACCCTTTCAGATTTAGGTCTGATTTAGTTGGCTTTTGCCAGTTTGTTAGACCCTAAAGTGTATTTGAACATAGTTTACTGTGATTTATTGCATTGTGGTAATAATGCACTTTCTGAGAAGGAAGGGTTTATGTTATGGAGTGTATGTAAATAACCATCTGTTACCCAGACTGCTCCCTAACTAACCCATTATTATTCCTGTTACAGGTTTACATGATTTAGAACACCCTGATGTATCTTTAGCAGATGAATGGTAAGCCTTAAACAAAGCATGAAATTGGTGTCTGTTACTTTTCTTGGTTTCATATTGTTTGTGCTGGCTGAGCCCGATTCTTTATATTCAAAGACAAAGAGAGATCATGCTTATCCCTATTAACATGTTAATGTTTTAACAACATGTTCACAGGTCCTATTGCAACACTGACTTACATCCTGAACACCGTCAAATGACTCAGTTAGAAGCAATTAAACGCTACCTCACAGGAAAAGAGCCATTGCTCCAATGCAAGTATTTTGTTATATGTGCATGTAGTAGGCTTTACCCCAGCTAAAAAACTCTTGTAAACTGTTGGCTTAATCAGTGATAAATTGAAATTGGATTGCTTGGCTGATGTCACTTTGGAATTTCATTTGGTTTTGAGCTTTTTCCAGGGTATCAGTGAAGATTCTGACAACACAAATTTCTGACTTTTACAATAAACAGTATGCCTGAACCAAACATTTAAGTTTCTGTTCAGATGGTGTAGCTATACTATGCAATATTATCTCTGAATCTGGTTTTATAAATTTAACAGGATTGGTCTGAATCAATCCTTGGATCATGCTTCTAAAAAATATGCCAGATATTTCATGAGTATTTTAGGGAAAATGTGTATGCAATTAGTGTTTCTGAACTGCAAAGCAGAACAAAAGAGAGTTCAGATGGATAACTGCATGTTTTGTCTATTTGCAGAAATGTAGAGCTTTTGTGACTGCTTGTAAACCTGATTGTTTTAACCTTACATCATGTGCAAATGTGAGCATTAGATGGTATGCACATGAATGTGTTACATGAAGTGGAGAATAATTTTTTTGTTTTTAATCTAAATGTGTTAGTGCAATGAAATGATATATGAAAAACTGCATTGTGGTAAAATACCGTGTAATATTATGTAGTAAATGCTTAATAGTGCAAAAGGTTTGAATGCATATCACAGATAAAATATAGTACAGTGTTAAAAAATTATTGTGTAGTCATCTAACAAAAAAAATTTTCTCTCTATGAACATGTGTTTACTGATTTTAATATATTGTAATAGGTGATAAAGAGTTGATCCAGGAAGTTCTGTTTGATGCAGTCGTGAGTGCACCAATTGAAGCTTATTGGACCAGTCTAGCATTAAATAAATCAGAGTAAGCAAGCTTTGTGTCAGTCATTATGTGTCAGTCATGGGTGAATTTTTAATAGTTACGTTGGTGAACTGGCAGAATACCTAAAAAATCCTGATATGCATGAAAATATTATATTAACCATTTGATCCTAAATAGCACCAATTCTGAGTTCAGTATTAAGTGTTTATATTGCAGTGTACATCATGATGATTGGCTTTAAGGTTACCCAGTTTTCACAAGAAAAGTAATTTGTATACTAATGATATTGTATAACTATACACCTTACAGTTCTGAATATTTCTAACAGTTTACAGTCCTTGAGAAATTTAATACAAAATTTGCCAAAACTGTTGATGGAATTGGTAATTTGTCTCAGAACAAATTATATATAAAAAAATTGCACTGATAAAATAAATAATTTATGTAATTTTTTTGTTTTGTTTGTTTTCCCAAACTAACTGGGATCTAGGTTCCTGTTATAGACAGATAATTAGGACATTACTGGTCCTTTTTAGATTTTATATGTTTTACTTAATTTATTTATGTTATACTAAGATGTTAAGAAACACATTTTTATAAATATAAGTGAAAACAGGTGTTAAAAATCATCAGTTTGCATGAAATTCTGTGGTTAAAGGACAATTCTGGAGATTTTTATAAATTTGAACCATTTTTTAAAAGTTGAATGAAAAAATATAATGCTGTAAAGCACATACTCATACTGAATGAGTAAAATCAATGTGATAAGATCTGATTCATCAAAGTAAGGATTATCCAGCCTTCTTTTAGAAGATAAAGATGATAAATTGTTGTATGCTAATATACTCTAGACATTGATGAATTTATATAGAGGGATAAGGTTTCTTCGAATCCTCCTACACAATTAAATAACAGATCCAGTAAACACAAGGACAGCTGCGGAGAGATGCTAGTGGGAAACTTTTGATCCCCTTTCATATTCTGATTTACACTAATAAGACAGGGCATTTATTGAACAATGAAGTATGAGACAGTAAGTTGGCTAAGACTATGGTCCCTAGTTTTGTGGTAATGTGACTGAAATTCTTGTAGCCAGATGAGAACTAGTTTAAAAGCAGTTGACTTGGTACTGATAACAATGCAGCAACAGAGTTTAACCTGAACCACCTGCCACGTTTTTTTCCTAAGGTCTAGAAGCTTAAGCCTATTCTGATGGCAGCCACGTTTGAGCTTGCTGTTTTAAATCTAGCTTAGTTTTGCTTGCTTGAGCAGCAGTCACGCCTGTGACTTAACGCATAGATGTATTACAGAAGGGTTGAATGGACTGGGAGCAAGATCTAGAGTTCTTCCCCATTTTGAATCACTGGTTATTAAATAGATGGTGTATATCTATGCCATACTGTTTTATTCTATGGCTTCCATATAATCCCTCACCACAAATCCTACAAAATTTACTGTCTTTGACTTTTAGTGGCTCTTGGTCTAAATAGCTTTCCAAAATCCACATGAATTTAATCTTAAAAATTAGTGTTTAAAAAGATAAAAAAAGATAAAAAAAAGATAAAAAAAGATAAAAAATAAGGTAACTATACTTAAAATAATCTTTTGAAAAAATGTGAACACTTGTACTTTCTGTGACAAGTAATAGAGCTTTATTTGTTTACTGTCTGGAAACATTATCTCTGCTTGTGTTCTGCTCTATTTCAGAAACTCTGACAAGGGAGTGGAAGTTGCCTTCCTTGGAACACGGACTGGACTATCTCGTATCAACCTGTTTGTGGGTCCGGAACAGCTTACTAATCAGTAAGTAACAAAGCTATGCTTGGCAACCATGTAAAAAAAGAAGAAAAAAATATATTTTTAGGAACTCCACCTACTGTTTCTTCTAGGTTTTTATGCTGGCACACTGAAAAACATAAAACTAGTTAGAAAGATTTTATAGGTTCCCTTAGGTTCTTTCTTTGACTCAAATATTTGGAACAGAGCTATTTTACGTGTAGTACATACATTCACTTTCCCACCACTTCCTTGGAGTTAGCCTCACATCTTTATTCTCTAGAGCAGAATTATCAATAAGCTACATCTGCAGATGATGATTTTTCTTTTATTATACCATCTGAGAACAAAGATCTGTAAGCTTTTTCAGGGATTTTGCATCACTGCGGAAAATTTTGGTGTTGAAATAAAGCCAAGTGACGGAAGTGGACTGGGTGAAGAAGTTATCAGGACATCTCATCATTCAAAAATTTCCTCTTTTGCTTGGAGAAGATGTAATCTAGTGGAGGTACAGGTTTCTTAAAATGGAGAGCTATAAAATAAGGTCCCATAATTAACGGCTTTTTTCAGACAGCAGTTTGGTACTGTCAGGCAAATCTATATGCATTATGCCTGTAAAAGAAAATCTGCACTTGATGTTTATGATAAACTAAATTTATTGAATATAAAATTGCATGGTATTGATATGACCACAAAATATTGTTGTGTCAGTAGCCTGACAGGTGAGATCAATAGCACTGCAATTTGTTACTGCCGGACCCAAACAATAGTCTGGAGACCATACTTGCTCTTTTCACTGACACAAACTTTTCTCGGTCAACATTCCTTGAGATTACTGCCCATTGCCAACCCTTACATATTGTTTGGAAAGTAGGCTGTTAAATTAACTTTTCTCATTACTTGAGAATGAAAACCAGTGGCAGCAAAATACCAAATCTCCAGTGCCTTTTCCACTTTGTACAGTTCACAGGTCTTGCATTGTGCTGAGAGAAAAAGGTTTTGTGGACTAAGCGTTTTTATCCCGCCTGGATGCAGTCCTGAGTAATGTGCTCTAGGAAATCCTGCTTTAGCAGGGGAGTTGGACAAGATGATCTCTAGAGGTCCCTTCCAACTCTGACAATTCCGTGATTTGTACACATCAGTATGAATGTTTTTTGTGGTATTTAGAGACACTATTTTTTTACTACTTTTTTCATCCTTCACAACAAAAGCAATTGCAAGTGTCTCACAAATAATTATTAGGAGCTAAAGTTATCCCTTTTGTTGAACAAATGGTGTAAGAAAAATTATCCAAAACCATTTTCTTTCCCAAAAGATTGTGTTTGGGCTTTTTTTTGTCTTTCTTGTCTTTCAAAGCTAGGGACTACTGTGTGCCATGCAACAAACTACAAGTATTTTCTTTCTCTCTTCTTTCTCAAGAGACTTCCTGACAGCTGAAGATAAGGAGAACATTTTCAATGCTGACCATTTTCCACTCTGGTACAGAAGAGCTGCTGAGCAAATACCTGGGAGCTTTGTTTATTCAATCCCATTTAGTACAGGTCTATAATTTTGTCATTCCTTAAATGCTAAGCAATATATGATGCTGAATATATTCCAAGTATGTCAGTACTGAGTGGGTTCTGTAGCTAATCACAAACATTAATCTAAAATATACATTGAAATTTGCAGCTAATTTCCTGGTTCTTTGACTGGGTACATCTTTTAGAGAGCTCCAAGTGAAACTCCAAGATGTGATGTAACAGTTTTCATTTAATATTTGCGCAGGTTGATCTGACCAAGCAAGACTAAGCCCAACAGAGCAAGTGTCCACATTAATGAGAAGCCCTACTGGTTGTCACCTCTGTTGCCAGTTTTAGCAGAGAAGGCAAAAAATGATTACTCGTTTCAGTGTTTTAAGCTTGTTGTTGGGGATGCTGGGGAATTTTGAAATGCCAGTGCATACACAGAACGTGATGTAGGCTGTCTTATTAGCTTATTTTTCTGAGCACTAATCTTACTTCAAACCAGGGGGGGAAAGCTCAATTTCCTTATTCTGCAATATGCTGTTTAATTTGTTTGTTTTTTTGGTTTGTTTGGGTTTTTTGTTTTTTTTTTTAATATGCTGCAGAAACAGCGAACAAAAGCAATGTAGTGACAGCCAGCACTGCTATTCAACTTTTGGATGACAGAAAATCTCCAGTTGTTGCAGGTAAAATTGTTTTATTTTATTTGTTTTGTTCATGTTTTTTTAAAGCAGTGTATGAGTTCCTCACTTTTGCTTTTAGGCTAGCAGGAATTTAATGTAGGAATATCATCATTTGAGAAGAGAGGAGAATGGAAAGATGCAGTTACACCTATAAGATATAATTGAATGACTTAGTGTAAAGAACACTTAATGCCTCCTTTCCCGAAGAACTTCACTATCCAAGTTCTCTGCAAGGTCTGGAGTTTGACTTAATGGAAATAACCATTATCGGTGAAGCTTTTTTAGTAGACGCAATTCTATATTTAAATTAGGTACCCATCGCACACAGCAAGTACCATCCTATTTTTCTCATACTTAAAATATGATTTAAAATGCAGTAAGATTCAGTGAATACAGTCCTGAAAGAATGTGTCAGATAATTGGGAAATCTCTAATCTCTTTCCTCTGACACAGAATATCTCCAGTGATAATAATAGATTTTATGCGGTCAATAGGAAAGCACCCTTCTGACTACAGTTTGCGTGAATACATTCTTCACAACTTATTGAAGTCTTCCATAATATAACAGGAAATCCTAATTGTGACTTCACACTCCTATTAAAGCATAAATGAACATTTATAAACTAATGTCAATGCAGATATCTGCAAATTGCTGAAGATGGAGCTAAGGGTTTTCACTCTACAACGAAGAAGTCTTATAAGTTATTTCTCAAATACTCTATCATTTGGAGTTAGCAAAAGGCTCATCATGCAGTTCACCATCATCACTAAAATATGTAGAGTTAATAGGGATCCTAAAATGTATTCTTTCCTCACTAGTGTTTGCAATTTAGCGATGGCTTGGATGAGGTATCACACATAACCAACTCAAATACCGTGTCAACAAGCTTTGGGGTTTTTTTTGGTAGTAGTTGTAAAAGAGAGAGGCAGATGTTGCTTCCGTTTCCCCAATCATTATGTTTAATATCGAACATTCAAAATTCCTTGGGTCCCATACTTTCTAACTGAAATAAAGACAGGGTTTTCAAAGCTTTTTATTACCAAAGCTTGTAAAAGATTTCCATGATATCTGTAAATGCATAATGCCATGAAATATATGAGCAGTGTATTTACATTCTAAAGCACATCCGTGGTTTTTTACTTTTGTTTCTGTAAACTTTAGAAACTGTGCACTAGATATTTTTTTCAGTGTGAAGCATTTTTTAAAAATTTGATTTGAATAATTTCTCCCTTTCCTCTTGTATCGTTACATGCTTTCAGGGTTTTTTTTGAGAGGGGAGGAGGCCTTTCTGAATCTGTACAAACAATTTTCCATGAAAGTATCTTTCAGTCAGCTGCAGCCATTCAGACATAAAAAAGTATGTGCATTATTCTTGTCCTCTTTAAGTTAGAGATCATAAATCCAACTTGTCAGTCCTACTTTTTCATCAGAATACTTTCAACAGAGTACCCAGTATCTAGTTGAATTTTTAGGTTTTACTATAAGGTTGATAATATTCTGTTTTAACGAAAATGGATTTGGAGGCAGAAACTGGGTAAGTGGTAAATGGGAGAACTTGGGAATTTTATTAGATAGACTTGGGAGAGTAAAGTGGGGTTATGGGTAACATTGTCAAATACCTACATCGAAGCTCAAATTTGGCAAAAACATCTCATTTTAATTTGTGTGAACAAAATGGAGGCAGAAACTGGGTAAGTGGTAAATGGGAGAACTTGGGAATTTTATTAGATAGACTTGGGAGAGTAAAGTGGGGTTGAAAATGGATTTGGAGGCAGAAACTGGGTAAGTGGTAAATGGGAGAACTTGGAAATTTTATTAGTTAGACTTGGGAGAGTAAAGTGGGGTTATGGGTAACATTTTCAAATACCTACATCGAAGCTCAAATTTGGCAAAAACATCTCATTTTAATTTGTGTGAAGTAAGTATTCCTCATCCCCACTTGGTCTGAGTGGATTACAGAAAGCAGCAGGATGGGATACGCATTTCATGTAAAATCGCTCTCTTCCCTAGAGGGATTTGACTGAAAATAAAGCTGTGCCAGAATGTTGTTTATTACAGATCACTACAAGTGTTTAAAAACTGGCAGAGAGAAACTAGAACATTGTTATAAAATGGAAACCTGAGTTAGACCTGCCCACAAGGGGAAAAAAGGAACAAGAACAACTTTTCATACAAAATTTGCAGTCTCTTCTTTTTCTTTGTAATTTTTTTTTAAATTCTGTTCTTTTAGAAAAATGTCAGTTATACCAGACTCGATATACAAATCTACACTAAAGATTATTGCAAGTAGGGAAGACTCAACCCTTTAATATAGACAGAAAATCCTAAAATCAATGATTCTCCAGACAGTTACTACAGAGTGCCTGAGTGTTGCTGCTGCTGTTTCACCATCTGTACTGACTAATACCAGTTCACTGTCAGAATGTGTTTACTTATTGGCAAAATCCCATGTAATTTGTTTTTAAAATCCCTGCTGCCTCTTTCAATTGAGATTGTGATTATTTTTTTTTTTCTTAAATGAAGGCAAATTTCTATAGAAAGTGTGGAAGAATAAGTATTTGATATATAAGTGTAGTAGCATCATATTTATTACTGTGTATACAGAGTTCACTTTATTTGCAGGAGAGAAAGGGACAATAGTAATGAATGCAGGGGGTTTTTGGGTTTTAACACATTTATGCTCAAAATTGCTCTTAGTGTTCTCTATGACCATGTCTCCTATATCAAGTTTACATTGAAATGTTAAGTTTCTTCAAACTGTCCATATTACAATGTTGAGGAGAATAAAAGAGGTGGAATTTTATTTTTTTTTTATTCTTCTCAACATGATTAAAAAACTGTAGAATCACCCTTGTCTTGAAATTACATGAGATTCATGTAAGATCACTATTCCCTTCAGTGACCAAGATGAAGCCAGTCAGTATAGGATATCTGAATTCAGGTAGTAATCTAGCTATTAAAAAGGAGGCAAATTAACACTGAAGTATCTCTTCCAATACTCATGTGAAAGGCAGTACATTTCAGGCTAACTCTTGGTAGAATTTAGCATTACAGTCTTGTATTTTTTATTGCACAATGAGTGCACTCATTTCAGGTCCTTCATTTGAACCTCTGCTTCGAAGTAGTGAACATATGGGCATCTGGATAAAAACAGCATAGGATTTGTATATGCTATATAAATGTTTCTTTTATTTCCTATCTTTTGGGGAAAGGTGATGGTTTCACCATGATCTTGTTTAAAATAAATTTTAAAAAAGACAGTTCTGAGCAAAAGATAGGGACAGAAGCAAGCAAATAAAAGTCATCATGGAGTAAGCCTCTAAGAAATGAAAAATATTTCTCTCTCCAGTTTTTGAGAGCGTTGAGAGAGAGTTGAGAACCTTCATATATGTACTTCCCTATAGATGCATTTTAGCTTACAAGCTACAGTACACTGTGGGACCTTAAAAGCCCTTTATGTTGAAAGAGTCAATTGCTGTTCACAGAAAGCATGAAAATGAGCCCCTTGGCATGTTTAATTAAAGATAACAGAACTGACATAATCTTTTTAGGGCAAAAAATTTATTAAAGAACACTGAAGAAAATGTCTGATGAATGTCAAGTTCTCTTAACTTTTCTTCATAGAACAAACAGAACCTGAAATTTCAAACCTCATTAATAAAGTCCGTAGCAGGGCTTAGTAAAAAGCTCTGGACACCTAGTCAGAAGAATGAAGGATTAAATAGCACACAGGCACAGTATTTAGTCTCATAGTCATTTGAAATTAAGAGTTTGAAGTAGATGAGGAAAAATAGGCTGGTTTTGTTTAATACAAGGATGCTTAAAAATTCTGAAAATAAGTGCAAGTTTTTCTAAATTCTTTTGTGCAAACTAGCTATATACATGAATGGTTGAGGTTGGAAACCAGGTCTGTGTTGCAAAGAGGTATGCCAATTTGCCACAGAAAGACTGTGAAATGGACCTGCATTTCTAGTATTACAGGGCATAGAACAGCAGTGTGATACCATCTGAATATGAGTCATCTTAAAGATTAGTAAGATCACGGAGCGTCTGTACATCACAGTGTTTTTGTTTTAACAAATGGCTATGCTGTCACTTGCCAGGCATCAAAGAGCATAGATGTGTAAAATAAACATATAAAAAGATGGTACTACTCTGAAATAGTTTTAATATCATTATCATGTTCTTTCCATGATGGAAAGGTTGAAGTAGAAAGTGGTTTAAAATTAGTAGATATAACTAGATATAATAACTGGATAGGAAAGCCAGGTGGTTTTTATTACTATTGCCATCTATCAATAAAAATGTAGAATTGCAAAGAAGTTTTGTTTCTATGGTACCTAAGTATGAGTAAGGAACATCTAAAGTGGTTTTATATTTATTTTCTACCAAAGTATTTTATATATGATCAGTTTTGTATTGGAATTCCTATTTATCAAAGTTGAAATTAGGACATAGAAAACACTAAATGAGTCCTACCTGCACACATGCTTTTCTGTGATCTCTCAATCAAAATTGTGTAATATTTTTTCCTTTTAAAAAAATAAAAAATATTTACTTGTGCAGTCAGACCTGTAGTTTCAGAAAAGAGGCTAGCCCTTATTGCTTTATGTCAGCTTAACTGGAATAGCAGATTAACAGAAACTCAGTGTAGCTTAATTAGAGAGAAATGAAAGTACTCCAGTAATTTGAAGATTTCTCTTATTCAGCGTAAATCTGGAAAGAAAAGATATCCATGTTGTTCTTGTGTACAGTTATCTCTACAGTCATTTTCTGTCAAAGAGGAGTGATTGCCTGGGATGTGTATTCAAGTGTTGCCATAGCTCTGTGAATCTACTGTGACTCATTTTCTGCTGAAGCTACTTAAAAAAAAAAAAAAAGAAAAAGAAAAAAAAGATTGCAGTAATACCCATTTGAACAGAAGAGAAAAATCAGCATAGAGGGAACCCTCTTTTCCTTCACAACTGCAAGCTGCTTGATTGGTGTTTGTTTTTGTTTTGTGTATTAAACATTTCTCATACAGAGCAAATGGCCTGAAAATCAGCCACTCTCAGAATCTTCTGCGGTGAAGGTTACAAAAAAGTCTATAGCTCTTGTGAGAATACTAGACCCATGAGGGTCAGATTCTGCCATTCATGACATGTTGAATAAGAGTTATACTTTGTATGTAGACCTTTTCAGAGAATAGATTTACTGTTAATTTCAGAATGATTAAGTATAGCCAAATTTTTCTCACAGCCATTATCTTCTGCTGCCAAGCAGTAAAAGCTGAAAGGAAAATGGGAGATACTTTCTACCAGCCGTGATTCATATCTTTATATAGTGTCATGTCTTTATATAGGTACATGGCACAGAAGTTTCTAGGGAATCTGTCCTTAAATGCATGGCAGGTGCACTTAATTCCATAGTAGATGGTGCCATAACACAAGGGCATGATAAATATTAGGTTACTACCCTTTTTCCAGTTTGATTTTAAATGCTTTTACCAAAAATCTGTATTACGCAAACAAGGTATATTATGTTTATAATGGCAACCAAATTGTCCCAAGTAAAGCCAGGATCTTTTCCCTTTCTAGTATTTAACTTTTCCTTTATTCTTATAACCAGCCCATATACAAGTTCAAGGCTTTTTTTCCCCAAACCCTCGTTAGAGAGAGATTTTTTACAAGTGTCCTCATCTATCAAATTCATAGTTCTCCTTTTTAGGTAATTTTAAGAACAAACATAAGTATAATAATAAATGCAGTTATTCCATGTTAAATATTCCTAGTGAAGATGCTAAAAGCCCTCAGTTACTTTGAATTTGAAGATTTTGAAGATCCGAAGATTTAGGTTCTCCTTTTTGTTTCTCATCTATAAGCTAAAGAAGATATGGTAAAGATTTCATTAATCATACAATTTTGAATGCCTCTATTCTGGCCAGAGTAAGGTGAGCCTGATGATCCTGCTGTTTAAGATTTTTCAAACTGTGTGTTGAAAGCAGGGAAGGCCCAAAATCTCATATTACTTTTAAAATACAAATCTGTCTTACTGAGGCTGGTCATGCTTTAGCTTTCTGTTTGAATCAGCCTCTACAAAACAGCAATTTGAAAGGAAAATTTGTGAATATATCAGTTTTCCAGGAACCAATACTTCTGGTGTTATAGGCTCTATGTAAGGAAGAATCTTTTATAATTTCATGGAGTAAAATGCACACATTATATATGAAAATAAATGCCCTTATAATAATAAAAAAATTATTATTCATCCCCATTTTTCTTTTTTTTATGTGTGTTAAAATATATTAATGTATATATGTGACCTCAACACTTCATTCACAGTTTTTCTGAGTGAATTCAAATGGAAACTGCAAGCACAGCTCTCTTTGAACGAGATCCCAGAACATGCTTTGAAAAAATGACTCCCAATAATTTAATCAAAAGTAGCTTGAACTAGTGATATTTCTAAGAGTAGCAGATAATAGTAACTGTTTCACAAATAGTTAAATCTGCTATTGTTACCATAGCACACAGAGTAAATACCTGTGCTCAGTACTGCTTATACTTTTTTTTTCCTTTTTTATCACATGTATTACCTTGGTATTACTATATTATTAAAAAGCATTCAAGCAAATGTCACTGTCATACACAGTCCTTAAAATTTATGATACCAAGTATAAAATTGCATTTTAGTATGAAGGCCTAAGGGAAAATGAATATGTCATCATAATGACACACCAACCAAATTTTTGAAGCGTTCTAAAATAGATGTTTTCCTTGTCAGGCAAGACAGTGATTTACTTAATCTTGACTCCACATTATAAGCCACATACAATTATATTCAGCAGTAGCATTTAGTAAATCCCTCAAAATGCTTTTCATGCTTTGGTGGAAAACCACTAGTTTATGTTTTTCCAGAGTTTCTTGTTCATTTTGAATATTATCTTTGTATTCATAAATCTAATATTAGAATACAGACTAATGTTTTCAGTTTCTGGAAAAATCGAAATGTGTATTTTTACACATTTCTAACATTAAACAACTTGCAGACTAAGTTTAGGAGCCATGACTTGGCAAATACAATTTGTAGGTAGTGTGTGGAGAGGGGTAACCTCCTCCACAGGATGCTTCAGAGCATGTGGTACAGTCCTGCCTCTCTCTGTTGACTGACCAGGGAATCTGAAGCTAGATGGCATATTACCAACCATTCACACATTTGTAATCATTTGTATTTGTTCTCAATTCATTTTACCATATACAATTTGTGTGTGAAATAATTGAATAGTGGGGCTTTTAAAGATAGTTCTCTGCATCAGAATTTAACCCCTGTTTATCTAATTCTTGGGCTTTCCTCAGCACTTGTTCTCAGACAATCTGGTGGTTGAATTAGAACAGGATCCCAACATGTATAGTATTAACATGTGTAGTAAATTGCATAGAGCATTCTGCTCTTTGCTTCTTTCTGCTGTTTTCTTCAACAGCACTTTGCTGTTGGGATTTTTTGGTTTGGTTGGTTGGATTTTAGTACTATGTAATTTGGGTATGAGATATGCCCTTGTGATCTAATAGCAGTCAGTTTCTAGTGGCTTTTTGCTGAATAATTCTGCTGCTAGCAAAATAGATCTCTGATTTCAGAGCCAGGCAGCAGGTAAGCTGTCAGATCCTTTTCAAAAAAATCAATTCTGTGCAAGTAGGAAGCTGCAATTACGTAGTATATGAATATATTAATACCTGTTTTAAGTACCAGTGTTTTATCATGTGTGTTGTATCTTGAAATGAGGATGGCAGCCTTATGCAAAAAGTTCAGTGTATAGTGTACGTAGCCCTAAAACATTGGGGGATCCCTCTGTAATCAGTGAGAGAGAGCAACCACGGCTTTTATTGGAGATCATTATGAAGTATGTAGTCGTTGGTTTGTTTATTACGGATTTCTGATTCCTACTCCTTCTCCCCTGTTGTGGCTTAGCTGCCACATCCTGATGATTGATGTTGCTGCCTGTCTCATCTGGGGAGCACACAGTCACATTTCAGGGAATATAAACCCAGGAAGTACCAAGACTATGATATGATTAGTATTGCTATGCCACTCTCAGCCAAGTTCAAAGATCAAAGTTGTAAAAGTAGGCATACTTTCTGGATGCTTAACTAAAACCTGTGTGTCTCTGTCTTTTGACCAGCAAAGATAGATGATTATTAGTAGGCAAGAGTTGGCATTTTTTTGTTAATGTGGTTAATGATAGATAAGCTATGTATAATGTCACTAAATGTTCTACACTAAATGTTTGATATTCAAGAAAGAGGGAACCTGATTTTATTTGGACATTGTATTGCTAGGGAATAATGAAGCTGAATTTTGATTGACTTTTTGTGAGCTCTGGATGGAAAGACACATATGTTATGCAAGTATGTTTCAATTTGAACTTTGTTTCTTTAACATAGATACTAAAAAAAATTTCTGTAAAAAACATTGGCATAATGTTTTTAATCTCGGTTCTAAATTGAAATTTTAGAAAACATCTTTTTCAGAAAAAACAAAGTGAGGCTCTATCTGAAAGACACAGATAGAATGATATGTGCGTTTTCTCTGCCTTTGTAAATACCTTGCAGAGTAGTGTGTCCTGATATTTTGTTGACTTTGGGGAGAAGAGTGTTTTTCACAGAGATTAGAAAAAAATACTGTGCTCACTATAATACCTCTCACGAGGTTGCTGGAAAAATAACAGAGCTTTCTCAGGAACCTTCATCTGAAAAATAAATCTGTGCAGACAACTTATTTCAGCGGCAGATGTCCATTGCTAAGCTTTGCAAATTAAGAGCAGTTCAGTGGGGAATCCCTATATCCAGTCTTCCAGTTGTTGCAGTCAATAATTGGTATGGACAATAAATTGTGCCCTTTATCTCTATTTTTCTGTTGTCAAATATTCTGTTTTCACTACTGGAAAATAAATAATTTTGTGTTTATTAATTTAAGCAACTGAATCAATACTTTTCTCTGTTGAATGTCTGCTATTGGCTTATCATCATAAAGAACTGGAATTTGTTAATTGCAAACACATTTTTAAATATCACATATAGTCTTATAAACCTTAAATGAAAAATTTCTCTGGGATTTTTGTCAGGGTTTTTTTCTTTTTTCCTTTTTTTTTTTTCCTTTAGCAAACAGCAAGTTAGAAAGTATAAATCAGATTTTGCATGGATTGGCTTGCTCTACTCCCATAGCAGAGTGAACTAACGGAAATATGATAGACTTTACTTTCTGGCAGGACTCCATATCAATTTACAGCCTTATGTGTGCCTGAAAAATCCCCAAAGCATCTTAAATGTGATTTGGAAAGGGATTCTTTAAATGTTGTTGTGCCCTTCATTGCCTCTTCCTCACTTTTTTTCCTCATTTTTAATGTTTTTTTTAAACCATCTTATGGTAAAGAAAGCCTGGAAGGTTTTTGATAGGACTGTTTTTTAAGGACTAGGAAGAGGTTCTTTTTATTCTTGAGTAGGAAATATCAAGTCAGTTCTTGGTTTTCCTTTGCTTGAAGTTATCAGAAGTGTGAACGTCTCTGTGATGGAAGCTGCATGGCTGTATCTGAGCCTACCAGAAAGACTGTGGGTGAAATCTCTCTGGAGGTCAGAGGTTTATTGGCTTTCATCTTAGGATCTGCAGTTTGACTGCAAGTGTGGTTATTTTAGGTTGTCCCTGCAGAACAACCCTGATTTGGTGTTGGCTCTGAACTCATTTTTTGGCCCGTGGGCAATAAGGTCCTGTATTACTTCAGTATTCTCTGTCTGAATAACTATGTTTTGCTTTGTAAAATTTTATTGCAATAAAAGGATAAAAGTGTAGAAAATGTAGATATACACACTGAAATGACTGAGCTCTGACAATAGGTTATTAATTAAGCTCTACTGATTATTTAAAAGGAAAAAAACAAACTTGCTTCTGAGATACATCCTCAAGAGATCAGATTTAAAGCACCTGAATATAAATACTCTGAAAATTCTGTGCTGCTGATGTCTCAGCTGAAGTAATATGCACAATCTAGGGTACCACATTTTAAACGAAATGTAGAAGAGCGGAAAAAGTTCCAGAGAATGCAGGAAAATAAAAGCTTGGAGAATGTGGCCTTACAGGAAAATTTGAAACAGCTTGGTTTATTTAGTTTAGGACAGAGAAGAATGAAGAGAGCCCAATCATATGAAGCACTTAGCAGTTAAAAAAAAAAAAAAAAAAGACAGACAGTAATTAATTATTTTTGATGTCTGCTAGATTTAGATTAAGACCGAGATGCTTAATTTTCTCTGGACATGAAAGTAACTGCAGATGCAGGAATGAGCTTTAATATTTAGGTTGCAATTATTGCTAAGTAGATAAGAGCAAGGGTTACATGACCCCTGCCACATAACCAATTACTCAGTTGAGGCTGCTATTGGAATAGCTACAGAACTTCATCTTGGAATCCATCTGTTGGAAGGAGAGTGGAGGTCTCTGAATGCCGCAGTACAGTTTTCTTTTGCCTGTTTTGCAGTTACTCAGCCATTGTCCTCAAGTCTTCTTCCTAATGGAATAAACTGGTGAGATTTTCACCAAAGATTTAAGATAAATGCTAAGAAAAGCTCTTAGACTAGTTGATTTCTGCATTCCTACCTAGGCAGGTCTTTAACCCTGTCACTGGAGAGATTTAGAAAACACAATAAACAACTGTCATAAACAGCCTACTTGTATTTCATCTAGCCTTGGAAAGGTAGATGGAGTTACTGATCTCCATTGGATGCTTTAAAATAATTTCTAATAATTATTTAAAAAATACTTCTGCACACTTAAAATATTCCTTCTCTTCTAAGCTTATATTATTCAGATGGGTTTGGCTCTGATTTCCTCTGATGGCAAAACTGTGCTGCCGAGAGGTAGGGTGGACGCTTGAATGAGTTCAGCTGAAAGTTTTCTCTGTGAGAGAGAACGTGTAAACATGCAACTATATTATCCTCCATGCTGAAGGGCAGCACTGTGATGGCAGCTGTATCTGCAGTCATGATATTTGCAAAATGGAACACTTGTGTGTTGATTTGGGAATAAGAGGCTTCAGAAATGTCTGTAGCAAGCATGTATGGCAGCAGGATAGGGATAGTGTCTCCATAGATGCTATATGCACTCTTTTCAGTGCTTTTTTTTTTAAACAGTGTAGCATTTCTTGTTTCTTCAGCATTTTCTCACCAGTCTTCTTTCTTCCCTACTAAGTAATTTAAAAATGAAAAGTGGTGGTTAACAAGATACTTCCTATTTTCTAAGTTAGATTTCGGACGTAATGTTTAATTAATGTCTTCTAGGGCAGACTGGAAGGTGAAAAAAACTGTATCTGGAAATATTTTTAACATGTTTAAGTTATCAGTGGCAGTGACTATAGGCTATAGACTGGCTGGTTCTAAAACTGATTGTGAATTGTATTTCTGCATACATACCAGGTATTTTAATATATTAAGATATAGTCAGTCATTTGTAGCTATTTCGTATTTTTCTTTGCAGAAAGCTCACTCATGTTAGCTACTGCTGACACCATAACTGCTGCACCATAACTCATAAATAGTAATACTGCTTAATCAAAAGCTAGTAATGGAGAATGGAATACTTTAAATTGGCTACATCAAGATTTCATTGTCCTAAACGCTCAGCTTTAAATAGTGGCTTCAGAATATACATGCAGAAAATATAGATAAACTTATATTATTCTACATAAATTATTAATATATATTGCAAAGAATATATATATTTACATTTAAAAACTGTGAAAAAGCAAAAAAAAAAAAAAGGAGTAATTTCTATTAAATCAATCCTGTTTAGGTTCCAGGCTTTTTAACTGAAGTGGGAGCTTTATTTTTAAGAAACCAAAGACAAAAGTAACTTAAGCCAAGGAGCCATCAAATGGCTCTTTTTCCTCAGGAGTCCCATGCTGTTTGACCGGGGCCAAATGTTCTCTGTGGTATTTAGCAGTAATTGCAGCATAGGCACAACCATAAACGGCAGCTGCCAACATCATTAGACACACAATTCCACAGATAACTCCAGTTATTACTACAGTGGCAATTGCGTGACGCAGACTAACAGGCCTTGGCTTTGGTTTGGGTTCGCAGTTTGAGCGGCCGTACTCCCCGTGGTCGCTGTGATGAGCGTGCTTCGGAGAACTTCTGTGCTCAAAGCTGTGGTGGTGAATGCTGGCCAGGTGAACGTGAGCTGTCCGAAGAGGGCATGCTCTAAACAGCTCATAGGGGACTTTGAGGAGGTCCTTTCCCTTGCGAATCCCTGGTGTTGAGCAGATAATGCCATCACTTATTCCTCCTGAATAAAAAAAAATAAAATAATAAAAATTATGGTCTTAAGATTTGGTGGTTTATAAATTATCTTAATGAAAAATTAACAGAAACCTGAAGTAAATTTATTGATAGCTTTTACTTTATATTTTTAAAGATTTATAACTATATCTTTAAGATTTTTTTCCAGTTAGATCAGTGGTTACTGATTACACAATTATTACACTTTAACACTCATATAAGAGAGTATTTGCAATAAGGAATTCATCAGGAATTAAATTATCTATGCTTTTATGGATGTAAAAGTGAAAAACAATAGTAGTATAAAAGTAAGAAATGTCATATATGAATACAAAGATGTTGTTAACAGCTAGTTCATTCCGTTCAAATTCATACCATTACTATTTATAAAGAGAAATGGAACGAATATACTTAGTAAAGATTTCACACTTGATTCAAATATTCCACGAAATGGGCATTGTTCTGACATCATATGCTAAATGTAATGAATTTCAGTAAGTTTGTGTGTATGTGTGAGCAATTTTTTTAAGCAAGGCTTAAGATAAGAAAATATAGAGAGATCTAAAGAAGCTAAGATTCATCAATCTATTACCCTGCTCAAATGGTAAATTTCATGATTGCTTAGAGCCAGCTTCTGCTCTCTACCAAAGGATTTTTTTAGTTTAATGGGAAGTGAAGTAGGAAGCCTCAGTCCTGGTAAATCACACAGTTGTTCCTCAGCATGGAGAGGAGCACACACCGAGCAAAGCCTTCAGGTTTCTGATGAGTCCACACACTATGGCTTTAGGGGTGTAGCGTGTCAAGGAGTCAACAAGGCCAAAACCAATGTTTACATGTTTTAAAAAATTAACTAATCAAATCAGCTGAATTTTCTTCCTCTTCTCTGTCCAAAATAACCCACCTTTTAGCTACAGCTGAGCATAGAATTTTTCATCCTGAAAAGACTTTGTCTAAGAAAGTAGTGAATACAGATGGACTCAAATTGGCATCTCTGGAGACTACTCCACAAGTATTGATGATATTCGAAGACAGGTATGAGCATAGCAGCTTGTCTGTTGGTCTTCAACAGCCAAACCTAAAGCATGTTTCCAGACACCTCCAATGTGTTAGTTTGGATGTGAATATAGATAGAATACTGCAACTGTGATCCTTTATGGTTTTAAGTAATTCAAATATGTGTACTTGGAATAGAAGACTGGAGTCCCACCTGAACTGAAGCATTTTCTGTAATTATTTATGAGTATGCATCAAATGTCAATTGCCTGAGCTGGATTCAGCTAAAAATCTTAGAGTTATATTTGACACAACAGTCAATACTTTTAAATTCAGACAATGTTTCATCTCTAGCAATGTTTTGTTAGGACTTGCAAGAAATATCAGTGGGGCCGCAGTACTCTTTTATTGCAAGTACATAAGTAATGGTAAAGATTAATGTGCAGTGTAACTAATTTTTCTTCATTTTAGGGAAATAGAACATAGATGAGAACGTAGTATTTGGGCTTCCTTTAAAACTTGCTGCTAAATTTGTCATTTCCATATCACTTCACTTAGGTAATCTGTGCAATGTTCAGGAAGATGGAAGGGCATCACTGAATTTCTAAACAATGTTGGTTTTTGAAATAAACTATAATACTTTTGCTGCTGGCAGAGTAGCCAAGATAATCTGATATGTTTATCTTGGATCATTACATTCTGCTGCATAGAGAAGTCAGAACCCCTGCTGAAATTTGTTGTAGGGAATGGTTCCAGCTTAATACAACTAAAGCCCTGGGATAATGTAATATTTTACCAGGCCAAAATATTAAGATTTTAACCCTGCAAGGAGTTCAGGCTTTTGTTTTTTCAAAAAGGTTGCTTCTGGCAGTGGCTTTTCCTCACTCAGACACCATTCCTGTATTAATAGCATCCCTGCAGAGCGAGTAGTTTTGCAGCTGGCCTGTAGAGTTCTGATGTCTGGAAATGGCAATTCATTCAATCCCAGACAACACGGACCATCTTCGCATAGGCTGTTCCAGCGTGTTCCATGTCACTTCCATATACAGACAGGTAATTAGTAGTTTGATCACAAGCAATCATCAAAGCCTGATTTAGAGTAAAGCAAATTGCCCAGCTGTTCTGAGTTCTCAGAGTCTGAACATACCTCCTGGGAGAAAAAAAAAAAATTATCTTCATACTTAATTCCTTTAGAAATAAATCATATTCTTTTTTCTACAGAATAATTCATGAATATATTTAAAAGCAGGTGTGACCAAAAGATGAGGCTGTTTTTATTTATAAAATTCACTTTTCCCCATGTGATGGCATTACATGTTTCTGTCAGGAAATTATCAATACCTTTAGTACCTCTTCTGGTTAACAACAAATTAGGAAGCAATACTAGACAACAGTAAGCTTGTCCAACGTGTAACATACATTTTTAAGTAAAGTATTTTTTAAATATTAAAGAGCTACTAAGTGATAATTGATAGAGGAATTAGAATCTTGAGTTCTCTGAAGTTAAGTCAATGTTTGGATCTGTCTTAATGTTAACCCTCATGCACCAGGTAAAAAGCTTTTAAAAAGTAAGTTGGTTTCTAGCAAAAATACATTGATAGAATTAAAGGGAGCATATGTGCACAAGTATATTTGTTATTTAGAGAGAGATGGATACATTTGCTTACAAACACTACACACACGTATTTCCAGAATGTATCTGTACATACTATATGTGCGTGTGCTTTCTCTCTTTCACTTTGTGCTGATGTAAAGTTCCTCTATGATTATAGCTTGCTACGTGTATCTATGAAAGCACGGATATTCTGACCTATGCATAAGAATATGTTTTAGTGTGCTTATTTGCGGGACTGATCTCAGGTGTGGAGTAAATTGTTAAGGCACAGTAGTGAAGACCAGTTAGATGCTGGTTAGGTGTTCTCAGGAGCATCCTGTGTAAAGAGAAGAATTCCTTACCTCTGTATAAAAAGCTCTCCAGCCACAGCTTCAGGCCAAAGACATTGCAATTACATTGCCAGGGATTATCTTTGAAAAGAACCACTTTCAGGTTTGGAAGTGACTCCAGAAGAACTCTTTCCATTTTCTGAAGTTTGTTATGCTTCACAGACAGCAATGTTATATTCCCTGTGCTGTTTCCAAAACTCTCAGGCAAGCGTATAATGCTGTTGGATGACAAGTCCAGTTCCTTTAGGTGTGGGAGGAAACTGAAAGTCTTGTTTTCTATATAATGAATCAAATTCCTGGTTAGGTTTAGAACCTGTAAATACCGTAATTTTTGGAAAGCACCTGGTGCCAAACTTGAGAGAGAATTATTAGACAAATCTAAGATTTTGAGCAATGGTGTTCCAGTGAATGAGTTTTGGTTGATTCTCCAAATACGGTTATTCTGCAACTGTAGTATCTGAATTTCAGGTGGTAAATGGGCAGGAATTTCAGTAAATCCTCTATTTTTGCAGTCTGCAGTCTTGGAAGTTGTATAGCATAGGCATTTGTCAGGACATCCACGAACTGCATATATTAATGAGATGACACCCAGAACCAAAAGCCAGTGGCCTGTATCACAAGTGAAAGAAGATTTAAAATTAGTTTAAAATGTTTCTCTTTTGCCAATATACAGGTCATTAACAAGGGCGAAGGATATATGGCTCCATAATAGACATTAATGTAGATAGTGTAAAGAGAGTTAATTTTTTTACAACACATTAGTAAAATACAGATAGTATTGAAGTATTTTATAATGCAGAATGAAGTTAGTGCTTTGATGGTCTTAAAAGGAAGTACTTCCTTTATCTTAAGTACAAATGACTTTCAGGAGGATTTGCCATCAGCAGAGCAGTGATGTTTGAAAGGAATGCAACAGATTTTCTAAAATTATTAAATTGGTAGTGACAACTTTGAGCTATCTTATGCCAGAGGAACTGCGAGTAGAAATTTCATTTTTGTGTGTTTTTACTAATTGCACTACCTAAAAAGAATTAAGTTAATGTGCTGTCAAGCTTCAAAGGTAGAAAAACAGTTAACAGAAATTTTTCAACAATCCAGATTCTGTTTGTCCTTTAAAATAACGATGTTTATATTTATTGCTTTAATTCCTTTATCTGAATGCCACCTGTACTTGCCATAGATAGAGGTTTCTACACAATCAGTAAACATTTGTCAAGAAGCTGTTACAACGATAAATGAGGTGACAGGGGTACTTAGCAATATTTAGTATTTATAATTATCGTCTGGTCCCTGATGTTCAGGTCAGTTTTAACTGAAAAAAATAATAGTTTTTGACTTTTATATCTTGCTAATGATCTTACTTTGAAAGCTAGGTGCCACTTAAAGCTATGTTTGTATGCACATCAAGAAACATTAAAAAAAAAATAATCAGATGATGTTGAATAATCAGATTTTCTTTGACAAAAAAGTCAGGATGATGAATCCTTTTGTAACATTGTTTCTGAGATAGTAAATAGTAAAAATTATTTGAGGTATTTCATAATGAAAAGATTTTAGTTTCTTACTACTTAAAATAGTTTGGAAATTAAAGGAGATATTGCTTATTGACTTACAGAGATCAAACATTAATTAGAAACAGGGAATACCATATTAAAGGAATAACAGTGTATGATTATAACATTGAATAACACAAATGTATAAATGAAAGTTTTATTTTGAGACTACACTTTAAGTCACAATCCACTCATTAATTTTCCTCAAAAATGAAGTTGTATTTGTATTAAAATGAATTAAAATGATACATAATCTTCTGCAATGAATGAATTCTACACTGTAGAATTCACTTGAAAGAACTCAGCATTTCTGATAGCGTGGTAAGCAATACTCTCAGTTCATTACATTGTTCTGCAACAGTTGGCTTCAGAAACTGTGACACAGCTTCCAATGCAGAGTTAAAATAAACATGATTTGTCAAGGAAATGCTTAGAGAACAGAAAAATTTCATTATTAATCCGAATGCTTCAGTATCTCACCTTTCATTCTGCTTTGCTTGTTCCTCACCTTGCAGAAGATTCAGTCCAGTTTTCTGAAGCAGATCTGTAACAAATACTTTGTTCTGATTCCCACTTCAAATCTGTAATGTGTCCATCCAGTTTCCTTTCTGCATTTTTTTTTTAAGGTTGTATCTGTGGCTTGTGTAGAAGTGCAACTATTTCTAGTGAGTTACTCCACCAGCCTTTGATTTTTTCTTTATCACAGTCTTCCTCCCCCCATCCCCCCCCCATCCATTTATGAGTCTCAGAGACTTACTCTGCCTCTTAATCAGTCAACAGGCCATGCAAAGAGTATCTGTCAGCTCTAACTGGACAGCTGTAACACACAAATAATGACCTGATAGACTTGCCTTTTCAATTTATTTAATCTGCCTTAAATGCAAGGCAGAAAAATAAAGCTGCCGTTTTAAATCCAGTATAGTTTCTGAATTGTGGCGGATTATTAGCTGTGCTGTGTCAATTTTTTGCAAGATCAGCTGACTCTAAACATGGATTCTGATTATCCTGGGCTGTGACTGGAGGCAGTGGAGTGTATAATATCACTACAAGTAGGCCTGTGGGCTGATGACATGGTTTTGACAGTGCATTTGTTTGCACTTCTAAGCTTATTCATCTGACATCCATTAGTTGTGCTGACAGGATTTTCTTGCATAGGAACACAGGACTGGTGGCTCCTTCCATAAAAATGGCATACTTACTGATATGGTCACCAAGAAGAATGAAGAGATTTGTTTATTTTCAAAGATATTGGAAAGAAATGGCAGTTGATATTAAAATTGTACTTAATGTCTTTGTATGGTGCCTTGACTTGTCTCTTCATTGCTTTAGTATAACTCATTCATGCTATACCATCTGCAACAATAAAAGGATTAATAAATTGTGGCTATGAAGGAACTCGAAGGTGTTTAAACAAATGAGAGATCTGGTATAGAATAGATTCTTTCAAGGCCATATGATCACTCCATCTGTTAGCTGTCCTATGGACAGGGAAGTTGTGCAATCAAAAGCTTTCAGATATATTCTTATATGTAACATAGCTTTCTTGGATTCAAATTTGAATTTTAAGTGCTTTTGAAACGATTGCAAAAAGCTCGCTTTTTAGGACAAGATTTATATGCTGTAGGCAATGCTATGGAAGTAATCATAGAAGAGTGAAATCATCAGGTCCAAACTGCTGTTGAAAGCAGGGTCATACATGAGGTTATGCAGGGTCCTGTCAAGCTGAGACTTGGATATTTCCAGCAAAGGAGATTCCATCACTTCTATGTGCAACATACTCCAAGGTGTAACTGTTGTCAGCCTTAGTAATTTTGTCTTAGATCCAGAGTTTTCCTTGAAGCAGTTTGTGTCCATCACTTGTCCTGTGAGGAAAGCAACCTCATCTTCTCCATAGCTACCTTTTGGTTACTGAAAATCTGTGTTTACGTCTCTGCCACCCACAGGGGAGAGCTATAATTATTTTTACTGTATGTTTTGCTGAATTGTTTCTGACACCAGTCAAGATACCCAAAGGAACAGTGAATACTGCTGAGCAGTGAAGAAGGTAGAACAACTGACATTCTGTAAAATAAACATGACTGTTCATCTCGAGGATACTAGGATTATTGCTACGAATGGCAGACCTTGACACTCTTGATGAATGACACATCATCCTGATACAGGATGAAAGTCTGTGATTTAGTGTAGAGGAATACTGTAGCTATAGATTACCTGGTACCGTAGTCATGCTAAATAACTCCAACTTTACAAAGGCAGAGAGAGATAAGCTTAAAGATCAGCTGTAATGTACTTGAAATGAATGTCAGGTTAAACTGAAATGCTTCTCTAACCTTTGTTGCAAAATATTTGCTATTTCCTTTCCCAACCCGTGTAAACATGTAAAAAAAATGTAAACATGTCTATCATAAGTAGTACAACTGAATCATTTTAATGAAGACAGAAATGTAAAAAGGACTATTATAAAATATCATTTTCCTCAGAAGTTGTAGCCTTGCTAGATACAGATACTCTGCTTTGCCCTTTCAAAAAAAAAAAAATTCTCAGGTATTTGTTGTTTGACATGACATCCTTCTGTCCTTACAGCAACTCATCCCTTATATCCATTATAGCCTTTTTCATGACTTTCGATTATATTGCAGGAGGTAATAGCTATTATGTTATTATTTTCTGATATGATAAGACTTTTTCACAGTTTTAAATTCCTTTTGGTATATCTTAAATTTTATTTTGGCCTGTGAATTCAAAGGGCTTATTTTTTCACTTGTTCTTCCTTCTTATCTAATTTTTGCTGGCCAGGTGGGCCTACAAGGTCCCACAGCAGTTTGTCATCTAACAGAGGGCTTAAAAAATGTCTCTTAACTGCCTCTCTTATTTTAGGTAACTCTTGGCTACTATAATTGAATTATTTTTAGCATACACCATATTAAAGAGATGTTCGTAGGACAAGGTCACTAAAAGTTAAGCACTGTGGGAGGTTTAGTTCCAACAATAATGCAGAGGTTGTTTTATGGACTTTGAATTGTGGTATAAGAAGTTATTACTTTTTTTTAAATCTTCATACCGAGTTCAGATTTGGAAACATATGATTAAATCTGTCGATTTGCTTTTCATGTAGACGTGGCTATTTTTTCCTTATATTGAGAACTCTGAATGCACATATTTTGTAAACAGAAGTTTCCCCAACCTATAATCCATGTCCTATTCCCATTTATTAGTAATAATACTTTGGTTATGACAGAGAAGTCTGATGTGGTGAAAATTATAGTTGTGACACAGGTAGAGATTTGCCAGACACAGAGTAACCATGAAATCTACTCTGCTTCTGGCCTTTTTAACAACCAGCAAGATTCTTTGCAGTTGTCTGATGTGGTGCAGCAACTGTGTTATTGTGACTGCTTAAATTAACTTATGCCCTGTTGTAACCAGATACGTTTACCATTGCAAATGGCAAGACAGCCCACTGGACTAATATCCTACCCCTCTTGGCTGGTGGGGGCAGTTCAATGTTTGCTTTGCCAGCATGCACTTTGTTGCAGTGGTTATTATCATCTACTTTAAAGGAGTATGTGTAAGAATAATCTGTTTTGCAGAAGAACATTATGTTAATTAAACTCTAGCAGAAAGGAAACAATTTAAATATCTCAAATATTTAAAAGCTGCCACATTTGGATTCCACTGCATTGCAGACTTGGTTATATAAAAAAGTGTTCCTAAGACCACAGCAGGCAATTCATATACATTCTCTTTATTAGATTTATTTTCCTTATACTTTTGAGTGGGAAGGCATTAAAACTGTTACACTTACAGGAGCTTTCTCCTTACTAATGTGTCCCCAGATTGGAAAAACAGCTAAGCTCTTGCTGAAGACCCTAAATGCAACTCGAATGCAGACTCCTCTTCATTTTCGTTTAGGACACAAAATAATTTATATTTGTTAGTGAAGCAACCTATTCCTCTGTTGTTAAAAGTGTTCAAACTGACATCTAAAATAAGAGTACTGCATCATGGAGAAAGACCTTAGCTTTTCCCAGCTGAGTCAGGATGCAGTGCAAACAAAGGTGACAGGACAGAAGCATCCTTCATGCTTTTCTTTCTACAAATGAAGTCCTTGCACTCTAAGAGCTCAGGACCCTCTCAACTTTTGCTTGGGAGGGTACTAGGTTTTCAAAAGTTGAAAAAAATTAGAGGAAGGTCCTGGATTCTACTTCTGCATACCTTTCACAAGAGAAGCATAAGCCAATGGATCAAACCAAATTTATCTTGAGGGAGGTTTATACCAGAAAAAGCTGTCTGTCTTTCCCAGAAGAGGTGGGCGTGTGGTTTTTTTCAGTCATCTTACTGGTTAGGTTGGATAAGAGGTGAGTAATACCAGCTAGGTTTTAATAACATCAAATACTGGTTATCACACAGAATAAGAAGACACCATGATGTCTACAAAGTTTTTCGGGTCTG
Organism: Calidris pugnax; assembly: GCF_001431845.1. NCBI lineage: Eukaryota > Metazoa > Chordata > Aves > Charadriiformes > Scolopacidae > Calidris > Calidris pugnax. The sequence continues at coordinate 882,159 of NW_015090851.1, forward strand.
TCCTTGGAAGTTGTTGTGAATTGTTTGGTGGTATTCCTTTAAGGTGAGAGACAATATTTTGTAATTCCAGAAATGAGGAAACAGGTAGGCAGATGTGATTTTGCATTTTGGATCACTGACTTTCAAAAGAAGAGCCCCATTTTCTTCTTTTCAGTGACTTGTTTTGCCTTAGATACATCTGGTACTTGTTTATACAATGCATAATTAATCTATGAAATGCATTGTTGGAAGTTATCCTTGGGCCAAAAGATTAGTAGGATTCATATATAATCTGGAACGGTGGTTACGTCATGGGGCAAAAAAATAATTCAGAAGGGATAAAAACTTTCTCTCTTAAGGGCTTTAATCAACCACTAATGACATGAATTAAAGAGAAAAACCTTTCCCTGTGGGCAGGTTTTTTTTCCATAATTATTATTTATGGGAATTTTTACACCTTCCTCTGACACCTCTAGAAGAGGCCAGTGTATGAGATGTAATAGTGGACTAGATGAACTGGAACATACTGCATTCCAGGTGGAAAGTTATGGTGGGGGAAGGGGTAGCGGGGGGACAAGCTGCCAACTGGTGAGATGTGTGCTCTTGTGTCATATGGTGTCATTGGGGCTGCCTATGTGAGCACCTCAGTTTAGGTCAGGACTCTGTTTATCCCCAGACTACTCTTCTGGTTTGGACTGGGAAATTATTTTAATGTTCATATCCAGGTCTTTTCTGGTAATCTGTAGACAGCTTTTTGGGTCAGTCCTTTGCAATTTTTTTCTGTTTTTTTCCTTCACTAAAGTGATGCAAGACTTTCAATCCATTAGGGAGTTCAGTCAGCCATTTTTTGTGATATTATAACTCTAATATAATGTAGTTAGGAGTTGGTTCAGCTTGTACTCCTTTTCCCATAACTAAATGAGCAGAAATATATGAAGGTGAGAAGGGGTTTCTTGGAAAATGCTCAAGCACCAGCCTTACAATATGCTTTGGTAGGTAGAGAATTTATTAGAAAGGATGAAAGGCCTTCAGAATGAGGAGAAGAGATTCTGGGCTTCTGTACCTTAATTGCAAATTAGATGAAGTTGCAACAAGGGGCAGATTATGTGCCAGCAGAATATTTATTCTATCACAGATAGTGGGGGGAGGATGCAGATTCAATTTCAATCATTTCCTGACTAATGACAACCCCCTCTTGTATACATGCTGAACATCCAGAGATAAAATATATCTCCAATAAAATCGGGGTCATTAATTAATTCATTTTGCCATGATTCTAAATAGAAAAATATATTGCTTGGCAGAAAGTTAACAGAAATGATATGAATAAAAAACAGGAGCTAGAAAAATACAGGTAAAAATAAGCAGGGTGTACATTTTGTTTTAACATTTTAGATGCTTTTTGTCTGTTCTTAAATATGTTAAAATTGAGATCACTCACTATTCTTCTAGATAGCTTATTCATTCTACACTGAAGACAAAATTCTTTTCTAAGCTTTTGCTTATTGGTTTTGTTTTTCTGGTTTTTTTATTTAATAACAATTTCTGTACATGGTCAGCTCACCTTGGACACAAACTTAAGAACAAAATATAAATTTCCTGTGTATTTCAAATGGTTGATTTAGAATCCCAGTTCTCAGAATTGGAAGGATTTTTCTTGAGCAACTTCCTGTAAAAGGGTTTTGAAATGTTCTTGGTGTATGAGGAAAGATTATAAAGCGCAATAAGTGTTACTCCTTCTTAAACTCTTGCTCACCAGTTGTGCTACAAAACAGAATTTGTATTTCATTAATTCCTTTTGTGCTTTTAAGGCAAATAGTAGCAGTAAAGTAAAATGCACAGTTAAATGTTAGGAACTCCTGTATTTACAGGCTCAAAAGGACTCTCTCTTTGCCCTGTTCTCATCACAGTAGTCACTTCAACACAAGAACTTGCAGAAGCAGGGATGATGTTTGCTACAGTGAAAAGTCAAATAATTAAACGTATGTAAATCTTGCAACACTGGAATAGCCATGGTAATTTCTTTCATTAATTTAAGCAGGGTACTACATAGCCTGACATTAAAATTATGCATCTGTTAAATGTTCCATACGTAATTTTCATGGATTTAAACATCAGCACATACTTAAGTATTCTACTGGATCAGGACCAACATGCTCTGTAGCTTTGGATTCAATCTTTGATGGAGCGTTTTGTTTTGTTGGAGTTTCTCTACAAGAGAAAAGCCTGACAGTTGTAACTTCTGAAGGAATATTGTCTTGCAGTAGATAAAGTATACAATATGCCCTCTACCGACTACATTATAACATGCATGATACCAGACTATAACCCTCTTCAATACTGGTATGTAGCAGTTGTGTGACTAGCAGGCCTCTCAATATGTCAGATGAATAGAAACTGGATTGTCAGTGTTCATTATTTATGGAACTGTTTTGCAAGTGGAGAAAGGATATTCAAGACTTTTTCCATGAATCCAATGAACAAGAGTGAGCCAGACACCTAAACTTGCTGCTGATGTTCTTCTTTTCAGTAGCAGATAAGTTGTACAAGGCAGTACCCATTTTGCTGCTTTTCTTGTTTCTTTGTTCTCTCTGGATTTCTGTGTCATCCCTACTGCTTTAACTGCTACAGCAGCAGGCACCGAGTCCTCTGTGCACAGCAACATCCTAGAGATCACATGGCATGCTGGGATCCTATTTCCCAAACCCCCCTCCTATTTTTGACCTGTAAGCAGGTTTTAAACTTCAAGTGTGTTTTTTAAAATACTATTTTCTCTGCAAAATGTTTTAAATGAAGTGACAGAGTAAGCCAGATATATAAACTTCTTATTGCTCAAGTTTAGCAAATTGTGCTGTTTTCAGACATGATAAATCTTTGGGACACTTAGCTAGTGTAAAGGGTAATGATGCTTCTGTTCAGAATTTATAAAATAGACCACTGATAGATCTTTTATCTTTAAAACAAAAAAAAAGAAAAGGAAAAAACTCTTTCAGAGGGCTTTTTATTAATGAGAATTACAATACTGAAAAATCTGGTATAAATTAGCAAAGAACAGGAATAGTGTATACAAATGGAACTGGTTGGATAATTAAATTCTTTTAATAGGTACTGAAATTTAAACCTCTTGATCCCTCTGACGTAAGCATAACTATTAAAAGTCATGGAACTTGATTCTAAAAGTGTAATGTGGGAGAGAAATATTGGGATGATGATTAAGGTTTTCAGATACCCTGGGAGGAAATTTATGCAGGAGTAAAACAATAGGCATTTAAATAAAGAAGAAAAAAAAGAAAAAAAAAGGGAAAAAATAAAACCCCCAAACCTAAAACCTATAGCTATGAAATATAAAAAGCAGCTTAATGAAACCCTGTTTATATAGGTGTGTAGTTTATGCCAGCAGTAATGAAGCAACTTGACTGGGGTAATCTAATGGCAAGTAAAGGACACTAAAAATTGAAATCTTTAAGGAACATCATCTTTTCACTTTTCTTAGACTCTTTTTTACCTGTTCATTATTATCCTGTGTGTTTTGACTATATGTTCTTCTTCATGTCTGGTTTGGTTTCCTATTTTCATGTTGAGAGTCACAAAAGTGATCTAAATATATAAAGTATCAGCAGTGTATAATATTTGGCTTTTCTTGACTTAGTAAAAAGGAAAATTGTTTACTGAGATTTAATACAACTGTTAGGAGGATCATACCAAATGGCTGACATGCTGTCTGCTAAGTAAGATGGAAACTGTTTTAGTAAGACTGGCATAAATGATGAAGTCCTGCCAGTCCTAACACTGAGCCATACCTAGTATTTGTTTGTACTAACCAAAGTTATCTGCCAGCTTTTAACTGTGGTTTCTATTTCCCTGTCCCCTAAGATGCTAAAGGATGAACTTTCTAGGTCGAGCACATGCATTAGTTGAGAGAATAACAAATTTGTAACAGCAAGTATAAAGAAAACAAAAAAAACTTGTATATTATTACCCCTAAAGTTTAGGCAACATTTAAATGTTGACCTCATCTTTTTGTCTTCACTGTTTATATTTGACTTCTACTTCATCACCACTGAGTGATGCTAAAGTATACAAGCCATACATATTATCATTTAATACAATCCTTTTTCATCAAAGGCACTTCTATTTTAATACTATTTAATTTAACGTATGATCTCAAAAGTTCCCAACCTAGCTGAGCTTCCTCTGTCCTTATAGCTATAGCTGTCTTGGTCAGAAAGGGTATATTTTGATCTTCTTTATTTGCTTTCATTCCCTTCTGCAGTATGTTATTATGGAACATAATGGCAGGGCTGACCTTGGTTACTCATGTTTTGGCTGAGACGTTTTATGCTTTTCCCTTTTCGAAATGGCAGTACGTTGCTCAGTGTCCATTTTCTCTCCATCTCCATGTTTCAGCAGAGTTAGAATAGATGACTTCAAAGAACAGTACTACTGGCTTCTCTTTTTCTTAAAGTACTCATTGATAGAAGAAGGCTAACTTCATTTAAAAGTTGAAGTTATGCATCATGTGCCTAGTTTAGTGAAACTAATCATTTCCATACCTCTGTTTTTCATTGTCAGTAAGATCTTAAATAGGTTTTCATTAGTTACTTTCTATAAAGCTTCCTTTCTATAAATCCTTTAGAAAGAAGAAAGAGCAGAGAGCTCTCTCTGTAATTTGTAGCTTATGATGATTTGAAGATGTCATGTTCCAAACATAGGCACTTAAGTGAACATTTGTATTTCATGCAACTGAAAGGAGCTGTAATACAGGCTTTTCCATGGACACTGAACACTTTGTCTACTCTACTATATGCCAACAGCTGGTCATACTTTTACGTATTGTTGCTTTCTTAACTTTAGAGTGAAGGGATACCTATTTTAGAAGAACAATTTTGCAGACTTTCTTAAATTGAAAATGTGAAAATAGTAGACACCAATCTATCTGAAGGACTTGCATAAAGCTTGATTCTCTGTAATACTTTGTCTGAATGCAACTTGGCTGAAATGTGTCATGCAGAACAACAGGACAGATCTACACTACAAAAGTCAAAGAATTGTCTCCAGTCCTCTTCATTGTTGTGTCACAGTGTAATTTTTACCCTTCCATCAACATACCATTTGAACTGCAAGAATGAGTATGATATGGCTTTTCTGTTTTTCTGAATAAGAATAGTACGAAACAACAAACAAACTTCTTGGACAGATGATGGCACCTGTCAGACCTGGGTTTCTAGAGTTCTTGTGAGACTAAACACGTGGGGAAAAAGAAAATAAATTACCTCTTACAGTAGTTGTTTGATTTTTATCATTGTTCATATAATATCTTATAAGATGGATAATTAGGGTAAATTAGGATGAAAAAATAATTATGGTGAACAAAAATATGTCTTTAAATCAATATTCTACATGTCCACTGAAGGTAAGAGACAACAAGAGAGAAAACTCAAGTAGGCAATGTTAGTATTTAGAAGAAGGAAACCATTTATGGGTGGACTTCATTTATTTCTACCAGTGTTGTGGGCAAAGGGGTAAAATCTGTAAACTGGAATTTACAGTCATAGTGTTCTGAAAAAAACCTATTTGTTGTGTTTTCTCTTTTTTTGACTTTTAGGATTCAGACATTCAAGTTATTCTCTGCAACCACAAATAAGAAACCACCCACTTTTATCTGTGATCACCTTCTATTCGAGTTAGTATATACCCACCATGTAATTTTAGAAAATATACTACTTGGGAGACAAAGAAAAATTGCTACAGGCTATTTCTGCTGCTTATAGCTGTAGAACAAAAATTGATGAGGATATGCTTTGAAAAGATTCTTATTTTCTAACTTTTTATAAATCAGTAGGTCCAGTGTTTCTGGAGGACTGACCTTTGGTCTGGATTAAAGATTTCCCATTCCATCCTACTGTTTTAAAAATCAAATCCTGCCATATTTTTCTCACCCAAGATTACTTCATGCAAGTTGGTGTGCCTGTTTCCAGATTGCACCCTAATCTACAGCATATGATTGTAAGAATACTTAGCTATTATTGCTTTCATTCATAAAATTCAAGTAACTTTTCATAGGATGTGAAGTATCCTTCCTTCCATTTCACAAACAGGGAAATGGAGGACAGAAAAGTGAAGGTGATTTGATTACAGTTGCACAACAGGTAAACAGCAGAGCAAGGAACGGACCCTAAGCCTTCTTAACTTCAGTGCTTTAGCCACTGGACCACCCTGTCTTCATAGGCAGATGCTCTCTGATGGAAATTTCACAGAAATTGAGATGCCATGGGGTAATGTCCTTATATATAAACACTGTAGAACAAAACCGATGTTGTCATTTAATAAAAGAGATTGTTTTCTTGATATAAGACCAGTTAACACTTTTTAAGCAATGGCAATGCTGATGTTTCCTGTTTTTCAGAGATTAAGATGGGCTGAACGATGGAGGGTTTCCCATGGTAAAAGCACTGCTGTAAATGTTTCTTCTGGTAATGTAATTAGGAAATATTGGCTCCAGTTAATGTAACTTAAACAAAACATGTTGTCCTCGGCAAACTTGTTAAACAGACCTGGCCTTGTCTAAAAAGAAAACAGGGGCATATAGTGTTTCCATGGAAACTCAGTTAAGATGCTATTTGTGGATATGATCATAATCAGTACCACAATCTAATCTGATTGAATTAAAATAAGTCTTAGTTATGAAGTCAGCGCAGTATAAAAGTATCTTTATACATGCAGAAGTCATAGTCTTCCATCCTTATAGATGCCTTCTAACTGCATGTGAAAGCAGGGAAATCTGTGTGGGACCCTTCAGTTGCTCCTTGTATGGTCAGTTGTACCCCTTTGAATACAAAAATCAAGATCAGAATTCAAAATAAGTCTGTTTAAATATACTTTATTGAAGTTGGTTATAGCTTACTGCACCTCTAATGGATGTGTTTTATTTCCTTTTTTTTAATGAAAGTGAGAAGGGCTTTTTCCTTAGGGTAAGGCATATCAGCTCTGCTCTGAAAGAATGGAGAAGGTAACCTTTGCTTCCCTTATAGACATCCTGAGATTTATTAATTCTGAAAAATCCTCTGACATCCTTGTTTGCAAAATAGCAGTAACTGAGTCGACTGATTCCACCCTATTAGAAAATCAAATGTGTTCTATAAAATGTGTTATAGCAATATTTCCAAGAGAACCTGTGTTATTTAGAAATTTCTACATTTTGGAAAGTGGTATTTCAAAGTTATTTTGATGCGTAGGAATACAGTAGATCCTTCAGAATAACGACCTAATGCTTGTTGATTGCAGTGTGAAATAAGTGCTTCTGGGACTCCCATCAGTATCAGTCTACCTTTGATATGTACCTTAACAGCTATAAAAATCTGGCCTTTGGAAGGCTAACTTTCTTTGTAAGTCAATAATAGGTTTGCCTTTATACAACAACATAATTGCAGAAAATTCTTGCCAAAAATCCTCTTTTGAGTGGAGATTTGAGGACTTCCTGCATTCTCCAGAGCTCCATTCTGGAAGGTGCTAAGTATTCTTATCATATACTGTGTATCCCTTAAGTCTCACAGACCTCAGCAAGCACTAGCAGTGCTCATCACCTTTCAGGCAGAAGCCCCAGCTGAATTTGCACCTGTCTTGCAACTTAGTAGAAATAGAAGCTACTTGGTATGATAAATCCTTAGTTTAATAGAATATCAAAGACAGCTACCTTTCAGCAAATCTTCCTGATTATTTAAAACCTATTCCATTAAGAGGATTACAGCTGGTATTCATGATATTGATTTCCCTCAAAAATTATTAATTTATGCTTCTAAAATGTGCTTTACTGCTTTATTGACAGCTAAATCCTACTAATCATTAGGATATAAATTGTAATATATTACTTGTTGAAGCATCTGGATAACACCTTATGTGATGTAAGCATCATACGTTTGTACTTCTATTGTAGAAGTAGTGTCAGCATTAACACTATTTCCAGAAGTTAATAACTCACCCAGAGAAGTTCACTTATGGTCATAACTTGGCACATGGATCTCAGGCAATGATGATATTTTATTAAGAAATTTTAGGAATCTGTCAGTGCCTTTTAATTTTATCAGTCTCAACATTTTTTAATAGCATTCTTTCTTTGTTGTTTTCTTTGCGTATTTATTCAAAACTTTTATTAATTATTTACTTGCCATAAATTAGTCAATAAGCAATCTACTGTTCAATAAGCAGTAGAATCTCCATGTCTTGGCTTCAAGGTCAGTGGTAGGATGGAAGGTATTGAGCTGACATGGGAAAAACTGGACAGAGACCTCATGAGTTCATTTTCCGGTGGGTGCCTTAATGTTTCTGTTTAATGTCTCTATTAAAGTATTCTGTGCCTGGCAGTAGGACAACTTGTAGCCATTGTGCTTTGGTAGGATTTTAGTTTGGGAGGCATAAACCTCTTTGGATACAACAGCAATAAAATCTCTGCCCGTTTCTGAAATCAGCCTTTCTCACAATGCTGAGATACGTAGATACAGACATTTTTTGGCAACATGATTAGGTAGTAGTCAGGTCTGAAAAAAATGAAATACTATCCAGGTTTGAATGTGTTGTGTTTTAGTTACAAGTAGAAGCAGAAAGCCTGACATCTCCTAAGAGAATCTGGCCACAGTCTCCAAAAGCTCAGATAAGTATCCTACTTTCTAGATGTTTGTCTGAACTTTAAGCCTCTTAGGGTTCATTAATTGCAAACTTGAAACCACAGCCTTTTGGCTGAGATGTGAAAGGTCTACTGGCTAAGCTACTCTAAACTAGGACCTCAGCTGTAGAACTTGAGAGTTGAGAACTTGACAAGTCATGGTTCCTTGCTTAAGATTTATAAATGTGCTTACAAATATATATTGCTCTTATTTTTCATTTCAGTCATGAAATATACTTGAATATTGCCAAAAAATGAGCAAGAAACCCCTATAAAACTAAAAAATGGTTAGGGAGTTATTAAAATACCATCTCTGCTTCATTATTTCAATGTTATTGTGGTCAGCTTTCAGTCTTCACATGCTTTCTGTACCATCAGAATTCAGAAATATTTGTCAGACTAGTGGCCGTGTGTAGGGATGCTGGAAGAAAGCTGAAGGCTCACAGGAACTCCTTATAAAAATTCTGCCACCAGCACAGTTTTCTTTATGATGATTCTTGCCTTCTTGTTGCATGCTACTGAAGCATTCCTGAGGCTAATGAAAATACGACTCTACCCCCTTCTTTCTTTCTGTCTGGCTTTTTTGGTAATGCAATGAACCAGGTGTTAGTAGGTGTCAGGTATTTTCTGAAAGTCACAGGGAGGGTACTCCAGGCACCAGACAGGGCTTCACCGTGCTCAGAAGTAAAGCTTTTTTGAGAACTTGACAAGTCATGGTTCCTTGCTGAACTTGAGAGTTGAGAACTTGACAAGTCATGGTTCCTTGCTTAAGATTTATAAATGTGCTTACAAATATATATTGCTCTTATTTTTCATTTCAGTCATGAAATATACTTGAATATTGCCAAAAAATGAGCAAGAAACCCCTATAAAACTAAAAAATGGTTAGGGAGTTATTAAAATACCATCTCTGCTTCATTATTTCAATGTTATTGTGGTCAGCTTTCAGTCTTCACATGCTTTCTGTACCATCAGAATTCAGAAATATTTGTCAGACTAGTGGCCGTGTGTAGGGATGCTGGAAGAAAGCTGAAGGCTCACAGGAACTCCTTATAAAAATTCTGCCACCAGCACAGTTTTCTTTATGATGATTCTTGCCTTCTTGTTGCATGCTACTGAAGCATTCCTGAGGCTAATGAAAATACGACTCTACCCCCTTCTTTCTTTCTGTCTGGCTTTTTTGGTAATGCAATGAACCAGGTGTTAGTAGGTGTCAGGTATTTTCTGAAAGTCACAGGGAGGGTACTCCAGGCACCAGACAGGGCTTCACCGTGCTCCACCTCACCCCCTTCAAATTGTGCAGTCTAAACCACTATTTTATACTATCAATGTACTTCTTGTATTTCTCAGGAGCAAGGTATATATCTTTCCAGCACGGTGCAGTTAGTGTAATTTTTCATGCCAAGTGGTTAGCTCCCTCCAGGCTTATGGGAGGGTTGTTTTTTTTTTTTTCATATTTTATTGGGTTTTGTTTTGTTTTTAAATAACAAATGGATTCCCAAGTATCTCCCTTGAGCTGTGCTCCTGGTACACAAAGTTTATCAAGGGGTAAATGAGCAGGCTTCTGTGAGCCCTTTGTTAGGGTGTTGGCAGCACATCAGCTACTATCTTGTAAAGTATGAAATACAGCATAACTGTCTGAATGATAATTTACAGATAACCTGATTCCCTCCAAGCTTCTCAGTGAAGTCTTCTGAAAAGGCAATGGACTTTCAGCCAACAGAATCTATATTTTTTTATGTTTTCACTCAATTTATATCCTTTTTTGTTTCCTCCTGCTCCTGCTGCTACTTCATTAGTCCTGTAGAAGGAAGATATGTGTCAGGGAGTCAAAGGGAGTCTGGTTTATGATGATGTTCGCAGACTGCCCTCCGCAGTTCAGTTTGTCAGGGGTTGGCTGGAAACCAAGCCCTTCAGCTTTCCCTGGTGGTTTGAGTTTGGATGAACTTCGGCCTCCCAGCAATCATCATCCTGCTCCCCTTTCAACTTGGCCTCACATCAAGTTCCCAGTATCTCCTCCCTTTCTGCCTGAGCTTGGCCTCCAGGAAATACCAGTTGCCATTGCCTCCCCTGTATCTTGGGAGTTTCCATCCAGGCAACTGCTTCCACCACTAATTCTAAAAATCTTCTGGAAGAAAATAACAGGTTTTGGGTCCATGAGTAAAGAGGCAGAACTTCAACTTTCCATTGTCTGTTTAAGAAGAATTTACTCATTTATGTTGCTTCCTGATAGCTCTGATGAAGGAAGTATTCTTTGTGTAGCTAATTTCTTACAACAAATTACAACATATGAAAACTGTTTCCCATATCAAACTGATAATTATATAGGACTTAAAAATGTATGTGTATGTGCAGTAATTCCACTTATTTGATGGTAAAAAGACAACAGTAAGATAACAGTAATATTACATGATTTTTACCTGAATATTGCTTAGAACCCAAAAATATGTGATAATTTGCACTTTGAGATTTTTTTATTTTACACTGTATTTAGGTTAATAAAAGACTTGGTTTTGGAAAAATCAATCTGTAAATTTTAATGAGGCATTGTAGCTCAAACTTCGGTGGAAAAGTTAGGTGTGCTTTTACATAGATTTCAAATGGATTTAATATTAAAATAATCTAAGAGTACTTAACTTTGCAGTAGAAACATTGTGAGGTTAGGCAGGAAGGTTTCATGTTGGAGGAGCTACAAGAAAAGTTGTAAATAACAGAAATCTTCACCGAGTTAAACAATGAAATATTTTAAAAACCACAACAAAACAACACATTGTAGAAGACAGTTTGTCAATAATAGTAGTATCTCATCCAAATGCATAACTGATAATTTATTTTTGCTGGGGTAGGAATTATGCTTTGTTAGAAGAAAAACAGAAGAAAGTGTAAAACTACTGAATAGTTTGGTCCAGCTTTTTGTCAATTTTAAACTTTTATCACAGGCTACTTATAACAGTTCATTATGAAGGTGGCTGGTATCACCACCAACTACCAAGGTTGCCCAACACTTCTATCTTAAGCTCATGTTTTCAGTATATTAAAAAATAGCCAGAATTAAACTGTTAGGCTGATTTTTTTTTTGTGTTGAGAGTCTGAATCATGTTCAGACATTCTGGATAATAAAACTAATATTTTTTCATGTTAGAAGACTATTCTGTGGATCTATTGTTTGAAGAGAGGAACTGAAGAAAATGGACTGGGGTGAGAAGAGGAAGGTATAGGTAGAATGGAAAAAGATCACTGAGATCAAGAAGGAAACTGAATGAAGTGTGAAGTTTGGAATGTGGAACTGCATTTCACTGTGCAAGTAAACTGAAACTGGGATTAGAAATAGTCTGGGAAGTGCATATTTGATGAATGCTTATTATTTTTTTTTATACGTCCTGCATGTGATGCAAAAATGGCTACGGCTGGGAATATAGCTATGTTGAATGTTACTGGAGCATAACTATATTACTGTAGGAGAGTGCCTGTTGGAATACCTCTAATGTATTAGCTAAGACCTTTTGAAATTGAGGGGAAAAACTAGTACATTTTCTTTTTAGTTACAGAACATAACACTTATATTTTATAAGTATTTTTAAGGGCACCATCTTTGGTGGTGGGGAGTCTTCCATTAATCTATATTAGAGGTAATTTTTGGCAGTTACGGTGCCTCAGTATTATGTGTTGGGGTGTAATATTTAGCCTTTCATTCTTTGGCTAAGCTAAAAACTGTGATGAAGACAGTGATTTTGAACTGAAACAGAGTGTAAACAAAAGAAGTGCGATCAACCGTGTTTAAGTAGCTAAAGGTGTTCTGGAGTATTTCACATTAGTTATTAGATATTTTAAAAGATAGATAATAGGAGTAGACAGAAGGAAGAGAATCTTAAGGAGTCTAAGCTTAATACACAAAGGCAATATATATTTAAAATTCTGCTACAAATCTGTATCTAAAATGTCTTATTTTGAAGCTAAGTTAAATCACATTTAAGATAATTCCACCAGAAATAAGAGGCCCAAATGTCCTCAAAATGTTGAGTGTCTTTTATGTATGAGAAAGAATCTTAGTCTATACTATATTCTGTGGGAAAAAGGGAATGGAGACCTTAAGATATTTTTCTAACCTTGCTGCTATAGTGCTTTTACATAGTGTAACATTCTATAGATATTTCACAGAGTGGAAATCCTTTTGGCTTTTACTACTTCTTCCTTAGTTATGTATTTGGAATCCTTCTGACAGGTTTAGAGGGAGATTCAGCTCCTCTCTTGCCTGAAATAAATCAGTGTAATTGATTTTTCTCTCTTATTTTAGGTAGGAGAGGATTCTTTTTACTTAGAGCCTAAGAGCTCTTGTAATTCTTTGCACAGAAGTATTTTGTTGAGGATTTCCTTATCTTTCTGTCCATTTGCTTAACTGTGGAGATCTTGAAATGATGATCTAGTTTGCGTAGTTTTTTGTTTTCCTTCCTATTTGGCTTGATACTAAACAGCCCTGAGCTCTGTAGCATTTGAGTATTTCCCAATACTTCTATCCACAAAGCATCCACTAAAAGAGTGAAATATTACCCTCAGCCGTGGAACCAATGCATAAGGAAATTACTTATTTAACAAAAATTATCACTGGGCCAAGAATTTGACTTCTAATTCTCAACCATCTGCTGTTTCACAGGGTATGCACTACAGAATAGCAGCCACTTTACTAAACAAAGGAAAGAAATCTCAGGGGGTTAACTGTTTTCCACAGGCAGCATTAAAGGTATTCATTGGAATGACCTATTTAAATTCACTGATATGATTGCAACAAAACAACTGGGTTTGCAATATTAATTTGAAATGACACATTTTGCCTTACATGGAAAAAGAGTTTTAATAGCCCTTCGTCAGCTCACATTAGTTGATCTTGTGTATATCTCTAGCTCCAGCCTACCCTTCCCAGTGACACTATAAAGAAAGGCAGCAATGAAGACAAAGCCTTTTCTCCTCACCTTTATTCATTTTTTTCCTGACTGAAGAATAACAGTTTGTATCTCTTGGCCATTTTGACTGAACCAAGCCTACAAATGTTGAAGCGTACTTTTATATATATATATTCCATGTACAGATCAATTACTATTTTTGTTGATTAGGTTCTTTTTGTTTTGTTTTGTTTTTTAATTAGAAATGGGATGTTACCTGGATACCTTGCTGAACAGTATTTACAAAAAAAAAAATCAATGCAATTACACTTTTTTTTTTTCTCTAACCTCTGTGGTATCTGTTACACCCAGGAAGCTAAACAAGGTATTGGAGATATGGGAGGTATAATTTTGAAGTTTTTCTTTTTCCCTTTTTTCCGCATATAGCCAGTTTGCAAAACAGATTTAAATATAAAATAACTTGGAGTACAGATATTTCATTCTGAAGTTCTGAAATGCTGAAAGACTAGGAATTGATCAGTGGAATGTATTGGCTCTAAAAACTTTTAAAGTGTATTTGAATAGTTCTTAAGGCATTAAATGACCCAACCAAAAAATGTCCTGTACTAGTTACAATGTTCTTGAGGTCAGGGGAAAAAAAGCCTACAAAAATGCTTTAGTATCACCTTAGAGGTTGAAAAGAAAATTATTTTCTCTTACGCTAATGCTGTTATTAATTTTGAATATAGAGACATTCAAATGCAATTAGCAGAATTGTAGGAAACATTCATAATTGTCATTTCTTATATATTACATAGGTTATAGAGTATTTAGAAGTTACTCATTCAGTTTACATGGAAGTTCCTACGTTGAATTGTGCAAGGCACAAAATGTAAAGGAACGAAAATGGTGAGATTAAAATCTCACATTGAGATATACCACTTTGAAGAAAATGTCTATTGCTGCTTTCACCATACTGTGTTTATAGGAGCTGTGTGTTCTCCTATCCGGCAACAGGTACAAATCACAGAATAATTTAGGTTGGAAAATGATCATTGAGTCTAGCTATAGATCATTGAGTCCAACCATTGCGTAGCTCTTCATTATTTTCTAACAAGTAAAAGAATTGCAAAATTGAGGAAATAGTTCACAAGGGAAATAGGTAATCTGTCGTGTATTGTAGCTAAAATGTTGCCATTATTACATTGTGTTACCTTGACCAGAGTAGGCTAAGTTCAAGATGCATTTCTCTTGTACCTCAGAGATTAGTGATTTTAGCTCTTGTAAAAGTTAGGTAGAGAAATAAACTGACTCTTTTTTTGGAAAAGTAAGACAGCAAATAAATTGGTAATGCCTGGGCCTTCAGTTTCTATGCAAACTCTTGCTGAGATTATGGAGATCTGCTTGAGTGGGAGAAAGCCCGGTATTTCTCACTATCTTTTATTTCCCCGCAGTCCAAGAAGGTATCAAAAATTCATAGAGCTAATTCTATGGAAACAAAACTGCATCTGCCTGCCTCTTCTCATCTTCATGAAGAGAAATGCTCTATGCTTCATAGAAATTAGTCCCAGTATTTCAATGGTCTTTATATTACAGCATTCTGTTGTGCAATTGATTAAAACATACACATGGAACCTTTTACAGATGAGCTTTGTCATAATTATCTTATTACTGTTTCAGATTCTCTCTCATGTGGTAAGTAATTTATACTGGAAACTAGAAAACCTTCAGTACATATTTGCTTTCTTTTTATTTAAGGAAGATTTTTGGCTATGTATTTAGCACTGCTTCAGAAAATATTTACACTTAAATCTTACAATTATAAGATAATTTAGGTTGTGAAGGATCTCCTGAGGATCTCTCACAACTTCACTATGGTAAAACAATGGTTTTAATTGTTCCTTAATGTTTATTACGCTTTCATTAATAGTTTACAAGAACCAAAATGGTGTTTAATCAAAAGTTGCTTTGCCAGGTGTTTTAGACAGGCCAGCCATGGCAGATCAAATAAGCTCTGAATTATGGAGAACTATCACTGACATGTAATGGAATATGTTTTATTCTAATATCACTGTTGCTGATCTGTACTGGTATTTTGCAGTTTAGATTTACTATAGGTCTTGGATAGATGCTAGATGTGTTGGATATCTAAGCACAAATGGATGAACTTCCATAAACAAAGTGGAATAGATCTTTGTCTTCATCCTTTAAAGCTTAATATATTTCATCAGGTTTAAGCCTCACACTGACATTGGATAACAACTCTGTTCTTTTATATCATGAAGATAATGAACTTGATAATTTTCTCAGTTTTGGCAACTGCTTTGCTGCTCTGAGTGGTCATGTCTCTAATAAGAGTACAAGCTCCAAACGATTGATCTTATCAGGACCTTAAATGAACAATATCTAACTACGGTCCCCTCATCTGTGCCTGTTAAGAGCAGCAGCATTTCTAACTGACATAACAAGGCTTTGGGGAGCACAGATGTGTGTTGTATTCTAAACCCCATTATTGTGACTCTTCCTTATGCATCATTTTCCCAGCATTAAAATAAGAATAATAAGATTTAATCACATTTAGTGAGTATTTTGAGATTCTTATTAAGAAGTATAGGTGGTTGAAGTTGTTAGCTTTTATGAGTGACTCAGGAACAGAATTTGTAAGAGACCTGTGAGTCTGGAGATAGAGACAAGCATTTGGGAGGGTTTATAGAAATAGTTAAACAGATTAGGAATGTGCTTGGTTATGGAACCATGGAAATTAGCAGGAGTTTACTCTGCATAAACACTTCTGAAGAAGAAGCAGATAAATGCTTTTGAAAATCCACTTTTTTCAGGAACTC
Organism: Calidris pugnax; assembly: GCF_001431845.1. Classification (NCBI taxonomy): domain Eukaryota; kingdom Metazoa; phylum Chordata; class Aves; order Charadriiformes; family Scolopacidae; genus Calidris; species Calidris pugnax. The sequence goes on from NW_015090851.1 coordinate 898,517, forward strand.
AGCCATTTAAAACAGATTAGCCAGAAGATGCCATTATAAAATCACTTGGGGAAAGATGCAGCTCCATGGGTTTATATATCTTAATTCTTTCTTGCTCTGAAACCTTGTTCATTCTATATCTTTTGGAAAACAAGTCTGATCCTCCGGGATCAGAAAGCCACTGTTTCCACCTGAACCCTGCAGAAGATGACATTCTTAGGAAGTTGAAGTCTTAGACTGTTAGAGTGAAATCTACACCTTGATTCAGCAAGGTGCCTACCTATTTGAGTATCTAATGTTGATCATGTGGCTTTATTTGGGAATTCAACAAGAACATGCAAAAAACAAGGCATAAACTTTGCTTGCTGAAATCAATAAGACTTTTACTGATATAAATGGCTTTATATCAATTCTTACATCATTAAATGGATCAGTAGACATGTAATAGGAGATTTATGTTTCAAATGCTGATATAGGATCCAGAAAAGTTAAGTTCTTGAAAATGTGTGTGTTTTGCTCCCCTTTCAGAAAAAGGGATTAGAACATGTATATCACCTGCATGCTAGGAATGAACCTAAAGGCAAACAATAGATGAAGAAAACATGTGCTGCACGGCTGTCAGATAGCATCTTCTCATTGACCATAAAATAAATTACTAGATAATAAAATGTAGCTGGAGAGAGTTTCCTCTGGAGTTTATTCAAAATGAGAAATGGATTTATCTACTTACTCTCTTAAGCAAAAATGTCCATGAGTTACAGATAGCAGAAAACTATTTATAACCTGCTGTAATAAGAAAATTCCTTATGTAATTTCACATGCCATTGTATCAGTTCATTACAGATTTAATTTCACATACTTTTTCCTATCTGCTAACACAAAATAAAATATATGCATGGCATCAGCATGTATACGTTTGCAAAAGCAAGTACAAATAATCTAAATGTAAATATGTTTTTAAATGATCCCTGATGTGGATCCTAGAGGAAGAATGAAAAAAAAAACCATTTTCTTCAGTTTTCAAAAACAACTATATTTTTCTCAAAGTTTTGCTTATTTTTAAACAACACATGGTAGCAATAGTTTTCTAGAAGTTAGGTCTTTAGACCTTCAAGGCTTTAAAAACTGTAGCTTTTGTGAAGAAATGATATACTAAGGTTATAGACTAGTCATTAGAGCCCGGTTCATTCATTTTACCCTAGCAATTATGTGTCCTCTAAGCTGACAAGAAGCTGTACGGCACTGAACTAGAATCCCTTAATGAATTATGCTGAGGGACTACAATATCAGTTGGTGCAGGGTCAGCCCTTAAACACTTTTGCAGAAAAGCCTGGAACAGGGTGTGCTCTCTGACTGAGTGCCAAAAGATATGGTCCGGGGATGCAGCAATAGCTGGTAAGAACAATAGAAGCAGATGTCTGTAGGCTTTCTGTCACTGTCTTCCTGCCATATTCTTCATCATATTAACTGGCTTTTAAGTAAAAGGAAGCTAATTCAGAAATTCCCAGCACAGATAAATGGATGTATTATCATTCTCTTAGTAAAGGCAAGTGAAACCAGAAGAAATCAACTGCCTTTGGAGCTTATGGAAACCACGATGTTTCTATTGAACAACAGTATTAATGCAATGTAGTACTAGGTCTGATAGGAACATCAGATTAGGCTGGAAGAAAGGTTTACTGCTATTAGGAAAAATTAATCACACCTGAGGAAACCAGTGGTATCTTGATGAATCATTCTTTAAAAAATACTAACAATTATCATTAGTATTCTTTTTTTTTTTTGAAACTTGAAAACAAGCAATGTTTGTCAAATACTTTCATTTGACATAATTTAACATAATTTCATTTTTTTAGAGAAGTTTTAAGGTTTGAAATAGGCTTCTTGTGTTCAATTGATAATTCATGAATTAAATGACAAAATAAAAAATGAAGGCTTGAAATGTTAACCAACATTTTCACATAGTTTCTGCACAAAACAAACAGTTGCTATATTGCTATCAGTAAAATGTATGTTTGAGATTGATGTGAGCATAAATATGTTCAGTTTGTGGGATTTTATTTTAATTATGGAGACATATGCTATTTGATTATGTTTGCCTTGTGTATTCTTCACATTATATTAGCAATATCTTCGAGTTTAATCAAACTGTAAATGATTTAAAATGTGTCTGAACTCTTCAATTTAATTACTTGTTTTTTGTTTTTTTTGGGCGGGCTTACTGTCCCTTTTTATTTTAGGACTGGTTTTCCTTCTGATTAATTTTAAATAGCCATTTCGAAGGAATTACAACACGCTGTTTTATTTGTGTGTTTCCCAGCTGTAGGTATCCAGATGAAACTTGAATTTTTCCAGCGGAAATTTTGGACTGCAAGCAGACAGGTATATTTTAAATTGAAATTTTCTTTGTCATTGAATCCACAACAGCTTTCTAACTGTTCAGGTGATGGTCTGCAGTTTTTTGTCACAAACAAAACTATGGGACACAAACAATGTATTTGAAATGTAGAAAAGGCTAGTTCTTCTGATCTACATTCCAGTTCATCATCACCAAAAAGAGAATTCAATGGTCAAAACCAGTTGCTTGATCCCATATTTATGGAAGCAAGTAGATTATTAATTTTTTGGCTTCTATACATAGAGACTTACTTTGTTGGCCTGACACGTTAATTTTCTCCCTCAGAAAAAGGGGAGACAGCAAAATGATTCAATGATAGCAGAATTATGCCTTCTTACTCTGGGACCTGTTTTTTAAGTAACACACAGGTTAATTAACTAAACTAGATTACTAGATTACTGACATTTATAGTCTTCAATAAACTATACATAAGATGTTCAGCATATAGGATTTGTACGCATCGAAGAGGATAATCATGTACTTTCTAAAGATTAGGAGATGCCATCCCTGTTTTGAGAATAGATTGGAACTTTACTGTTTCAGAGAATAACGCCTAAAATGCAGGTCCTACCCTACCCCTTTTCGAAAATATTGTGTTCTTGTCTACAAATAGTCTCAAAACCTCTAACACAGAGATGATGGTGTTTAAAACAGTTGGAATTGTTACAGTGTGAATGCACGCTTTCTTCGAAGACAGGAATACAACAGCATTGCTGAACAGATGTAAAACTTTCTTAGTCATTTTTAGAACAATTGTTGTCAGACAAAAAAGTAATCAATATCAACTTCTTTATAAGTGTGCTCATATTGATTTATAAAATGTCATGTTTTGTAATCATCAAACTAGAAATGAAAATATTTTACTGATTTTTGATATCGTCTCTAGTGTGCATCTCTCGATGGCAGATGTGCTATAAGTTGTGATGATGAAGTAAGTAAAAGATTATTTTTTTTCCAATTATGTCTCTACTGCAGTAGAACATAAAGTTGATTATCATTTACAATGAGATGTTTGAAGTAAATTAATATCCTGTATAATTTGGATCACCTTCTCAATATTATGCTATTTAGATAGTGAGACTTTTTTTATGACTGCTTACAAACATGCATTTAATTACAAGGCTGAAAACGATGCCTTAAATATGCATTGTAATAACTTGTGCTTTATTAATCCAGTTTTGGAAATCATTTGAAGGTGTTATAAGGCTTTTTTTTTTTACTTTATTGTACATTTTAGAAGCTAATCTCTGATGTTCACACTAGAATTAGACATGAATTCAGAGTGGAATTTATGTAGCACTAATACATTAATAGTATTACTTCAGAAGTAAAAAAAGTAACTTCAGTCAGTTTGGCTTTATGAACTCACCAAAGTAGCTTTTTATGGAATTTAATTTGGTAGATAAAAATAGTATTTTTGATATCTTTATGCATAGATTTTACAGAGAATTTTACATCATACCATACAATATTTTGGTTAAACATCCAATGCATCACAGGTGAAATGAATTAGAAAGTGGATGACAAAGCACAGACTTGTACTGATATATGGGGAGGAATAAGGCATACAAGATTCTAGAAAATCAGAGCTGTTTTTGAAATATTGTGTCATATATAGTTCTTATGAGTGACTTGGAAGAAAACAAACCAATTGCTGGTAACATCCGTGTGTTATCTCTAAGCTGAGTGAATGGTTTGAGGAGATCTGATAAACTTTGCTTGAACAAACTGTATGAATTAAATATGATAAAATGTAAATTCATACATCTAGAAATAAAAACTGCAGGCTGTATTTGGTTGATACTTTACTGGCCAAAAGAACTATTGCAAAACATAAATAAAAGGCAAGAGCCTGATTGGTTCTGTAATTCATGATAATGCGATTTTTTGCAATTTTAGTAGGGTAACATTTTTAAATGCAATTTAAAAGTTTTTATACCATTTTATTCAGTTTTTTTATACGGCTTAGTTGCTTTCAGGAAAGGTCCTGTCTATATCATCAAGGGTCAACAGTCAGTAGAGCATTAGTTTTTACACCTTTTTCAACAAAGCATGCTTCAACATATGTTACTAACAGCAAACCATCAAAAACTGAGCAGTTGCCCCTACCATTGCAAGCAGAGGTGTTTTAACAATTCCTTCTCATCTCTTTTTTTCTCTGAAGCCATTTCTTCTGAAGTATCTTCAAATTCTCATAAGTTTGTGTCCCTACTTTTTATAATAGGAACCTACATTATTTGCAGTATTCCATAGGTCTTTATTTCCTTTTTCACTGCTGTCTCTTCTTATCTTTCTTACAGTCTTGTCTTACAGGTTTCTTTCTGAGTGTCCCAGCATTTGAAATAGACTCCTAGTTCTTATCTCAGAGGTGCTGCTTCCCTCATGTTAGCATATTTCCAATGAAATCTCCATATCTTCCACCACCTGAATTGCCCTGGCTGTGTTCTTGCCTATACAATAGCCAATGCATTTGGAGTGTTCTCTGTGTTGTGTAGCACTAAGTTGTTCAGGGCATAAAAGTTAATAATAGTTACATAAAGTAGTGTGCGATATTTTCTCTCGTGAAAGTTAGCAAAGTTGGGCTTTCCTGAGGAAACTTTAAATCATTGTGCTAAAAAAACATTAATGAATGAGTTTGAGGAGTGGCTTCTAACATTCACCATTATTGTATTGGGTCTTTAGTTGTTTTAATCAAACAACATTATTTTAACTTTTGGGTTACTTTTGTATGAATTAATTTATGAAAAGTTTAAAAGCTACATCATCAATCCTAGAATCTCACTTCTAGGATGCTACTACAGAACCTCATATGCTGCGACATTGAAATATGTTGTATCGAGAAATGAGCTCAGGACATAGGTGCAGTGATAATTTTTTTTTAAATAGATGTTTGCTTAATATGAGATTCAGATCACAAAAAACATTTCAGGGAGAAAGACAGAACTTAAAATGTCAGCAGTTATGAGAGTGGAACACTAACCACTTCAGCATATGAAATCAGCAAAACTTACAACAAACTCTTATTCATCTACAAGGACCCTGGGATCTAACAGCTGGAGGATAGATAGCAATAAGTACTAGAAAATAAAATTTACAGTAAGCCAAAACACAAAAGCCTGATGAACATGCCATCTTTAGCAATGAAATAGACCATATGAGTCAATTTACAGACTCTTCCATTTAAAGCTTGTATCACTGTAGTCATTAAGTAAACTTTTCCAAATATGAAGTAATGAAAATCAAAGCAGATTCCACCCAGGTGTGGGCAAAAGTGCTTATTTAGCCAAATTCCAGGCTGTCATTTGCACATTAACCAATTTTGAGGTGAGCTCATAATGTTTATTACCCCATTCCCCTAAGAGTGATCAGACATCTATTGAAAAAGTCTGTAGAATTGTTAATTACTTAAGTTTCATGGCCTTGCTTTACCGTAGCTTGTGATAGACTTAGTACACAACTTTACCTTGAATTGCTTCTAGCAGCTTTAAATATTTTCATCAGTGGGTTTACAGTCAGAGCCAACCAGCTTGATAAGTAGAAATGAAGGTAGTCTGGGTAAAATTAGAGTGCTGGATAAAATCTCCTCCTTGTTTAGCCTGAACACCCATGCTTTTGGGATTAAAAGCTAGGCAGAGATGACTTCCTTCATTTGTGATAGAATAGTAATATTACATAATTGCTTGGTTTTTTAAAACATGCTTCTGCTACAAAGTGTCCAAAGACTTCTTCAAAACAAGGATATCATCAATGTTTTTGGTCTGTCCTTGCTAAGAAACAAGTACACACTGATAAAGATTCCAAGAGGGTGCGCCAGAAACAATCCACTTTTCTTTTTTATTGCATTGGCTGTTAATAGGAATGGTCATATACTTTGGTAAATATTCATGCAGAACTTCTTTTGCTGTTACATCTACGTGCAAAGAAAATGCAAGCTGTTTAAAGTCTTCTCAGCAACTTTCATTTGACAGCAGCAGGAGCCATGTAAGCATATGGAGAAATTTAGTAATAGTGCAAACCTAGATGATTTAGAGATTCCAAACTTTTCTTTTAATGGCAAAATAGACTGTTGATAGAACTCAATCAAATATCACAGCTCCTCCGTTGAGTCTGTTAACTTTCACAGCTGTCTTTTCTCAATGGGAAGAAAATATCTGCTGAACAGTTATGGTATAAATTAAAGCATTTAAGAGTATTAAGACATGAATGCAAATAGAATGGCACAGTATTCATACAGAGAATTAGTTGAGTTTGTGGTATACTTTTGATTCTAAAATACAGACATACAATTAGAAATCCTTTTTTTTCTTTTAAAGCTTTGAATTTCCTCATTTCTTGTTTTTCTGATGTCTCACATTTTACTTTAATGTTCTGTTTTCTTTCTTTTTCCTTTTTTGGTCTCTTAACCCATATTACATTCCATTACTGTTATTATATATTGGAGCTGTGAAAAAATACATAGCGGATTTGAATTTGATCAAAGTTGCTACAACCCAAATGTGTTCTCAGACCTCAGTCAACATTCTTGCTGTGTTTATACTGGACTTCATGCCTACTCTATTTTACAAGCTCAGGGACTCTCCACCTATAGAATGTTCCCCTTGAAATCTGAAGTTCACTGAACTTGAACCTTTGGGCAAACCTGTGTGCAGTTCATATTGAATACCTGTGAAGCATTGTCAATTAAACCTCATTCATACAGCTCTAATCTATGCAAATGCTATTCTCCCATGCATTAGTCTTCTATCTGAAATCTTCTGATTGAGATTTGCTAATGTATTGGACAAGTAAATGCACCCCACTCTCCTTTCTCAGTGCTAAGTTTAATTTACAAACTGTTTGATTAATGTAGTGCTGAATATTGAACATTATTTATCTTTCTGGCAAGCAGATGAATGTATGGTCCTGAATGAATATTTTCACCTTGTTAATGTTTCTAAAATGGATTGAAATAGAAACCCTGTTATCTTCACATTCCTCCAAAAAGATGCAGATTTCATTTATTAAGTAATTTTCTAATAATAATGCTAAAACATTGGTATTTTTTTAAATTCTGAAAAATGCTAGTCAATGACTATGACATAGAGACTTGAGACATGGCCACTAATTCTCGAATCAAGACAGTGTCTTCCCAACTGTGTATAATCCATAACCTATGAAATTAAGCCCACGCTCTTTCTTGCCCAGCATAACTACTTTTATTTATTTTCTGTACTGTGGAGAAATATTGCTTCTAAAGCACTATCTTTAGATTACTCTTTCATGCATGAGGACTGCAAATATGTATCCTCAAAAGAGTTCTTTGTTGATTTAGCTCCTTTCTTAATAAAGTTAGTGGGAGTTTTATGATTGACTTTGGGGAGAGCAGTGTTCTGGTGTTACAGTCTACTTCTAAAATTCCATCCTTCACACACCATTGAGGTTAAGTAGCTGCCTCTTCTGAATGCATTAGCTCTACTCGATTCTTTGCCAGCATCATCAGCTTTTCATGTTACATGTGCCAATTTTTGGCTTTCTAGCAGATCAAAGGTTGGAAATGAGTTGTTTCAACTTCCTTTTTGACAGATTTTCTGACACTGGGGGTGTCTGTAGCTTAGGTTCCCCAATTAGAATGAATATCCTGCATTTGCATTAGGGAATGACATTCATTCCAAACTTTTGCCTGATTTGGGCTTTTTGCTTTTTAAAAATCTAAGCTTCAAGCCAGCATTTCTGCAAATCTGTCCTCTTCTTCAGCCCCACAGACCAGTACTACTATGTGGTCAAAATGAGAATCAGACACATCTAAGCGTCTCTTGAAAAATCAGACTACACTTTCACAACACCTTGCACAACTACTACTGCACGGAACAGCTTTCCTCTCTGAGATTTTGCTGTATGTGCATAGTTTAGCAGCAAATGTATTTCACCCTGTCTCTGTCCCATTGGCAGCAGGGAAGGTATTAAAACAAAACCAAAGCCATGATGATTGCTATACTGGAAGCCATCCTACATTTTTTTTACACAAATGTCACATAAAATTCAAGAAACAATGATAAAATGTTTGCTGATTTAGACCAGCAATAGAAACACGTTAAAGATTTAACTCTGAGGTAGGTATTTGGCAATACTGAAGAGAAACTGAGTTATTTCAAGGTTTCAGTTGAACCTTATGTTTAAACTCTGAAGCACAGTAATTAAAACTTTGCCTGTAGCAAGTAATTCACTTGAGGTTAAAATAGTGCATGCATGTATGGAGGGAAGCACTGATTTGGGTTTACCTTGTTTTATACAGTTTATACATCTGACCTACGAAAAGCTAACAGTCCTACCTCTAAATCCAGTTCCCAATTAAAAACACAGTTTGGAAAGCTTTAGGAGACCTGTGGGGCCTCTTTTACAGAAGTTTTTGGTCCCATCCCCCAATGAACAAATTAAAAAATATTACCTGGTTCCCTGTTGGTCCTCCAGGCTGACACTGTGTTTTCATTAATACATCATTAGAGTAATGACATTGTGTTGATATTTTTCTCCAAACACAGGAGAAGCCATCAGGAGCAACAAATTTCTATGCCTTTGGAAACTTATTTATAAGTAAAACTTTTAAGAATTGATTATAAAAACACTGACCTTGTTCTTATGATTGCTTATAATTATCATGTATGGTCCCTTTCTTTACACATCTTTATTTTGCATGAATCAATACATAAAAATTAAATTAGATAACATCCCATAAATTGAGACTACCTTCACTTAAAAGTTATGTAAGCTGTTATAAAAGCTTGAAGTCTTTACCCACTTAGAAGTCACTTGGAATTAGAGTAATTAACTTACTGCTGTATCCTAAAAAGAAAAATTAAATTTGTATTTTATTATTTTTCAGGCAATCAACTGTTACTTAATAGATAACAATGGATTTATTTTAGTGTCTGAAGACTATAGACAGGTAAGCGAGAGTTTTATTCAATCTTCTCATGTAACACATTTATATAAAGTTACTTGTTTTTTAAACAGGCCACTATCTTAAAACGTTAAGGAATTAGTAATATAAAATAAATCCTTCAACAAAGAATCTAAGTTGTTTCTCACAGGAGCTCAGTTTCTGTCTCCCATTGGGGCAGGCTCTGCTTTTAAAACTCATAAATGGTCTCTTAAAGGTTTTGTTTTGCTGCAGAAGTGTCTGTCTGCTGCAGAACATTTTTACCCCAAGAAAAAAGATTCCCTGTTGCATTTTTGCCACATGGAAAGGTTGGGGAGGGAGGGAGGACACTGGGGACAGAGAGCTTTTATGTTTAAACTTGAGATAACAGCTCTGTAAAATTTCATTAGCTGAGGAGTTTGTTTTGTGAAGTGGATTAGAGTCATTGAAGAATTAAAAATAAGCACTCAGCATCACAACAGAAAGGACAAGGATCAAGATTAATGAGAAGATCATTCAAAATATTAATTTGCTTTGACTTTGTGGGAAAAAAAAAATCACAAATGAGTGCATAATTGGCCAATCCTGGAAACCCTATGAAGAAACCACCACCATTCTCATTAACTTTTGTCTGAAAGCTGCTGGGATGGTGCCCCAATTATGCCAGAATTGTCTGAAGATTAATTTCTTTGATGTGTTGTGATTGTGGATACTCCTACTCAGCCCTCAGCTGCTATAGCGTGGCCCTATAGCCACTGTATATTTATTGGAGATAGGGAAAGAGGGAAGTGGGATGAAGCATTATCAATTACTCGCCTGTCCAGGATTCCTTCAGCACTGTTTTTCTATGGACTTTCCAGAAATTACCTACACTACTCTAAGAGTCTTGTTCAGGGGAAATGTAATTCTTCATCTGAATTACAACTAAATCCTAATGTATTAAAAAATAATGGTTATCTAGATATTACTGCTTTGAAGGAGAACTAGCATTTACAAATATAGTTTTTTTTGTGGAGAGAACTGTTGCTGAAATGTCTTTATAAGAATGAAACACAACTTGATAAATCAGGTTTATTACTATCTAAGGTTATACCAGTCATTTATGGTTTGGGCTTTTTGACATTGACTGCCTCTCCAATAGTTTGGATAATCTTTCCTCATCAGTCAGCCAGGGCTATTGAAGCTAGTAGTTTTAGCCATATAAGCTACAAATGTTCCTCTTGTTTCTAGGAGACTTTACACATCCGCATGCTTTGGAAAATGTCCCAAGCTTCCCCTGAATGAAAAGAAAAAAAGGCAATACTTGCTTTTTAGGTGGAGGAATGCCTTTTTTGGCTAGGGCTGTAACTTTTCTGCCTGCAAACTCCCAGGTGCATACTTGAGGTCAGCTAAGTTCCTTGTAATGGAATTGGGGTTTAGTTCATACAAAACCTATGGAATCCATGCAATTTGAGAGTGTAGTGCCCTTTCCCCCCCATAAATTGTGGGATTTCTCCCTTTAAACAATGCAGAGAACATACCAAATCCCTCTGGGAGTTGAGGCTCTAAAATAAAAAATGTCTTCCCAAGCTAGAAAAATGCTGTACATGCAAGATTTTCCAATGTCATATGAATGGCTGCCCATGATGGAGTCACTTCCATACTACATACCAGATTCATAACATGAATGTTTGTTTTCTCAACAGAGATTTATTTTTATTAGTCCACATTTACTGAACAAGGACGAAATGAGTAATTCATCAGGCTGAGTGGTTTTAAGTAGGAAATGACTCTGAATGGAGTTAAAATTTATAGGACTGATGAAATGTACTGTTCCAGCTCCTTAAAGAGGTCATGCAGGAATTATAAACAATGCTTTTTTTATGACTGTTTATGAAATCCTCTCACAACCTGTTTATATATTTTCTGAGCAACATTTTAATCACAAGGGTTTGTGATCAGATTAGTGTGTTTTCTTTACAAGATTTAGGTTTGAAAGGCTTTTATTTCTGATATTAGATGTTATATAATGTACCTCAATATATTGTATAAGCCCTCACATCTGCTCAGGGGTAATAATGAAATCCCTATAACTTGCCACGTTTGTGAAGTCCTTTTCAGTCTTTATGTAGCAGTAGTCCTGAAAACCTATCTATGTAACTGTCAAAGCCACTCTTGTCGGATCCTAGAATATGCCAGTTTAAATTGCATCCAACGTTGTTTTCATTTATCTACGCTTCTGGTAATTTCGTGCATTTTTCCCTTACAGACTGGTTACTTTTTTGGGGAGGTTGAAGGGGCTGTGATGAACAAGTTACTAACAATGGGTTCTTTTAAGAGGTAAGAATTAACTTGACTTTCTGTCTCTTAAAAAATGTTTCAACAACAACATGAAATAAACTAACCCCAGAGTCACATAAAAGAAGGCCAAGACTGTCAGTGTGACTGGATTCTTATTATACCTCTTTTCCATATGATGAGTGTAACTCGATGCCATGCATGTTGAATGTTAAGAGTATCAGAGACAGCCTACAGTGAGCTTCTTGTTAAAAGAACAGTTTATTTGACTATGATGCTAAAACTGTGTGCCTTTCCTGTTCCCGCTGTGCTCAAGTGGAAAAAGGATTCAGCCATACCTACTACTGAACAATTTTAAAAGCAAATAATTGATGCAACATCGAACATTTTGACCTGTAAATAGTTGAAGATTGCTCAAACTAGGCAGTGCAAAATGCCCAGCTGTTAAAGGAGAAGTGTATTCTGCCAGAAATTCATTTTCATTCATGTGCTAGCTCACCTTTGAGCACTGTTGTGACTATTGACCTGGTCTTACTATTGTGATGACAGTAAAATGTAATAGTGATTTTATGTGTCGTCCTTGGGAATAAATTATGCATCCTGGGGAAGTAAGAAAAAGGTTTTCCCTTTAACCTGTAATTCAGCACTGGAGTCTTCATGGCTTTTACACAGCTGAAGAACTGTTCCTTACCCATTTGTCCTCTTAGAGCATGAGAGAAGTACAGACTATTGTATTATAATTTTCCCTTTTATTTTCCTGTGCATTCTAGTATAAATTAAAAAAAGACACATCACTAGTCCCATCAACCACTGAATTTAGTTATTAAATGAGAGGGTGTGTACAGAGGCTCTCAAAACAGATGGTTTCTGTTCTTCCTTGGTAAACCAGCTCCCTTACAGGCAGAAAGCTTTCCGTGCTGCCTCTGCGCATTATAGCTGAAAACCACTTCCAGTAAATGACTGACCTGAAATGGAAATATCTAGCACTCACTGAAACATCCCAGATCCTAGTTTTTGTATTTAGCACTATATTCTTAACATATGCTGTAAAAGGAAGTGAAGTGATACATATTCATAGAATGGGTTCTAAATGGAAAGATCTGCTTATACAAGAGATGAAGCATTTTATTTAATGCAAACAAAAAGATACAGTCAAAATCAAGGGATAATGCTTTAATTAGACCCAATTTGTTTTGTCCTGCCTAGCAAAGCATTTCAAACAGAATATCTACTGAGCAATCAATGCTCAGTAGTAGGCACCACCATGAGAAAACAACGGCTGCATGACTCGAGTACTCCTTCTAAACTGCACTGGGCACCAATTTGGCGTGGATCATTGGCTTATGATTTTGCTGGTCTTGAGCTCCAATGGAGTTACAGATAATGAAGCCACTAGCTCAGTGCAACTGAGCTGCATGCTAAAGAAAATGTAAACACGAGCCAATTATTTAAACACAATAAACTGGCCATTGCCAATCAGTTAAAAACGGGAGAGAATCAAAGTGGTGTAATTGCACTAAATGAGCCACCTGCTTTTCCTGCTGTACAGCAGATAGCTCTGTGCAGCAACAAAAAAAAAAAACCAAACACCCCAAACTGTCTTTGAGCTGTGCTACATGAAGCTTTTAAAATCAATTATTCTAGAAATACGAAGAAGTAGTCTTTGCTGGCTTTCATGAAACGTTGTCTGACACCATGTTTTTAAGGTTACTGATTTGTTTGGGTGAGGTTGTATTTTGCTTTTCCAAAATTTTTTTTACATGGAATAAGAACAAAAGAAAAAAAGCACTGACTTGATGCAGTGGTAAAATCTGTTACCTTCACTGTTTTCTTGAGAGTACAACTAAAGATATTTCATGCATTGTTCTTGTTATTGCTGCTCTTACCATGGAGAAAAAATCAGAGAGCAAGCTCTGTTCATTAGCATTTCATTCTGATAATATCCAAAGCCATCCTTTCTTGCAATTTGCTTCTTATATGGTATCTACCATCCAGCATGTGGATTGTATTACTTTGCCCTGTTTAATCTGGTCTTGCTCCTTTTAGTTTAGAAGGTCCTGTTGAGTCTGATCATCACTGCAGGAGAGTTTACTAACATCCCTGTAAACTGTGGGGATGGAAATCCGTTCTTCCCTTTGCACCAATAATCTGAGTGGCAGTGCAAATACGTGCCACCACCTCACCGATTCGTGCCAGCTTTCAGGCTCTCTGTCCACAAAAGGAATGAAATAACCCTTTGTGTGTTCTCTCAGCTTCCACTAATTTGGAGGGATATAGAAGTTCTTTTTAGGATTGAGCTGGAAGTGTTAAACAAAAGGGGGTTGTTTGCTGCTGACTATATTTCTTTTCAACCTGCAGCAGGATGAAATTCAATTTTTGTGTTCACTGTTTATTTTTTAAAATGAACTTAAATACCTCCTTCCCTCCTCAATTTCTTTAAACTCAGTACTTCTTTTGAATAATGTGTACATATGTATGTATGTATATTTTCTTAGTTTATGGGTTTTATATTTAGGGTGAAAAATTATATCAGTGCCCCCACAGCAACGTGACATATTCTATGATTTCATTTAGCAAAATAATGTTTATCTTATACCCTAAATATTGCACACAGTTAAATAATTTAAATATAATTTAAATTCATTATTAAATAAATTAGGATGTGCTTACGGAAAAGTATCTGCTTCACATAACTTGGAAAAAAGTTTCTTTATAGTTTCCTTAGCACTTTGCTTACATAAAAACAGTGGAAAAAATAGATTCAACTGCTCAAAGCATGACAATCTAAGTAAAACACATTGACATCTGAAAAAATAAGGGATATAGGAGCAATGAGATCCCAAACTAAATAAACGTAATAAATCTATAAGAGAAAACTAATTATCTCTTGACTTCAGAACAATATCATCCTTTGCAGTAGGAGGAAAGCTAATCAATTCTGTAAGACAAATATGGAAGCAGCATCATTTCCTCTTAGCAGTTCTGTTTCCACCAGGCATCATCTTGGCCTCTGAAGAAGAATCTATGCTTTGGTATTTAATCATGTTGTCAGAATGGTGCACCCCTGAATTCCAGCTTTCCCAGACACTAAGGCTCACTCTAAAAAGTTCTTGTTGCTTTGACAGCTGCTCTTGTTTCTCAGTTTTTCTTTCTCTGTTCCTTTATCTTTACTCACATGCTTCCTAGTGAATAATGCATGCTGTCTGTGCCCTTATGGCACAGTACACTCCAAATCCTTCACCTGTGTTCTCCAAATGCATGCACGTAGAGGCAGAGTTTCATCTCTCTGTCTTAATTTGCTTTATAAGGAAAAGCCAGCAAGTGTTTTGCCTCCAGGTTATAACACTATAAAAAAAAATTTCATAACTCTTTACTAAGCTGCTACTGGCAAACAGCAGAACATTATTAAAGCCAAATCATGAAAACAGTAAGTAGTTTCTCACCAACAGGACTTCTTTTCCACTGAGGCAGTGCAACCTCCAAATGAAGGCTATCTTTCTGTTTAGTTTAGGCCATTCTTTCTTATTTAAGCATTCATTTTAATAAAATATTCTTGAATTTTTGGTGAAGGTGTTATATTAATTTAACGTTCCAGTAGTTTGGCAGTCTTTATGAATGCAGATGTATACTTTGGAGATCAGTGAGAGACTGAAGGAACAATTTAAATTAGAGTTAGTGGATTTGGTATTAGACAAATGCAATTGTGATATAACAGTTCTGCAATGTAGCAGTTCTTATAAAAAATTTCCCTATCTTTAGTGATGATTTATCTAGTAAAAGAAAAAAGTAAGCTCAAAATATACCCTGCTATTATAGTATAAATACCACAAAAATAGGTAGATGAATAGCCATTTTTGTATGGGCAGGCAGAAGACGGTCAAAGTAGGAAAATGAGCAGACTATTTCCAATAATTGTCTTCTGTATTGGCTGTCATGTGCACTGCAGAGCATGTATGAGGCCTGCACCCTTAATCTTCTATTTCTAAATGAATAATATGTAATTGTACTGCCCTGAAGAATGACTTCATTTTCATCAATGAAATAGCTGTCAGAAAGGCAACAATTTGGCAGACTGTCTAGTACAGGTTTACAAGTAGGTACCAAAGAATCAAATAATATCTGTCACTTTCCTCTCACTGTTACCAACATGAAAAGCCCTGTTCTGATTTTTTTATTTTTTTTTTTTTTGGCATTTACCAGATATGTATCTTGTACCTGTGCTCTGAGAACTCCCACACTGCTGTGTGGTATGTTTTCTGCTCATACTTTGTCCATGTGACATCTAAAATTAATATCTTAAAACTGTGTTTGGGCATTGCTAGAGTTTATATCTCTGAAAATATTACCACTAATCTAATGCATTGTATTGGTGTATGGGAATTGTTCTACCCACTTCAGGAAGAAAGCCAAGCCATGTGTGCTGTGTAAAAGAGTTGTCATCTGTATGCTGGAAATACAGGTTGCGTTGTAGTTCTTACCCATGTTATGCTTTGGAGCGCCTTGGCAATTGGGAATAGCTGAACAATAAAGGCAAAGATATGTGATGACAAGTTTGTTTTGTCAAAATGCTGAAATTTATTTCTATGCTTTTCATTGATTTTCTTGGTGGTTAAATGTATTAGTCTGACAGCTTCTGGACACTAGGGAATCTGTCTGTCAATGGAGGTGGGAGAGCCAGAGCTGCAACAGTACGGGATTTCTTACACTGTCCTGCTGCCTCCACACAAGAGCCCTCTCCAGACTTTAGAAACTAGTTTACCCTTCAAACCATTCAACACTGTCCCTCCTTCCCCTCCTAGTGAGAATGTCAGACAGGCTGCGTATCTTGTGTCTGAGTTAATTAACATATTTCCACCACAAGTGAGCTGTAGTTACACTGATTTTTTACATACACTACTGATTAAAGCATAGCGCCACTAAGTAGGGCATCCTGTATTTTTGGCTGCTTCTGCTTGGTTCTTTGGGTTTTGTTTTTTGTTTCTTGTTTTTTGTTTTTTTTTAATGGACTTACCTTTTACTTTCATGGTAAGATGCTCACTATGCCTACACATTATATGAAAATCCCCAAATCTTGAACTGGTGGCAAAACATTTGAAATTTTAAGCATTGAAGATCTTTCAGCTATTATAATTGTCAGTGAGGGTATTTTACACTACCAAGTAGAAATCCATAGATGTGCTGAAAATCTAGCTGAAAGTAGTAGAGTACATCTGTCCGTGTAGTCTGCGCTACTGGTAAGTCTTAAAAGTTTCATTTTCTTGAACCAGATTCATACTCAATTGTAGTAGTTACAATTGCAAAATACAAGACTGGAATTAACTTTATCAGGAAAATGACAATAAAAAAGGTTTTTACTAAAATGTATTTGGCCCCTGAAGTTATATACAATGGAGGTGCACATTTAGGTTTTGGTAAGTTATTTTCTGTTAGTTAAAGATGATTGTACGTAGTCTGTGTTTGTCCTATGACTGGTGTTGGAAACAATTGCTCTGTAGATTTCAGAGAGCAGGTGTGGGAATTTGGGCAGTTAGCAGCGCGGCGATGTCAGTAAGTCTCATGCGTGTCATGCATAGCAACGGCAAAGCTCTCCTGTGAGGTGCTGGTGCATGGACTTGGGCATCTGGATGGACTTAAAATTGGATTGTGGGAAGCAGCCAATTGTGTTCACTAACTAGAGTCAGTTGAACAGGATACAGTTAGCTGCAAACAGTTACTTAAAACTGTAGCACAATAACTTCAAAAAGGGCAATCTGGAAGCCTTTCTGCAACAGTGAGTTGAGACGGAGTGAGAAAAAAAGCTAATTTTCTAAAATCTCAGAAAGACATCAGCAATAAAATAACATTCTGTAAATGACACCTGAACACAGAAGACCACAGTGCCTTAGGCCACTGTCTTGACTACAAATACTATAGTACCCATTATAAAGAACAGGGCTGAAAGACTTTTACCTTCCTATTACATTTACAAGAATAAAAACAATACAAAACTGGATTTGAATCTGTGAATGCCTTGGAACCCATTTATACTGAGCTTATAGTGACAGTCTCCAGAACTTATTCAGTACATGCAGTATTCAGATTTCAAAGTGATTATGGGCTTCATACACTTGATCTTGAAGTGTATTGCAAAATCCTGATTTGTTTTTAGTGTGGAAGAATCAGGTCTTTTAAGATCATTTGGCAAATAACCATTTGGCACATCCTGTGTTATAGTTGTTTGAATCATCTTTAGGAACTTTCAGATAGGTGTTAAACCTGCCTACTTGGAAATCACTGAGATGGGAATATATCATTCAAGAAACATAATTCATTCCAGGCTTTTGTTAAGAAATCAGAAATCTGTGTCTGCCATGTAATTTTCTAAGGATTTGCTCCTTTTTTATCTATTTTTGTTTTTTAACCTGGCTACATTATCTGTTTTCTAGTTTGTTCCTGAACCAGAATCTTCACACTGGAAACACCTTCAAATATATTTACTAAAACTAAACTCATTATAATATCATCCACAGATGATATTCAGGCATTTCCAAATAACAACTTTGCGGTCTTCTACAATGATTTTGAAATTTGTTTATTTCAACTCTTCCCTTCTGCTATCACTCTAATATTCAGTATTTGTTTCCATGTTAAATGACCTTTTTTTTAACTATATACATTTCAACATTTTTGTTTCTCTTGCTCATAACGCAATCTTAGATTGTTGTCTACTCCCTACAATACAATAAGACAACCTACAAAAGATATAATCTAGCATGTCACGTTGGAATATTAATTATATTTCTGGTTATTTGTGTGTTATATGTACTACATATTTCAATCTTTTAATGACTTCTTATCTTTGGGCATTTGAAGACCCTATTACATCTATTACAATGTAATAATTACATATGAAATATAATACAAGTACAAATATTGAGGAGGGCAAAGGCTTTTTCCAATATTTAATGTGAAGTTCAAATTATAACAGATGTTCTACATGACACGCTATAATAGTATTTGATTAACACTTCTTAGCAGAATAATGAAGTCCACAGATTGACCAAGCAGTTCTGGTGTATGAAATTGAAAGCTGAGAAATGTATTGCCCTTTCGAACACCAAACACTGTCACCAAATTTCTTATATTGAAAAATAATTTTTAAAGAACAAAGACAAAACCGAGTGCTATTCTACTTGTAACACTAGGTATTGAATGAAGCAGGATGGGACCATTTCATCCACCTAGAATTCCTTGACGACTCTGCAGAGAGCACATTAAGATCTGTAAACTGCCCTTGTCTGTGGGCTTATCACTTGCTACCACCTCTAGAAGGTCCAACTGGACATGCAACACGGTCCTTGGATCTACAGGAATAAAATAGTCAAGCCAATCAAGACTGGAAAGGCTGAGCTGGAGAGATTACCTTACAGGACCTGGATTCTGACCATGGTTAAAGGGGGGATAAAAAAATAGGAAAAAAAGCAGCTAGGGAAAGTGGTGTATTACTGCATGCCATACAGGCAGCACAGCTTACACCATGTACTGCTCTGTTTGTCTTGGCAGATCTGTGTGCGCGGATCTGGCTGTGGGCGTGATTCTGCCAAATATGGTCAGTGTTCAACTTACACCCATGTTTAGGTCTCTAGTTATGCGTTTGTCTACCATGTGCCTCTCTCTGCCGGTCCACAAAACAATGGCTTCCTAGCCATTTCTATTCTGAATACAAGATAAAATTAATAATGTAAGCAATATGACCATGTATGATTAGTTGAAGCTGCGAGATCCAATATATTAGATATTTTGCTTGTAAGCCAAAAAGAAAATTTAGACATAATTAAGAAGCTTTTAGCTATGGTTGCTGTCACAAAATTAGATCAGAAAAATTATGTACAGTTTCTACCACAATGGATACAACACTTCATTGGTACAGGTTGCAATGTTTCATGGCATGCAGTGCAGAATGCCTCATGATGATGCTGAATGCATTTCATGACCTGTTTTTGGCAGCTTCTGGGACATCTTTTCCGTAGCCAAATTTGTGTGCTCTCCTTTCCTCTTCACTTAGAAACAAGGCACACGTTGCAAAACGTTGAAGTCCCATCTCATACATCTATGAAACACCTATGTCCAATAGTGTTCCCTTGTCCCTCTGATGATGCAACAGTCAAATGGATATGTTCAAATAGTACTAGTAACTTTTACATATTTACTCTTGTTGCAACTTATCAGTTAAAGATTCTTTGCATCTGCTATAGATGTTAAATGCATTTTATGTGGATGGATATAGTTAAATAATTGTTCTATGGACAGACAGATTTAGAGAAATAATCACAATTCCATATACTATCTCTGAGTTCTGGATTTTACATTTAGATCTCTGAAGTGTATCAATGATATTTAAATTCACAAGCAGAAAGAAATGTCCCTTTTCACTATGCATCTGAGGAGGCTTCTGGCATATATTTATTACAGCAGGTACCTGACATGGAATATTTTGCCCTCATGAAAAGAACCAAAAGTAAACCCATCCTGCTTCAATGATCCATACTGTGAATACATGGAAGTCACACCTCTCTCTTCTTTGGAAATAACCCCATGTTTTTACAAACTGGTTGTGCATTGAGATGCTAGAACTGTAGAAGTGTCTTTCTGCATTTACTGGAGTTCAAGAGTTGTTTGTTGAGAGAAGCCCCTCAAATGCATAGGCTCTTTCACTTTCTGGGGCTAAATGTGCTGATCTCAGTCCAGAACCAATTGTTTAAGCATCATGTTGAATGTGTATTCTCCTCCTGCTAGCATTGTTTATATCATTGTGTGTTACACTGTATGTGTATCTTCCCTGTTTTCTCCCAATTATGCTTTTGCTTTGTTCCTTAGTCTTATAAAATCCTTCCCAAAGTTTTCATGCTGTTTCTTACCTTTATTCTCCTTTGTGTAACCTGTATTTTAATGATCGCTTTCCCTTCTCTCCTTGCTGCCGTTACAATTTTTCTTTTCCTGTCTACTTTGTGGGCAGACTGTTCCATATCATCATTTTTATTCCACTGTGTTTTCTTCTTTTAGTCAAGCAGTTTTCTGTTCTTCTCTGTAGAATTACACTTTATGACTACCAGGCCATGTGTAGAACAAACAAAGAGAGTAGCGACAGTGCCCATAGCTTACTGGACGTAAGTATAGTAAATTTTCTGAGCACCTTTCCATGCAATCATCAAAGAAAATTGTTGCAAATATCTCAAGGCCATTGTAAGCCCATTATTTTGATTTGGAATGCTTACAGCTCTTGTGTTTATCCTAGTGCATACAAGGATGGTTCATTATAAACAAATGCAAAGTGTTAAGCATTTTCAAGTTTAAATATCTCTGCGCTCATTTTTAACACGGGGCCACCATCTTTGAGGTTCTGTCCAAATGTTCTTTGTACCATATGAATCCTCCTTCTTAGGACTTTGTAAATTTGGCTATAGATTGTGCTTTGTTTGGGGGGACTGGAATCACAGGCTTTTTCTGTATGTAAACGCATACACCAATGCAGAAATGTAATTCAAATTAAAAATTTAGATTTTTTTTTTTTTTACATGAAAGGATTGGTTCATTAGCAAGGCATACAAGTCAGTTATTTTAACACATTTTTTTTCCTTAGTATTTGAAGATGTCTTTTAAAGTTGAATTTCAATGCATTGAATTGAATGTCTTGCAATCAAATCTGAATACAAACCCTGTCCCTCTGCAAGGCCTGATTGGGGTCAGGCTGGGTGGGTCTTGCAAGGGCAACACTTCATTTTTGCTAAATCATATGTCCAGGTAATAACGCCAAGGTTATTTTATAATCATGTATGTGTTTTACTGATTACTATAATAGTCTATCAGAAAAGATAAGGTATTAGATATAGTTTTTGCATACTAAAAAGGAACCATTTTAACAAATATATGACTGTATCAGCATGAAAAATTCTTATGTAAAGACAGCAGCAAAACACTCTAGCAATTTTACCAGTCTGAAAAAGTTATCTGATAGTATTTTTAAATGCACAGGGATCTAGCTAGAAAAAATAAGCCTATGCATAGTTAAACCTTTGAATAAATATCAAAATTCTGGCAACTTCCAAATATCTATATATAGCTTCTATGATTTGTTTAATAATCACATGCATTTTTGGGATGTTTTCATTTATATATTTACGTGAATGTCTGCTTTTCAAATACCTGCAAATTTGGATTTACTGCACTTATCAGTCTGTTATCTGCTAAAGCCTGAGCCTGAAAAAGACTGTCTTGACATAATAATAAGTAACAGACTGTGCAATGAGACTTAAATTGTCAGTGAAATAGAGCAGGAGGCTGTGAATCACATTTGCATGAAATTTTTAAAAATATATTAAAACTGTTAGCAACAACCTTCCATCCCAAGGCTTGGGGCTTCAGCTGAGTTTGCATAAGCACCCAGCATGTAGAGCTCTTACAAATGGACTTTAATCCCAGAGATTTTCACTATTCCAGTTTTTGTCCATGCTGTATTTTCAGAGAAAAAACTCTGCAACTGTTGTGGTAGATATGGCAAGCATGCGCTTTATTTATTTTTTAAAAGATAGCCAAACTCTTCTTTAAACCTCAAGTGATTTTTTGTGATCTTCAGCATGAAAGATGGGCAGAGCTTTGGTTATTTTATTATTTTCCTGTTGATTCAGTCACTTCTGATAACCATGACTACAGAGAAAGTAGAAAGAGAACTTATATTAAAAGTAGGTAGGTCTAGGTTCCTCAAAAGTGTTTTTTTTCCTGTTTTTATGCCCAGTTTTGTACATACGATCACATTATTAGGCAGCATTCAGTACAGTTTCTACATAGACAACATGTTTGTTCACAAATATTTACTCTTCCTTTTAAGAATTATGGTTTTACAAATGCAGGAATAGATATAGGCACAAGACATAGACTCTTTAAAAAGCTCATATTTTAAACAGCATAGAAATGGAGTGTAGACACCAAAGACTGTGACTACTAAAGTCTATCTGTCACAACATTCTGCCAAAGTCATGGAAAGCAGTTGTCAGGGCTGGACCCCTCTTTCTATCATAGTTTTTTAGGCTGCAGGACTAAAATGATAAATTAGGGATTTATACTTTACTAGTATATGATTGCTTCTTAAAATATATCCAGGTACTTTGTTATTTAGCATATTTTTGTGGTTTAATTTATTCAAGTCCTAGATAACTCTCCGTAGAACCACTTAGTTGCAAATGTATCAGTGCCAAAGAGTGACCCAGCTCAATTCCTCTGGCTGTCAATGATAACTTAGATACATAAAGAGAATAAGACTCCTGCAATTTTTGCTGCAGTTTTTGAAGGAACAATCTTTGAATGGAAAAGGCTGTCATAATAAAATCACATTTCATGAGAATGCATTTGTATCAATGCAATGAAATATTTTGCCACTAAAAATTCAAAACAAAGTTTATCTAATTTTGTTTTCATATTCTTGAATTTTTTTTCAGATGCAGTTTTTCGATTATCTTTTGATTCTCATATTAAAATAGTTTAATGATACAGGATATATTTTGCATTAAATATGTATGGTGTATAAGTAATAAATATATTGTTTTACACTATGTCATTTGGCATTATAAAAACAAAAGTATGCAACAAAGTTAATTACTTGGGTATGAAATGTCAGGTTTTCTGATTTGGAATGTAAAGAAATAAGATGTTCCACAGGGCTGAAATTTTGATTTCTTTTCATCTCTAGAAAAGATTGTAGCTTTTTATCTTTTCTTGTAAGACAGTTCTTAATAGGTGAAAACCTTTACTGTCTCAGGCTTTATGCATTCTGCTGGCTTTCTATTTCAGCCTTTCATGCCATGGACTGACCAGTGCTTTGGCTCTGCGAGTTATCAGCCCTGTGCAGAAATACTCTTTTTGGTTTCTGAAAACTTTAAATGGCCAGTTACTGCTGTGCAAAGTGGAACTGCTTCATGAAGCTGCTGATTCAGGACAGTTAAGCATGATTTTAGATAAGAGTAGTTCTCTTAAAGTCAATATGACTTATTACATGTGCTAAAATACTCTGTTGATATGGAATCTAATTTTATGCAACTTGGGGACCCTAGCACAAATGAGTGAGATAATGGTAGATTTCTTTCCAGATTCTGGAAACTGACTTTTCTGCCTGAGATTATTTCATGAAAGAATAATCCTATTAATGTTCTTTTCAAAAATAAGATATTCAAAATGCAGTAGAAGTACTGTAAACACAAGCTTTTCAAAGTATTTGCTGTATTTGTTATGATCCAGAAAAATGCAGGGAGGAGGGAAGAATATTAAAAACTACTTGGAGTGCTTATAACCGGGCCTTCAATATGACACAGATAACGTCATTTAGGTAAATTCAAACTTAAGAAGCTTTTTCTCAGCCTAATTAGACTGAGGTAATGATTAGAGATTTACATTGTAGAGAGGCAAGCCTGTGAATTGCAGCCTAAGAAAAGCTCATATTATCTGCCAGAGCTGCTCCTCCAGCAATAGCCTGGGAAATAGGAACCCCTAGAGGTTAAATATTTAAGAATCATTTGCAAAACTTTCCTTTTCCAGCTGATAACCTGTGTATATGACCAGCTACATTAAAAGGGAATTTCATTACTACATATTTTAGTATACAATGGAGTATTTTGTTCTTCATAAGAAAAAGTTATTGTTCTTTTTCTCATGCTACCCATACATTTGAATATCCATAACATTATCTTTACAAGAAAAAGTCAGTTAAGATATAAATATTGTATGTTTTGCCTTTTTATTAAATGTATTGCTTCTCTTCAGCCTTATAATGCCTTCTTTGCTACAGTAAAATGGATTATGACTGAGCTTGTCTTGTAAGTAAATTTCATCAAGAACTTAATGAATATTTGTATGAATTAATGAATATTTGTACTTTTGAATGAACTTAATGAATAATTGTACAATTTGTCTTTTACATACATTATTCTGCTTCTATTATATTATTTTAAATATAGTAAGTTTTGCTTATTTTTTTGCTTTCCAATTTTGAATTTTTAAAATCTGAAAAAATTTTGGCTATATGAATGCACAGTTTTACTTTTTATATTATTCATGGTTTTCACTTATATCCATATGTCTTTTCTTAGTAAGTCTAGCAGATTGCAACATACAAGCCAAATTTATTATTGTGGTTACTGTTAAGTTGTACGTAAATGTCTGGCTGTTTGTAATGCTTCTTGGGTGGGCTGTTGTCAGTATAGCATACTCTTACAGAGTTTCATTGTATTGTCGGTCACTTCATGAATTTCTGTAAGATGGAACTTTTACAGTATATGCCAGATAAGGTGTATTCTGGGTGTTGATGAATTTTTTCACCTTCCTCTACAATTTCAAGTTATTATATGATGAGCCTTTAAGAGAGATTGCCTGAGAAATCACAGAGAAATATCATATGGAGAAGAGGAAGCCTTAAAATGAATCTTTTATTATTAACCTGTATGTTTTATTATTGTTCTTATCAGAGAGCAGAGTTGCAGATTTAAGTGAATTTTATCTTTATTGAAATAGAACTAGTTTTTTCTTGTGGTCATTTTGTTTTAATTGTAAATTATATGAGCTTTCATCAAAGTTTGGAAAAAGAGTTAAGGAGAATTAACTGACCAGCTATTCCCAGAGGGCAGAGATTGATTTTAAATGCAGCTTTCAAAGTAAGTGTCTGGGAGAAGAAATCATGTTAAAATGAGACTTTGATGCTAGCTATAATAGCTTCAAAAATTGCCAGAAACTTTCTGTGTTTCTAAGTGTTTGGCTTCATATCCATATGATAAACTGGATGTTGGTTTCACATTCTTACAATAACTGTTAGAATTACATGTTTCAGTCCATTCTTCAAAGCAATTTGCAGTATATTTTAGTGGGAAAATACATTCTTCACATGTCTACATTTCACTAGAGAGTCAAAATACCCTGCATAATGAAGAAATCATGTTTAAAAATGTTGAACAATAAAAATACTATATGCTGCTCCACTGAGAATTTTAATGGACACTTCAAATAAGATCAATAATTTAAATTACTAATAGGTAAATCTATTATTTCTTGATGGGGTTAATTTCAGAATAAATTCTTGGTGATAAGATCCAGCACAGTGAAAATATGAGAATAGCAATAGTTGATAATCCCAGAGTTATGCTTATAATATGAGTTCTGCATTAGCTTTTATTTAAAATAGGATTAATGGTATCTAACTACTGCCCGTTTAGTTTTGAAAATATTCTGATGGACAATATAAAAACTCTAATGATTTCTTTAGGTTCCTTGTGGAATTCAATCTATGCAGTTGGTGGCACTCTGATCTAACAGCAAAAGGTAAGTGTAATTTTTTTTTTCCTCGACACAATGGCTAGTTAAATTGGATTTTTGAAATTCAGATGTGTGTAAAATGTTTTAGATTAAATAATAGACATCTGATAACAATAGTTTTTCTCCCATGTCAGCATCCTGTTCTTTGTTAATTTTTCCCAAAACAGAAGATAATTAACATCTTCTACGAATATCCACAAAGTGCTTATCTCTACTCTAGGGATACAGTACACTACTATAATGGTGAAGCTAAAATAGTAGATAATGGCTAAATATGTTTTTTAGAAATGTTTCCCTCCATTCCAAAACAGTCTTTGTGAATAAAGCAATTATACAAACCCTTTTCTGCTTATAATATACTTTTTCTAGAGCTGCTCTAATATGTAGGGGGTTATTGTGCTGGAAAATGCCATTTCAACCATAGTTCACAGTAACATGGTCATCTCAATAAAATTTAATTTGGAAATAATTTTCAAGGCTTAAGATAGTAAATGTTAAGCTTTTATTTTTAAGCAAAACTGGTTAAAACTGTATTTTGTTTTATCAGTCTATTCAAAACAGACATTTTAAAGTATAAAATCTGGATGAATTAAAATTAAATTTACTCAAAATAATTTTTAAAAATATGGAGGCTTCGTTTGCAATAATAATGAAATTTTAAAAGTTCCCATAAAAATTGGAAGTTTTCAATGTCAGGTGTCTCTTATATTTTATCAGACTTTTTATTGCATTTCAGAAGTGTTGCTCGAAAGTAGAAGGCTAATTTACAAGAGCAGTGCTCTTCAATGGGCTATTTCATAGGCAAATTATGCTGCATGCCATTTACTAGTAGAATGATTTAAACTGCATTCTTCAGCCTGGTATTTGCAGATTTGTGTATTCCTTAGCAAAGCATGGGATAAAATTGCTACTTTAGGCTTCAGTTTCTATTAGCATTGCCTGGATACTAGGCTGTCTTTATGCCAAGTAAGGTATCGGGAAAATGGAACATGCTGAAGCCCTGGAATATTCCAGTATTTCCTGTAGTAATAAGGTGGTGAAGCTCTTCTAGCAGAAAGAGTATCCTGGAGCAACTGGAAAAGTATGGCAGTAAATGGCAAAAAATGTGTCGGGCCACTGCCTAACATGGTGTAAACACTGTGTAGGGACGGGGGGTGCTGAGATGGGTGTCTGCTGGAGGTGACGGTTGGGTAAGAGCCTTCTGGAAATTTAGGTGCATGAACTTAGCATAGCCTTTCCTATACTGATGTAAACTGTACACTGAAGATAATTCCTCTGTTAAATGAACAATGAGCCCGATGTAGATCAGATGCGCATTCACCAACGGAGCTTCATGAGAACCAACCAGACACCGTTTGCTTTTAGGGCTGCTTCGTAATCAGCAGTGCCTAGATAGATCTTCTGAAAAACAAGACTAAGTTTCCAGTCATTTCCCTATCCATGATGAAAAATAGCTGTGAAGGACAGTAGGGTTTGCTGTGTTAGATCCAGAAAATGCAAACCTGTTCCTTATATCTGAAGAAGAATGGCAGGTATGCCAGTCTTAGTCCTTGGTGTTTGCAGAACAGCTCAATGCAGCCTGAGTAGGAATGGGTAACATGAGACAGCCAGTGGCACTTACATTGCATGTTAGGGAAAATACCCTCTAAAGACAGCATCCCTCTTAAACTCATGAAAATGAATGTCTGGTTTATATTTTAACACGACAGGCATTAATAACTTTCTTAAAGATAAAACTATCATTACAGCACTTTGACAGACAAGCATGGCTGAGGGATTTTCATTAATGTTTTAGTTGAAAGTGAAGTTTTAACGACTTATTCCATGTCTTTGATGAGTAAGAGTACTGAAAATACCCCATCATCGTGCTCATTGGAATATCATTTTTGTGGTACTGCTTGCCCAGTTCAAGTTTCGTTAGGTTGCAAGTGGGAGTCCACCATGCGTTAGAAAAGCAAAGGTAGGAGAAACTTCACAAGATGGAAGTCAGCAGGAGAGAAAAGCACATGCTTAGGTGTGTTTTTCTGTAGATGCTACATTACCACAAAGAGTTGCAATAATTATGCCTGCAGTTAATGAATTTAAGACTAATGAACTCATACATTTTATTTTTTTTTACTTAATGCTTAACAAAGCCCAGGAAAAAACCCGATTCCTCTAATGGGGAAATTGCTTCCTGCTCAAATTGTGACATTCGTAGAACTCCACATATTACAAAGATCCTAGAGGGTCCCCACACACGTGCCAATTTACCAAACCCTAGTAGGAAAAATACTTCTGCACAAGGTCTTATAATCTCAATCATGTTTGTAAGTGAAAGAGAAGAAACTGATGCCCTAAACCTCGGGCAACCCCCTCATCTTCTGGACTCTAACGAGGTGCTGGAAATCTGAGACCCATGGATCTCTGGAAGTCTCCCTGTTACACAAGCCACATCTTGATACAAGTGAGGGTAGACCCAAAATACAGGTGATAAATTTCAGTCATTCTTGGCAGCAGATAAGGAAAACAGAAGAGAAATGGAGAAGGTGTGGTAGAGCTAGTCAGACAATTCTTAAGAAAATGCTAAATTTTTAAATAGGTCATGACCATAGTAAAAACATTGGAAATAACAAAACTCTTCTGACCAGCTTTAGTACCTCCCTTGAGATCTGTGCATTTGGGGGAATATTTTTAAATTACATACAAAAATTATGAACAGTTCAGAAATGCATGTCCTAGTGCATGATTGCAAATGCAGTTTTGCTCATTCCCCCGACACTGGCTTTGAAACAGATTATCTTGAATGGAAGATCTGTTGAGTCCAAGAGCCTGTTTAATGTAATCTATTTTTGTCATACCTTGTCTTGTTTTCTCACTTAGCAATTAGTTTAAGATAGGCTTAACATTCGTGCTGATGTGCAAGTGTATCTCTGTGTTAAGGAAGAATGAAGGGGTGGGGAGGAAAAAGAAAGGGAATGAGGGAGAGACATTGTCCAACAGATACATCAGTGTGAGAGTCAGAAGTGTTGCCTTCAGTTCCCAGCTTTGCTGCTGTCCTTTAGTTTGACCTTGAACCAGTCTCACTGCTTCCTGGTACCTCAATTTCCCAATTTTTAAGATGTAAAAAGCGATGCTTTCTTGCCCCTTGCACTGCCAGGACTTCAGATGAAAAGTGTTACGGAGTCTTAATGATTACTATTTTGGGAAGTGGATAACAAGTGTTGGTTCTGGGCAAAGTAACGCTTCTGCCCCACCCCCCGTCTAACTGATGAAACTCTGCAAAAATCCCCAAGCTGTAATCCAAAAAAGTGTTTTGGCTTCAGTAAAATGTACAGCAATTTATTTATCAAATAAATGTAAACGCCTCTACATAATAGTTAGTGAGGCACAGCACCACTGAATTAAAATCGGCAGTAAGCCCATCTTGAATACACAGAGAAAGAATAAAAGCTTGTGCATAAATGTAAAATAGGTTGACAATGGCTAAAGCATGAATAACTACTTTAACAGTTATGTCTTACAAAATTACATTGCATGGATAAACTTTTTTTTTTTTTTAATTGAAAAAATAGTGTTTTGCACTGCCTAGGAAATCTCACAGGGTGGCAGAAGCTGAGTAACATTTCCGTTCTCTCTGAGCTCTGTAATACAGCATCTCATGTTGTTCAGAATTTTGTGTGCTGTTCTTCCCATGTTAACATCAAGATTATTTTTTCCTGTGCCTATAGCGCAGAGGTTGAAACAAACCCTAGAGCCCTGTGATACTGAATATCCAGCTTTTGTTTCCGAACGCACTATAAAGGAGACCACGGGGAATATTGCTTGCGATGACTGTTTCAAGTAAGCCCTTTCAATTTTTTTTATACAACTGTTTGTGACAAAGCAATAAAACTGAATTATTCAAGGTTATGTTAAAGAATGTACAAGTCTGTTATGTTTTATCTTATATAATGACCTCTGTCATGGTGTCATTTCTCTTATTACAGGGGTCATTTAAATATTTGATATTCTTAAATTAAAGCAGTGCCTCTTGTTTGCTATCAAAAAAAATGTAAAACCAGTAGAGGCTTATGCTAATTTCAAAGAATAGTGAATGTTTTAAGACTTTTCCTGGACACAGGCAGCATTTTAAGAGCATATTCTGTAAAGGCTTAGATACAGGAAGGTTAGTGCTATTAGCTCTCCTACACAGGAGAGACACCCTGCTGGATAGGTGAGAAGTTCCCTTGTGGTACAGTGTGATCTGGTTGTTTCACTTGAATGCCAAACAGTGTTTCCTTAGAATTGTTAGTCTGAAAGAGGGGGAGAGGATTAAATCCGTCCCTCAAACTTTCAGTGCTGGGAAGCTGAGTTAATAGTAACAAATCTCACAACTCAGTGCTGCAACCTCGTCAGTTCTACCAGTGCTACTGTAAAGTTGTCCCTCATGGGATTAAAAGAAGATAAAGACTTCAGTCTAGCTTTCCTCCTTGATACTGAAAATGTCTTTTCTCTACATTTAGAGAAATGTGCTGTGGCGTTTTTACTGTAGTTGTGGTACATTTTAATTAAAGAATTGCATTGGCATTTTTCATGCAAATTTCTGTAGTTCGGTAAGTCTCTTAATTGGATTTCCTTTATGCTAAGAGGTCATAATCGCAAAGGAGATTAGTATTTACAGCAATAATTTGTCTGTCAATGTAAATGTCAGGAAGAATTTCTAAGTTAAACAAAAATTGTTGCAACTCTCCCTTTCTAGACTAAATCAATATGCAGTTAGCAAAGAAAGGTGAAAACTACTCTTTGAAGTCAATAGGTGTGTTTCTGGGCTTTCTTCTAAATTTTCTCCTTGATATCATCATTGTTTTAAAACAGGAAATAGGAGGATGTACACTGGAGATATATTTTAAGGGCTAATATTCTTCTTTAATTTGCTGCTGACCAACTTTTAATTATAAGGAAATTATTAATGTCTAGTATGAATAGTTGTTCTTATATGGCTTTGTGGGGTGGCAGTATGACAGTGCTCTGTAAATTGATCCAAGGGAACCCTTTAAGTGTAACAATAGATCCCGCTGCCTGAAAAGTACAAACTCAACAAAATAAAGCTGTGATTTTTCCACTTGACATATGAAACACAAGGTATGTTAAACTGCTGTAAGTGCTTTATGCCAGCATTATAGAATTCAAGCAGCCTTATTTTGTGATTATTTAGCAGAAGATTACTGAGAAGTTGTGCAACAAATAACCACATATCTCTTATGTTTAAAGGCTGCAAACAGATATGATTCCATTAAAAAAGGGTAATCTAACAGGACCAGGTTTTCTCAAAGGAATGCAGATTTCAGTCTGTCGTCTTAGGTAACTTCAGGTCAAAGGAAATAACTTTCAAAAATAACACAATTCTGCAATACTTGGACAGCACGGAGTTGGAAACTGAGTTTAGTGAAAATTATAGTATTTCAAAAATAATGCACTAAGATCTTTTTCATAGAAAAACATTTTGTGTTCCACAGTGGAACAAAAAAATAAAAGAAAACCCTGTAAGTTACAAGCTGATCTCAAGGCACCCATTATTTTTCTCCACAAGCAATGGCAAAACCTAAAGAAATAATCCAGAAGAACTATTAGATTCTCATGGGAAAGTTCTTCGTTATACCATTTACCCACTGTCATTAACAATCTACAAATTGCATCTAAGATTGTAGACTGCAATTGAATTCCAAATATTTTTGTTATAACCCAGGACACTTTCCCGCAGAACAGCTAAGGAATTTGACCCAAAGTCCTTTGTAGACCTACATCTTCTGACCCAGTTTTCTGTTTCGTGGCCTCAGTACCAATAAATATTTTTACAAGCAAGTGTATTGCTTAATACTTGTAATTTAAGAATGATGGGCTCCGTCAAAATTAGAGTTCAACCTTATATATAGTGAGTCTTGAACTGACACTGTGTTCAATGGTGTATCTGCACGGCATCTGTTGCATGCTAGGCTCTCGATTCAGATCCCTTTGACTCTGTGTCCTCCTTGGATTGTGTTATAGATTGATCTGTTTGGGATATATACTTGCAAATCTTGATTACAAATAGAAAAAGATATAATCTTCTAATCACTCTAATATTGCAAACCTATTTGAAGGACACTGGAAAAGTCAGTATATTATGAACAGGTTTGCAAACACAAGTTGTGCCAATACTCTGCCACAAGAAAGTTTGTGTCACAAGTTACTCATTCAAGTCACTGTCTTTTATTCCTACAATGTCAGGCACTACTATAGAGCCCTTGTCTGAAAAAAGCGACTAAAAGCAGGCTCTCAGTAGAAGTAAAAATGATGACTGATGTTAATTGAAACCATATAATGTTACTTAGATAAGACGTTTTGGAGCACAAATACCGTGTTATTGCTAACAAAGTCACAGTCATAGTCAACAAGGTCACATAGTGAGAGCCAGAGGCTCAGTCTTATTCCATCCTGGGTGTGCTGTTACTGATCTTATAGAAATACTCCACACTTCCCAGGTACCAAGGGGAACAGTTACCAACTGTAGTTATGAAAACCAAGCCTTGTTCTTACAAATGTTTCCAATCATAATTTTTAATCATGGGTGCTTGGATTTAAATCCAAGTATCCTCACAAATGGAACGCAGTAGAAAGGACTACATGCTAATTAGTTTGTAAAGAGCTGGCTCACCTTTTCAGCCGTCTCTGAAAACATTCAATCAATGGAAAGGGCACCTATACACTTAAGCGGACTTTGAGTCAGGCACTAAATGTACACAGACATACAAAATACACTCTTTATATGTAAACTTATCTCTTACTAGTGAAAAATAAATGCTACTTTGGGATAATTTGCAATGTTTAAAAACGATTTTCAAAAATATAGGTTTTATTAAGAAAGCAGGAGCCTAAAAGAAAATAAGAATTAACATAAGAATGTCATTAGGGTCAGGGTTTGGCTGTCCCACCCCATAATTTGTTGTTATTCAATATCCGAACTATTATTAAATTAATCTGTTATTTAAACAGCAATCAAAAACAAGTCAACCCACATTTGCTAAGCACTGTCAACAAGAGAGAAAAACTGGGATTTTTTAAAAATCTGAAATGCTTTCATATTTTCCAGTAAGCTATCCCTTTTATAGCAAAAAACTAAAGAAACAAAAAAAAAGCAAAAAAAGCATTGCATCTGCAATCTCAGATGATGTTCTATGGCAGCTGCAGTGTTGGAAATAGTTAATTGCTAAAGAGAAATGTTTTTTCTTTATCAATGTCAACTGCCCCTCTTTCTGTTGAGTCAGAACTACACTAATGCCAAATGCTGTTGGTGTGGGTTTGAAGGGTGGTCTGCTGCTCAGAGATGTGTTTTTGATTTGAAGTCTTTGACTAAATAAGCATCTCAATGCTGCTTGCAGTTTTATGAGGTATTGCCTCAATGTGTTAGCCAGTTTTTAATACAAGTAAGCATGTCAACCAAAGTTCCTCAGGCATTCTCACTGGTTACGTTACCGGTTCTGCCTTCTGGTGATCTCAGCATTGCAAAGTTTAGTTGCTGATACTTAAAAAGCACTAAAAATGTCTTAAGGAAAGCATCCTTAGAAATATAAAGCTGTTATAAATTAGAAAGGATGATAGCTGTTATGATATTTGACCACAGAGAGTTACCTGATCTTTTTAAGTATGTCCATTCATCTGTTTGTAGAACAAACAAAAAAGTTTTCTCGAATTGCAAATCTTGGTGTTGCATGAAAATTTGGATGTTTTCATTTGGCTTCAATGGAAAATACCATTAAATTCAGCATTAACTCAGGCTGCTATGACTATGCGTATAGATCTTCTGTAGGCACGGCAACTTAAATAGTCAGATGAGAATCTGACTATTTATACATTAAGTATATATTTTAAAATTTCATAGTTGCAAGCAATGCTTTGAGTGAGTAGTTGCCGAATTTGCATGTTCAACTGTAAGAACTGTGGGTATACAAATCAGGCTCAAATGCTTAAAAATCTGCCCTTTTAACCTCTCCTGTTCATGTGTGATGACATATTGGATTTGGATGCAGATCAAAAATCTGGCCTTACTTCCAATGACCCAGGGAGCAAAGCCCCCTTCTCTTTTAATTGCAGCACTCATGCATCCACAAGGTCAATACCAGAAACCCAAACAAACTGTTTTGTTCCCACTTGATTCTTTGTGCACACAAAATATAGATGGAAGTAGACATGAGAAAGCCATATTCTCACTAGGGAAGCAAGGATGTATGTAGCTACAGTCACCCTAAAGCTGGGAAAAAATCATGTGTGTGTTTTAATTATGTAAGATGAATGTAAGCGTTCCCTTTACTTTGTTGTATTTCACATGTAAATTGCATGTTAAATTGATCAGAACTACTTAATTGATTAAACACTGTCCCATGCATTAGGTATTAGTAAGCAGACAACTATTTAGCAGGGAAAATCATCAATAAACCAAATTCCTTCCCTTGCTTTCGTAATGGACTGGGCATTGCATGCTGTTCATTGTCAATAAAAAGAGGTAAATGGCACTAGAATTATAATGCAGGATGACACTGAATGCTTCATGTGGATTTATAATGACAAATTTCAGACTGGTCCACTGAATACACTTATTTGGCAGTAACAAATAAATAACAAATACAAATTAGATTCAGATTGTTTAGGGCATGAGTATATTAGTGTTAGGAATAGTGCAATCTACAGACATTAAAATGGTAATGGCTTTTAAAGCCACTTTATCTTGAGACATACCACCATTTGCTAAAATACATTTCTTTCTCACTAGAAGCTTGCCAAACTGCTGCACTTGATCGTGTTTAAAATGTGTAAATAAATACCCAGTTCAATTTCCCATGAAATAAATAATCATTTGCCTTTTCAGATGTAGTTAGTTTATTTCTAAACAAATCAGCTTGCCACATAAAACAAGCAAAGCATCAAGGGCCAATTTCTTCTCATTTGGATCTCTATCTATGTACATCAGGAGATTCCTGTAGATTTCCTGGAGTAGTTTGGGCAGCCAATTACGGTCAGTCTACTAGAAGACATTTTGAGTTGTATTCATTTTGTTGTATCCATCTTAGAGGATCCTGAAGAAAACCAAATGTTCTCTGTATTTCACCATACTTTGTTTAGACTGTATGTTTTTGCATGCTTGCTTTTTCAGCAGCCATGCCAAGTACACATGTGATACCATGCACAGAAATGCCCACACTGAGTCAAAAGTGTGCTATAGTCAGACTGCTCCCTGCTGATCTTGGCAATGTTGAATAGATCTTAATATCTGGGAGCTTGCTTAGATGTGCGTGGAAGGCATGAAGTATCTTCAAGGGAAACTCAGTATTTTGCATGCCTCAGTAGTTAAGTGTTGAAGTCTTGGGAATAAAAATCTTAGTCTGCAGAGTCATCTCGCACCTCATTTTGAAAATCAGAGCTACCAGACTTGCGAAGTATTTATGAGCGTTCAAAGGTGTTTATATTTGCGGCAACAGCAATATTGGTAGAAACTTATCGTAGCCAAACCCCCTAAACTCTAGAAGATCCCAAAAGATTTTTTTTTCCTGTTCTTTCCTCGTAAAAAGCATCAAATTATGCAATTTAAACTACTGGAATTGTATATTAAAGGTCTTTATACTTAGGTTAAAATCCCATATTGTGTGTTACCCACACATCTCCACTTGTGCACTAACTTCCTCTTTACTCCAAAGGCAACACTGATTATAATCTTTGTCATGCAGGTGCAATTTAAAGTCACTGTATGGGTAATTTAACTCTACTCTTTGATAATGTATTTTTGAATGACCAGTTCAGGAAACACTGCAAATTACTATTTTCATTTAGGAAAAAAGGTATATGAAATAATAGGGCAAGACATGTATAAGTTACAGAGCAGGTTTGTGCCTGACGGTCATTAGTTTAACAATCCTTTGGAGGGTTTTCAAGGGTTTGGGTTTTTTTGTTTGCTTGGGTTTTTTGTTTTTAAATAGACAAATATATTCAGTATTCCTTTTTTGTTTCAGAACTTTTTTAGTGTGCTTGTTGAATTTAGGAGTATTGTAGCTGCTTATACACAGAATGCCACCATATATTGAAAATAGGTTTTAATTATTATCTCTTTTTATATCAGACAGTTCCCCCCAAAATCAAAACCTTGGAGTTTGTTTACTTTGTTGACAAAACCATGAAAATCTGTATTCAGATTCTCTCTCTCAATTTACTCAGCATTGTAATCATTGTAAAAAATGCTAGAGAATGAAAGAATCACTATGTGTCGAAGAAGAAAAAGTATATTAAATGTAAAAAAAATTCTGACTGTAGTAATAGTTTTCAAAGGGCATCCTTAATGAATATATATTGAATATATATATTTATATATATTCAATGAGAGGAGTACTCTATGTAGGGAAGAGAAAGACGAGGAAATGTACAGTGGTCTTTTTTTGCAGATGTGTGCAACATTTTCATTAGGAGACCTCATAGTACTGACCAGTGGTCCATCTTTAAGTACTGTAAAATCTTGGAGATACATGGGTCAGCTTCCTAGCAATTCAGTCTATTAATGTTGCCATTAGTTTTGCTGTATGTTTTTTTCTGACAAGTAGGGTGAGCTGTGCCCTCTCTCTTAACTCCCCACTTCCCTTCTTACATCTTCTAAGTGAACTTAGAGCTGAATTGCTTGAGAAGTTTCTAAATAAAACTGCGTGGGAAGGTGGTGATCTCCACCCATTCACTGTTCATAGTTAAGCTTAGTAATGCTATAAAATGTAAATATTACTCTACTTAAAAGTTAGCATAATTTTACATTTTAAACAAGCAGTAAATATTAAACAAATGATAAATAGTAGCTGACACAATGAAAGGATGTTTTGTAATGACAGTAGATGTTAAAAGTTGTATATAAATACATAATATAAAGCTGAGTACTAATATGTATATCAAAGATGGCTTAGAATAGGAAAGCTTACTAAAATTGGAAAACATTGCAGTGAATTTTTAAAGCCAGGCATACTTGTGAAGAATTGCTAGTACTAGGAAATTAATGTATTTATCAGTTTATAATATATTCATATTATATTACAGACTGATGAAAAATAATGTGAACATGACTTAAGCATCTGTACATGTAGCACTTTCAAAAGGATCTGAGAGCTTAATGGATATTAAATATATTAAATAGCCTTTAACTTGGAAAAACAACATGAATCTTAAGATTTGAGCTCCATGCAGGGAAGATTTATATATTACCTATAATATTACAGAGTTTTAAATTGTCTATAGGGAAGATAACGTGCAGTGTATTTAATTCTTTCAGATGTGGCCTTCTCAATTATTGCTAAAATTTATGTTTACAGAAATAAATTAACAGCATCCTTGCTAAGCACGCTGTGGGTATATCTGATGAGCCCTTTAGTTCTAGGATTTATTACATTTTCAGTGTGAATCTTCTCTGCTTTTTACAATTCAGTTTGTGTTGCATAGCTCTTTGCTAGAGCCATATCCTATTTGTAGATTAGACTAGACCTAAAGCTGTGGAAATAAGTAGTTACCAATTAATGAAAGTGAAAAGTTACTTTTGCAATGTCATGTTATATTTGTGAGCCTTCCTAAATCTGAGGAAATCAACTGCTAAAAACTCTGCTAAAAGCATTTGTTGGCTAACATGCTATAGTAGAACTGCATTTTCCAGTCTGGATCACTTCTCTGACCTCCCTTTTGTTGTCCTGTTAGCCCGGTGCTGCTGTCAAAAAGCAAAGTGCAAGCTTTAAGAGACGTCTGATATGATTTGCATTGTGCTGATTGCTGTATCTCCTCTGTTGTTCATTGAGAGCAGTTTATCACAGAATCAGGTAGCCGCTCTGTCCATGGAGACCCACTTATGCCACACTCTCAGCTCAGGTTTGTTCAGGGATATGAACCTTGACTCATATTTAAAGTTTGCGGGATTTCTGAGCTTGGCTTTTTTGCAAAAGTTTTGCAGTCCGTTTTAAACCTAGTGATCTGAACCTCTCCATTATCTTACACTCTCATAAGGGTGGGCAGCAGGACTGGAAAGCTTAGGAGCATTGTCAAATTCCTCATTACACAAAGTACTTTTTTCATCGTAAAGTCTGTACACTCAAAGCTTTTGGTTGGTCTTAACATTTCTATTGTGCAGTTAGTAAAGTACTCTTATCTGGGTATCAGTTATTTGAGAAAGCATCCCCTGACTGATAATGAAAGAGGAATGGCACTTCTGGGGTTTCCTGTCTGAAACAACGTGGTTGCCAACCATACCACAGCTCTCTGGGGTTGCAAGTCTTCAGCAGGCACGGGAATGGTGAGGATGATATTGTTCATTTATATCCTTGATGATAAACTTTGATTTGAGTAGGCATGGTTATACTGACACCAAATTATGCTACAGTCAGTCAGGCTATACGTGGTAGCAATATTTTGCAAGCATGGGGTCAGCTTACAGTCCTGAGGCTGAGAGTTTATCTGTCTCTTTTTATATGAGTGAACCACTAGCTGCTTTTTTTCATACACTTTAACTGCTCCAGCTCTCAGAAATGCTGTTATTGGCGTACATGTTATTTTTATAAATTACATTAAAAATATTCCATTCTCTATCATCATTTATTTGAAAAAAACCCAAGTAGCCCAACTTGACTCTGATATAAACATTTCATTCATTCATTTAAAAAATGTGATAAGTGAGAGAAATGTGGGTTAGGAAATGTAGCCAGCAGCCTGGAAAGCACATGATAGGAGTTGGGAAATAGCACAGCGGATATCTGCACTTCACTTGAATGCTTAAAGTTTGTTCCAGACCATTAGGGTTGAACGTTTGCAACCAACAGTTATGTGAGTAACACATATTTGAGTGCAGAGTGCACAATATTTTCCACTGTACCCTGGTGCTGGTATGTTTTTTCTTTCTTTAAAAAATAGGAAAGATCACATTTGACAGATACGAAATGTAATCCCAAAGTAACAACTAATCTTAATTCAAAATGCTCAAACTTCATTAATGCAGGTTTGCACTCAAAAAATATGCTGAAAGGCCCGAAGGGAAATGCCTGAATTTACAGAGATACTAAGCATTGGAGTACCCAGTGGGGCTATCTGACTTGTGTACCAACTGGAAATTCAGACTGCTTTTTCACATCTTTGTGCATGTGTTTAGGTTGCCAGTTCGAAAATAATTGCCCTCGGTTTATTTCAGTTCAAACTGCTCACAGTAAAATTCTTCTGTGCTTTGTAGGATTCATCTGTGTGGGCAAAACAACTGGTAGCTAAAAGATCTTTTCTGTTGCCTCCTAAAATCATTGATGTGCTTAAGTATGTGCAGGAGTGACATATGCTAACATAATAACCAGCTATTATTCTAGTCATAATATGAATGTAAGTCTCCACTGTAACATTAAACAATAGTATTAAAGTGTTCCTATGATCATTGCAGAAACAAATGAAAAATACACATATGGATTTTTTACCCCGCCTTGAATCAGGCTGTTAAAGCTCCTGAACATGAAATTAAAGATGAATCTGAGCAGCCGTTTAAATGTTTATAGGATTAAAATCCTGCTAAACCATGTGTTTATCGTAACCACATACTCTGCTGCATAGCACAGATATAAAAGCAACATATTTCTGTAAAATTAAAAAAAATATATATATTGTTTGTAAAATGCACCATATAGATCAATAATTCTTACTTTGTGCAAGTGTGTTTTAAAACTATGCACAATAATACAGTATTTCTCTGAGAAAACAAGTAAGTTTTAACTAGAATCACAGAGCGCTGTTTTTAAACAAGTTAAATTGCTTTAAATGTTGGTGCTGTGCTCAAATCATCCTCAAATTACAAAGAAATATCTTCCATTCTGCAGGACAATGGGAAGATATTTTCCCTAAATATTTTGGTTCCTCAAATGTAGTCTTATCCTGTAAGTATCGTTCCGTGCTGCTTGTCAATCATTTTGTTCCCTCAAACACTTTGTGACTGTCTGAAGAAAGATGGAATGAGTCTAATAATCTGAGATTTCTGAATGCTGTTAGGAGGTTTATTACCATTCTTAGTTATCAAACCAGGTTGTGTAGCAGTGTCGGTGGCCACCAGCTAATGGCAGCATGGCCGTCAGCCAGGAAAAGGAAAATAGTTCAGTGCAAGTGACAAACAAATGATGGTAATTGGGATCCTCAGTCTGAACAGCCCCATATGGCTGTGTCCTCTCCACAGCTCTCTGGCCCACCCGCAGTCCCATACAAAATGTGCTGCATTCAACTTGTTTCCTTAAGATTGGGTGTATCTGGGGCTGTGTAAGTGGCTGCTTATCAGTAGGTAACCTCAGGCCTGTGTTCAGTATATATCCCATCCAAAACTTAACATCAGCAGACAAGGAAATGAATTTATTTCTCTCCTGCATGGAAATAGAGACTAAGCTGTTTAACAGTAATATTGATTTCCTTTAATAGCAGATGTTACAGTCAAATAGTAGAGAGTAAACAACTTAAAGGTTAAGTTTGCTTAGTCGGACGAGGCACATCTCTTGCATGTTTGAAATTGAATTACCTTAGCTTTGCCTGTTATAGATCCAGCAATGTTAGGAAAGGAAAGTTGAAGCCAGCAGCATTTCAGAGACGAGGTGTTAAGCCTGCCACGTATAGATTTTGCACCTTATGATTCAGGTAGTTGTAGGGAAGCAATAACCTGCATTAAGCAAGAAAATAAGTGACTTACAAAAGTGTGTGACCTTCAAGTTGGCTAGTAAACTGGTCTTCTTACTTCAGGAGATATAGCAGCCTCATGACTACAGCAGCCAGGAAGAATTCCTAAGGGGACAGACTGCAGAGGTCCCACAACAAAGCCACCTGCTGAAGAAACTAATAGCCTTCTTCCCTCTGCCCTTTTCCACAGGGCATCGACAGTGCATGTCCTATCATCCTTGCCCTTTCCCCCTGTCTTGGAACATCTCCCTCCTTTCCAGGGAGGTCTGTCCCTCTCCCAGTTGCCTTACCTAACTTTGCTACCCCAGAGGTTCAGACATGAAAGGAAGAGAAAAAAGCACACAGTGTGGAAAGAGGGCACTACAGAAAGGGTAGTGTCAGCTCAGTCCCTACTCCTCTACTGCCTTGAGTATATCTTCTAATTATTCCTTCTTATAGGAGAAAATAATTCTTACAATAAGGAAAAGAGCTGACATTTTTGAAATTAAGTTGGGGGTTGTGTTCTTTTTTTAAACATAGTCTGTGGAAGAAATTATTATGGTAGCAATATAATAATATATATTATAACTGTATCAAAGCTTTTATATTTTCAAGCAAAAGTAAAAGATTCAAATTGGAAAAAAAAAAAACACCAAAAAAAGCAGGTTTGAATGTAGTGTGCTGGGTCTTTTAGAACACAAGTTGTAGTCTGCACGTAGCTTTAGGTATCACATCTCACCTCGTTCGGGATGCATTTCTCTGCAGGATCACTATTCAGCTATTAAAGAGAGAGAAAGACCCTCCTGCAGAGGATGATTCAGATCACCAAAGCCAAGCTCCTGCTCTGAATTATCTTTGAATAGTCTGTGTCTCTGCAGGTACTCTGTTCAGAGTTGGAGATGATTACCCTTCCAATGTAGGAACCTGAGTTACATGCATAAAGGCAGCTGGTGTGACTGCTATCCACAATTTGCATTGCAGTCCTGTTATGATGCTTTCCAAATTCTAGGCTATTTTAAGAAATTAGAAGGAACTGGTTCTCTGTGGGAAGTCATTTAACCACTAGACACTCATTAAAAGTGTGCTTTCTAATCATGCCTTCATAAGCATAAGTTTAGCAAATCTAATTATGAATGCAGCAGTTACTTGAATTTCAAGTCTTTTCCTGTTTCATTCCACAATGAAAAAATAATTTGCAAATAAAAGATTAAAAATACATGCATTTTTGAGCAAACAATTACTATTTCCCAGTAAAACATGAAGCTGTGGGGGTTTTTTCCAAATCAATTTGTATGATATTTTTGCAGATGTTTTTATTACCGGCCAATACAGAAATAGATTAGAAAGAAACAGATAAAGCATGCGCAACATGAGAAAAGCATTGTTTAATGCCTGCTTCAGAATGCAGACTTTCTTGCAGATTTATTCTCTGTTCTTATTTTTTTCATTACCTAAGTAGTTTGTCATGACTAGATTTTCTTCCTCCCTCTCTTTCTGCCCCTTTAAACTCTTAAATTTCTTCTTTCCTCCCCTTTCCTGCAAAGTGAAGAAGTAGTTTGTGTTCAGGTCTGTTTTAAGCACAATAAATAAACCAAACTAGTTCCTCAGTGGATGAAAGATGGAGGGGAAATTCTTAAAAAGGTTCTTATTGACTCAGTGTGGCTTCAACATAACTGGAACCCCAACAATTTATTCTATTTTATATATGGAGACATACGCAAAGCTTTTTCTATGCTGTCGGTATCAAATGATGGTGATAATGCTGGTGTAAAGGAAAAAGGTTTAAATCAAAAGATTTACATTACTTAAGACAGAAAGAGCTTTGCCCTTTAAACATGTAGCTTTTTCCATAAAGATTAAACATAGGCTATTAGGACTTCCTTTGGACTGTTAAACCAGTAACAAAAGCCCTTACTCTGTCTCTGAGATTTGGCTCCCTTATTGCCAGTGACACAAATGACAACCTAAGCCAGCAGGTGTTCAGAAATGCTTATTGTCATATAAACTTTAGAGACTCACAGTGGAGCTCGCTTAAAAGACGAGATCATTTCCATTACTTTGTCAGCAACTTTCTTTATTTCCTGCTGCACTCATGGAAGCTGTTTTGCTAGAGCTTTTTCTCCCTTGCAACTGACTGTTGGCATACACAATTAAAAATGTTGGTGGAATATTTCAATATTTGAAAGACTTTGTTCTGACTGTGTTTATGCACCTTTTGTTTTCTGCGAGTGTTCAGTTCCTGAGACTTACTGATGTGAACATTCACTCAGAATGAATTTCAAAGATGCATGTGCATGTCACCATGGAAACTGAAAGTTGAACTCCAACAGAAGACTTGCTGCTGGGATGATTGTGTTCTTTATCCAGTTTGGACATGGAAGCAGTGCCATGTAAATTATCTGAATAGTCACAGAGCAAC
Organism: Calidris pugnax; assembly: GCF_001431845.1. Classification (NCBI taxonomy): domain Eukaryota; kingdom Metazoa; phylum Chordata; class Aves; order Charadriiformes; family Scolopacidae; genus Calidris; species Calidris pugnax. The sequence continues at coordinate 941,486 of NW_015090851.1, forward strand.
TGCAGTGGTTATGACTGGCAGAAATTGCTTTGCCATTGATCTCGTGAGAGTAAGAATACCTCGTGACTGCAAAATAATCTTAAATTACAGCAGCTGAAAGAGGTATAATTTGCTTGGGCACATTCTGTTAATAGAAAAGAAGGCTAAATTGGACATAATTTTTTTTCTGCCCTTAATTGTTTGCTCAACTCAATCTCTGCCTTCAGTGCTCTGTCTTCACTTGGTGATATGTTAATCCTTTGCCTGTGACCTCACAAATCTGACTGGTGAGGACACGCACTTGGCTTTACAACTTCATTTCAAGATAATATTTGGGAATTGTGATTTACTGCCTACTGGAATATAACATTCTCTTTTAAATGTATGGTAGATGAGATGCTAGTTGTTCCACTTTGCAAGACATTAGTTAAGATATTATTATGCACTATGGAAAAAAATGGTGCAGTGAGCCAAAAGTTTCATCTTTTTATGGCTCTTTAGTTGTCAGTCACATGTTCTGTGGCAGTCACCATAAGGTTAGACACTTCACAAACATCTGTAATGGATAAAGAGACTGTAGATGTGTAAAAAATATTCACTGTTTGGTAATCTGAACCAGTGTAATTACTTATTATCTTTCATATAATTTCTGAAGTAGAAAATTTTTTTTGACTTAACCTAATACATTGTTCTTTGCAGTTCCTTTAATTAATAATTTCCATCAATCCCTGTATGTACTGCATTCCCCAGATTACCAGGTTTAGCAAAATTTTCTATATCACTTAAGTACTACAAACCTTTGTAGTTTTGGACTTTTTTCCCCTCCCTTCTTTGGGGGAGCAATAGCCTAAACTGTATGGCTCATATCCCACCCAAGAGAAGTGGGAGAAAGAAGAAACAAAATGGGAAATGTGTCCACCTTTCATGAAATGGTACCTTTAACCCTGGCTATATGGTACATGCTTTCTCCCAGGCTTCAGTATTCACCTGGAGGTCACAAAAAGCAGCTGTCACAAAAAAACCTGGAGTCAGGAATACCATAGGTACAACAGGTACTCCTTCTTATCAAAAGGAGTAATGAATCATTTACCATCTGGTTAATTGTTACCACACTTTATGCCCTTCAGATCTTTTTCTGAGCTAGTTTTAAAGATACAATAAATAAAAGTTTCAGACTGCACAAAATCCAAATTGTGCCAGTCTCTGGGAATAAAATTAATATTTTTTTTTCTGTCGTTTAGGGTTTGATTTATTCATAACTCTTTTGAGAAATCCATGCAGTTACAATTTTGGTGTAATTGTCTGCTAAAGATTTTCCCTCCTTTCCTTTTATTGGCCCCATTTCTCTCACACACAAATCCACAAAGCCACAGATGCTCCATTACAATGATGTCAGTCTTGCTACATGCTCCAGCTGTTTGGTAGGTACATTTATAAAGTTCAGCCTTTTACATTATGCCATAAATGTATATTTCATGTATAAACATAAAGCTAACATATTGCAGATCCCTCTAAGTGTAATTTTAATGGAGGTTCAGTAAGTTTAAAAAATACTGAAAAGTGTTTAATCTTTCCGTTGGCCACATTTTTATATTAAGTTTTCCAAATTTTTTTTTCTGAAGCTAGGTTTGAATATTCCCTGCCCCCTCCACTATTTCATCTTCCGTGATCTTTGGAAAAAGCAGGGAGTTATTTTAGTAAGACAATATGTATTTTAAATAAAGATGTCTGAGGAAAAATATGTTTCTCTCCACATCTTCTTGGTGCTCAAACCCTCACTTAATGTTCTGTACATTTACCAGCATACCAGACTGAAAAACACCTCATTCCTGGAACTGCCAGATTTCAGTGACATTCGATATGGCAGCTATTCTGTTGATACAATATCTAAATTCTGACAGATTTAAAAAAAAAAAAATATCAAGAATTGGATCTGAGCCTTAAAGCCTTTCTTTGTATTGTGTCCTGAATTTCAAAGAAAGGGCTAAACAGTGCCTGGTTGGCTCTGCCTCCTCCCTCTTTTCTCTTTGGTGTGTGCTTAAGAGTTCGGCTCATTGTAACTCCGTGGATCATTGAATAGTGCCCACAGGATCCTTGGTGCTTTCCTTCTTACAAGCAATGTCTTTATTTCTCCCTCTCCTTTTGAGTTGCCTACTTTGTCTTAATTTGAATGTGGTGCTGAGTTATCACCATATTTGTACCATCTAGCCATCATTATTCCAAAATAAATCTCCTTGCTTAGGAAGATTTTGAGGCTTAATCTCTGTTTTGTTGGCTCAGTAATAAAATGACTCTCAAGAGGACAGATGAAAGCTGAGATCTTTCTCAGTAGTTCATGTTGCTTCAAGCAAGACCCAGAGTGAATAAAGTCCCTAATGTGATTGTAGAGGCTAAAGTTAGGGACCGTGAGTTATTGCAATGTGGCTGCAGAACCGTCATTGTTTTTGCAGATCGGTTTCATGTGTACTTAAAAATTCCAGTTCATAGGTATTCATAGAATAGAATATTCTATTAGAACAGAGATTCAGGATTGAAATCTGAAAAAGATAAATCTGATAAACTCCTTGGTAATTCACTTGTGTCCCAGTCTCCACGTTAATATATCGGCAGTATAAGCCTATCTGTGTACCTTTCAGCATCGTGTACATCTCAAAAGGAACAACCATATTCTGTGAACTGAGGGAAGCATTGCCCAAGGCCCTCTGCTTCTATAAGGTGTGGAGATATAGTATGATATATAAAGTCAATGATATTTGTGACTATAATACAGGTGTTGTTGACAAGTTCAAAGAAATCCTAAGAAAACTTGTTACTCAGAAATAATGTCACCATTATTTGAATTTATTTTTTTTTTAATTTGCAGGTCTTTTGTTATCCAGCAAATCCCAAGCAGCAATCTCTTCATGGTGGTAGTAGATAATGAATGCTTCTGTGATTCTGTCCCACCAATTACCATGGCACCTATAGAAATAAGGTATATCCTTTTGTTTGCAAAGTTGTCAGAAAGAGATTCAAGATGCAAATATTTAAAAATTTCTTATTATGTAAAACTTGAAGCACATGATGTAAGAACACATCATTCCCTATTATAAAATGCTGGAGCTGTTTGAAATTAAGCCCAATGAGGGTGGTTTCTTACTTATTTTTAAGAAGAATTAAATGTTGGTTTTTTTTGAACAGCCAATAGAAATTAAGCAAACACACTTATGTGCATCTTTAAGTATCGTAGGGTCATGGTTATCTTTAGGTGGCTGAACATCTTTCAAATCAGGCCGTGAGTATGTAATTTCTTTGTAAGAATGGAGGTCCTGATATTGGAACTTATAAAACTCCTTAAAATACAGGTATCTTTTTATTTTATGGTCAGAATGGAGTATTAAAAATGTTTCTGAATCCTACTTTCCAAAAACATAAAAATGTAGCAAAGTAAACATATCACTTGATTTTTAGTTGCTCCAATTTTTATTTTGTGCTGTTCTGTAGCTCAGGATTTGTTTTCTTACATAAACCAGAATTTCTCAGAAGCAGCCTGCAGTGTGCTTGTATTGCAGACTTATTATGGAAAGACAGGTTATCTGTGTAAGTGCAAATGGTACCATCTAAACTATGCATCACTGCGAAGAAAGCACTAGTTACACCTTCTTTTTCTTGTGCTGACCACACGTATCACATTGGGTTTTTTATGGAGAGGAAGGAAGGAGCTGAAAGATTTTCACTATATTCATTTCAAAACATAAAAATGCAATGCTCAGAACATCTCTCCTTGACTACCTTGTACATAATGAATCCCTTAAATGTGAACGTTTAAAATCTCAGAAGATAAGAAGACGCCCAGAATCTTGTCATGGATTTCACCCTGAAGTAAGTTTCTATCTATTTTTCCTTTCTTTTGGACTCTGGTAAATGTTTTATTTCTCTTTTTTTTTTTTTTTTTAATTTTTTTTATTTTTTGGTGGGGAGGGTGTTTTGGTTTTGGTTTTGTTTGTTTTTTTTAAAAAGGTAAACTATCTTCTAAGATGAAGTATCAGGAAATATTCTGAACACTCGTAACACTGTAGCAAGGGAAGTGAGTGACATTGTACGTGCTGTGAATCTTTTTAGTAATCCTGTAGACAGTGTTTTGACTTGCTGCTTTTGTAGACTGTTTTGTATCATATAAGACAACATGGTAGGATGTGAGCACAAACTGTCAGCCAGGAATATCTGAGAACTTACTCTGGCTCAAGCACTAACCACAAGATTCCACATTGGAGATGGTTGAGAACGTTATGCTGATACTGTTGTTTTCAGTAACTAGCTTCATTATCTCAGCTGTCATGCTATAATCATTATGGTTACACATAGTATTGCTTGGGAGAGATCACTACCCGTATTTCCTAATCTCTGTTCTGCACAGCACTCTTATTTGTATAGTGCCAAGGAGATCTGATAGAGACCGGGATGTGATTACAGTGGCTTCTACAGCATATGTTCATAGACATCCATTTTGCTCTGGAGTAACTTTATTTTCTGCCTCCAATGGTGTAATGCAATGTAGAATGAGACCTAAAATACGTCATGGAAGGGATTGTGTAAGGCTTGTCGACCATGCTCACTTTCAGTCTACAATCTAAACTTGTTCAAATGGAAATGTGAACCTGTATTACTTCCTGGGTGTATTTAGTTTATGGGGTTTACTACTTGTGCCAGTCAGTCCTTTTATGCATATGTAGTTTGGTAAAGAATCATGTATCGTAATTGAGTGTAATGGCTTGTATTTATTTTCCTTTTTTATTTTTTCCTTCTTTTGTTTTTTTTTGTCGTTAGGAAAATGCAAGAGAATGTGGTGGTGTCTCCGGCCTTAGTGCTAAACCTCCTCTTGTTGTTCTTCCTCTGCTATTGATGATTTTCTCAAGGTGACATTGACTGATGTGTTCAATTGGCATGCTAATACATGGATAAACTGTGAACTCGGAAATGGTGCAACATAGAGGACATGAAATATAGTCAGAGCATCAGCATTTCATGATTTTACACTGTTGGTGATATAAATTCTTAAAGATATGTTGAAAAAAAGATTTATCTTTTTACTTTGCAAGTCATGCAGATGTGAATTTGGCACACGGTAGTCATGATTCATCAAAAAAGGACTTGGTAGATAGAGGTGACCATTGCTTTGTCTCATTGAAAACAATTTAAAACTGTGTACTTTTTTCAATAAAGTATATTAAAATCAAAGTTTCAGTGTATTTTAAGTACGATAATATATTTGGGAAGAGAATAAAACAAATGGAAGATGTTTTATTGTGCTTTTAGCCTATTTCTGGAAAGAGTCAGAGAAGAGAATGTGGACTTAGCTTTTGTAATAAGGTAGAATAGCTTTTATTAACAAGTCAAGGAAACATATGTGCATGTATGAAGCTGAGCAGGTAATACGCTGTGCTGATTTATAGTAAAGGTTTGGTTTCTGGAAATAGCTATAAAACATCTCAGCCACATTTAGAAAGTGAGCCAAAGTCTGATTAAAGCCTTTTCCCTAACTTGGGCAAGCTTTAGATCAAATTGGTAGATTTGATTGCAGATGGAAAAATTGAATACTTTTAATCTCTTACAATTTGTGGGAAGACGTAAAATAACCTTTATAAAAGGATGATACTGTGCTGCTAGTTTTCTGCCCTAAAGACATCATGTCAGCTAGGAGAATCTCATTATGAGGAAATTCATAAGCAGAGAAAATTTGACTTACAACGCACCTGCATCAGCAGAACTCATTATGGTTTTCACCAAGAATTCATTGAGGCTCACCCTCAGTGGGCAAAGATCAAGACTAATATTTTTTTATTCTAGGCCTTACATTCTTCTTTGCAAGGAAAAAGAGAAGACAAAGAAAATAAAATTTTTGAGTCTCTTAAAACCCTATACAAAGAGGGATCTTTGTCCTACCCACAATATCATAAGTATATTTCTATTGTAATTGGTAGTAATGTCCCTGTTGTGGATATGTTTGCTGAAGATCTTGGTCTTCAAAGTATGTTAATCTCTCCATTTATCTTTGGAGTTCTATATGAAGTAGAATGCTATCAAGAGAATAACATGACTTTATAACAATATATATATATATATACGTAATACAATCTATATGTACAATAAAATGCCACTGTTCTAAATCTGGTGCTTGAAGATTGCAGTTTCCTGATTGGGAGTAAGTATGCTTTTAATATTAGAAAAATGCTAAGCAGATTTGCTATGTATCTTAGATGAGAATAGGGAGCTAAGCCACTGAGAGGGGCTTTGTTTTAAGGAATACTATCCAGCTTGTAAGAGGAAGAACTAGTAAAATAAAATTTCCACTTCAGTGCTTTAATGGGTTCAAATGCACTGGTACTTCCTCTGGTCCTGAAACCATACAGATCTTTGTCTAGACTCATAATGTTGTTTTCCTCACCTTTTTTGTTTAGGGGTGTTTTCCTACAGGCTTCTCTAGCCTTCCTTTTTGGTCTCAAAACCACTCACTATGGGAATAATTTTCCAGCTGACATTCAGTCAATCTGTTGTCCTAGCGACATGCTCTGTTTACTAAGCTAATTGGGAATTCAAGGCATTTTCTACACTTGGACTGACACAGATATCCTGCAGTTCTTTGCTTGGTTTTTCTCTGAGCACCATTCACCTTTACCATCTAACATTCTCTCCAAAATTCATACTTTAGTTATAAAGTATTTTAGCTTCTGATTTACCTTCTGAGTTTCCAGAATGCACAGCACTACAGCCTTGTACTGCTGTTATGTCTGATGCTTGTTCTTACTCAGTGCAAGTTAAATGGGAAATGTCTATAAACCAAGAGTCCAGGTGATTTTTCCTTATTATTAAAAAGTGAAAAGAAAAATCTTTGTCATTAGAGCCATTGAAAACCTCTGCATACAAATGTCTATCCTTTCTGATGTATAAGTCATCATTGCTCTTACAAAGAAAATACATTAAAGGAGAAAATTTCTTTCTGCTGAACCAAGATAAAAATAGTAATAATTCATTATTAATTTTGGAAAGACATGGACAGTTTTGTAATTAGAAAGGAGCCAGGGAGTAGCAAGAGAGATTAAAATATGACAGTCTAAATTAATATTGTGAAAGAGATTAAAATATGGGTATGTAAATGAATATTGGTCAGAGAAATGTGACAGTTATTTTAACGCATTAAGGCAAAGTTATAAAAGCAGAATGTATTGGTGTACACAAACAACCTACTATCTAAAACAGAATAATCCAAGGAAGTTGCTAAGCGTAAAAACATTTTTTATGAGTTGTCATTTTTTTGGTAATAAGGCATTTATTCCTTTAGAACTTTCTGATGCTGTGTGAATTCAGATTCATAAAGCCTGTAGTTTAGGAGAAATGGAGGTGTTGCCTTGGGTTCACATTTGTGGACCTTTGCCTTTACAGGTCCTCATATTCAATTGAGTATGTTCAGTTGCTGACATTAGTGTTGTTTTTTGTGAATTTCAAACATCAATCATGAGTGCATGAAACAGATGAACAGTAGGCCAGTGATAACGCTGTGAGATTGCTATTTATTAGAACTAATTGGCTGCATCCTTACTAGTAAAGTGAGTGTGTCTGGAAACATTTTTTGGCACTGAGTGGTGTGCGTACACGCTAGTAAGATTTCTTGGTCTCCAAAACGAAGTAGCTGCAATACAAACAGCCTATGTCCAAACACAGAAACGATGATTATGAGTTTTATGGGACAGAGCTAGCTGACACAGGCTGAAAGCATGCCAAGGGGTGTTCAAAACAGTTTTACAGAAAAGCTGATCTCATTCTAATGCATAGGAATGTTCCTAACTGTTGTTGAGTTTACGAGTTTGTGTGTCATCATTAGCTCTGAAACACTGAGAAGGTGTGAAGATACTGTGAAGTGGGTCTGTGCTGTCATACCATAACCTGTGGCAGGTCACAGAAGGTAGAATTAAATTCCATAACCTCCCTAATCCTAGGTGTTATTCCTCTCAAATCCTAAAAATATCATGCAGGGTCTGATCCAAAGTCCAATGTAGTCAGTAGGAAAACACAGATGTATACATATGCATACATACAGCTGCATATACGTAAATGATATACATTTTTAATAAACAGAAAATTCAGACATCATCTATACTTTTTTTCCTCCCTGAATCTGAGGTCAAATCCAAGCAGAACCAGGTCAGCTGTACAATCTGTTTCTACACAGCAACAGGCGTAGCTAAAAGTTTCAGATTCTGTGGGGCTTGGATATTTTTTTTCTTTTTTATTCTCTTACTTAATGGCATTGATTTTCAACTTACTAGCCCCAGCTGCCTTTAATCTTGATACAGCAAAAGCTGTTTGGGAGCTCAGGACTGGCCATGGACACACCATTTTCTAATGGCTTTGTGTGGGAAAACTATCTGCCCATAACTGTCAGTGCTGCAAACACTCCTTTAAAATCCTGTAAGCCAGAGAGCCTCAGGCAGGTCTCTGCAGCTGTGCTATCTCCTCTCATTGTTTTTGTGACACGGAGACTGCCTGACCCACTGCATTTCGCTGCTGGGGCCAATTCTGCAATATATATGCAAGGCGAAACAGGTGGTTGCCTAGGGCAGGAAGATATTAAAAGCAGCAGTGATTGCTTCATTGCCTAAATGGCTTCAAGAGACTCAGTTTTCTTCTGATAGCAAGAGTCCCAGAACAAGGCACTGGCCTGTTTAGCCCTTTGGGTTCTGAAGGCAAGATAGGAGTTTGGCTCAGAAGGTTTGCGGCTGGAAGACGCCAGTTATTTCCATTTGTCTCCTGAGCCTTTTATGGCCTCTGAGGACTTTAACATGTTGGGACTTTCTGTGCCTCAGAAATTCCGATTTGTGCAACTGTACTGTAAATAGACATTCACAATTGGAAAGTTTTCTGCAGAAGACTGCATCAAAATCTCACAACTGTGGAAAATATTATTTAATTTTCCTACTTGATTATTCTTTTCCCTGAGCTGTCCAAGATATTCCCATTAGCATGTTTTTTTCTTCTTGTCCAAGTTCTTCCCCATGGTTCTGAAGGTTTCAAGTATGTATTTAGCTGACTTGCTATTTCTCTGTTTTATGACAATGTATTCTCTCTGACAGGTTCAGCTCCCATGTACCTACTGAGAGAGATATGGTTCCCATATACGGCATCTTCAGGAGATCTCACTGGAGTTTATCACAATCCAGTCTGAAGTCAATTTTATTCTCTCTCATCTTTAGCCTTTGGCCATTAGGCTCAGATCATTTTTCTTCCAACATAATAATATTCTTGCTATAGCTCCTTGGGAGTATTTACCCCATCTTCAAGAGCCAGTTCTATGTTTACTCCCTAGAATAGTTTTGGATCTGGATGTTATAACTTGGAATTATGAAGTTGTAGTGTAGTCTAGTGATCCTCTGAGTGGAAGGATAAGTTTCCAACTCTTTCAGACTTTTTGTCCTTCTTCTTCCTGTAGCAAGCGTCATCAATTGAAGCAAATGTTACTGTTTGCAATTACAGCACAAATTATTTTAAAATTCCACAATGCTGCCTAGCAGAGACTTTGAAGAATTTCAAAGCACATTGTTAATCTGGAAATAACCCATTGACTTTCATTGGATTAGAGTTGGAACAAGAGGTACTTTTGCATTATGGTTGTTAGATCTAGGTTACAGATGGTAAAACAAATGTATATTACCCTTCAGTAAGTAGTATTAACAAAATGTATGCAATACATTAAAAAAAATAATGGTACCTTACATAACATAAATGCCAGATGACTGCTTAATGATCAGTTTTAAGAACATGAAGCTTTGTTTGCAGAATTAGATCTACTTGAAACTGAAATGAGTGTAAATAGGGTACGCTCTTTCATTGTGAAAGCACTGCATTCCCATATATGAATATGTTAAATATCTAGTCACTGAGGCTTCCCTCAGTTCTCCAATTTTTAAAAAAGACACCCTTAATCAAACAGAAAAAAAATAAAGGGCGGTAACTAATTTTTTTATTATTTTCTCCTACTTCTGAAGGTAGCCTTACTTAAGAGTAGCCTGCAGAGCTGTGAATTGATCCAGCCATCCAAGTGATGAGACACAGAAACCTTAAGAAGGCAATTTCCATTTCAACAGTTTTAACATATTTGATTGCTCATCATTGTGGCAGAAATAACCAGGTAATTGTGTTTATGTCAAGCTACCCTCTAACACCTCACCAGGTGTTAAAAGCTCACATTTGTTCTCTGCTCTGTTGCTAACAGTTTCTGGCAAGCATATGGAGTGCCTTGTCTATGCAGAGATTTACAGGTAATTCACCTAAAATTGACAAAATAGTATTGAAAAAAAAATCAATGCAGTATCAAGATAAGTGGCGTGAAAGCTACTGTATTCCCTGTGATATTTTCATTATTAATTGAAAGTTCTTTGTTATCATTACATTAAGTGGAATTGAGAGTGAATTTCCAGTTTGTCATGTTGGAGTGCTGCAGAATCCAGCATACTTGTTGAAGAGTTGAGCTCTAGTTCATTCAAGTAGTGCAGAGTTTGGTTATCTCTTACTTGAATTCTTTTATCAAAAGGTTATAAGGAGTTGACAGCTAGTAGGGCCTCTGTGAGATCAAACCTGAAAGCTGCCTTTTTTGTTCCAGATGCGGTCTTGAACTGCACTTATATGTGTTTAAAGCAGCCTTGTAAGAAAAGGTTACACTTGACAATTCTGAGTCAAATTTGAACCTTAACACCAGAAGTTCAAGTGGTTAATGCTGGGTTTGTTTGACTATGTTAGGATTTAGTTTGCAGCTTTAGCACGCTGGGTATTTCACTTCCAGGAGAAAGAGAAGATCAGATTTCAGTTCATAGCAAGAAGTGTTTTGAATCAGCTATTTAAATGTCTTAGGAGGAGTGCTAAACGTTTAATAGAGAAAAGCTAGTTGGGGCTAGTTGGAATAGCTGAACTAATTGAGAATGCTTTTGGCAGACATGCAAATGTGCAGATGGCTCCTGAGACAGGAAATAAAGAATTGTTTTGTTTCATTTCTTTGTTAGTGTTTTGGCACTGGTCAGTTGGGTTAGCTGGAAAATGAAAGATTATTTTTCATTTGCTCTTGTTTGTGGGGAAAAAAATAGAATTAATTTGTAAGCAGCCAGCTGCATTCCTAGATCTTCTAATACCGCCTCTGAGACATGACTGTGATATGTGCAATAGTTAAGATAGAGTCCCAAGTTCCTGTCAATATTTTATTATCAGTTATAGTTAATGAAGCTGTTTAGGTACATCTGTTTCATGTCTACAGATGTGAGTGAAATATTTAGGGAAAAAAATCTACTTAATGTTGCTAGTTTCTAAGCATCAAAACCAAAACAGAGCCACCATTAATTTGTAATTTCACTATCTCTAACAGACTTTAAAAAGCAGGACACAAAACCTAGTGATAAAAACTCTAATGGAGACTTGTGATTTCCCATCATCAGATCTTTGTGGGTTTTAGAAAGGCATTTTGTTTTAAAGCAGACATTCTTCCTATTTTTTCTTCTTCAGTCTTTCAAAGTCCAAACCCAGTTAATTTCAGGAACTCCCAGGAAATCTATCCTCAGGAGAAACAGTGAACAAAGGGTGTTTTGAATTCAGCTTAAAACCTGAAGTTAATGTGATACACTTAAATTCGTACAAGTATGGACTCAATAAGGGATATCTAGTTAATATCCTTTAGTCCACTAGTAATGATATAAGCAGAGATCTCTGTAGGAAGATAAATATTCTGTGAGATATAGGAAGGTCAGGAATTGTTATTTTCCACTGATAAAACTTTTCTTGGCAGAAAACTACCAGATTTTATTTAAAAGATGAAAACTTTAAAAACTTGGGTTTATGAGAACTTAGAGAGGCATTGTTTAAGTCCATTTTTTAACCATGAAATCCTTTTGACATATGGCAGTCATTATGTATTTGCATCTGTCTATCTTGAAAGATTTTTTCCTAATAGAAGATACTTAGAAGTTTCACATTTAACGTATTTTTCAATAAACACTTGAGAACTTCTTAACAGTAAACAATGATCTTAAACTGCCTTGCCAAGCATGTAAATGATCTACAACTCCTAATGCACCAAAGATTGTTGCATATTTTCAGCTCTGCATTTGGGACCTCTAGGCAATGCTGTTTCAGATTAGGACAAACCATGAATTTCTTAACTGTTTCGTTTGAGAGAAGAAGGCTTTATCCTTCTGATATTCATGGCAGAAAACCTGGAAATTTGTCCTGCCCATTCCTTTCCAAATACAGCACCCCTATCTTCATGAGCATCAGACAGATTTAAGATTAGTGGAGGATACCCTATTGCAAAAAAATAAAATCCTCTATGAGCAAAATAAACATGAAAAAGCCCTCTATGCATTATACTGCTTTCCCTGCCTGTCCAGCTTTTGCCTCAGTCTAACACAAGAAGAAAAATCCCTTGTAACATGACAGGCGTAGAAAGGAAAGATTATGGCCTCTTGAAAGGGTAGAATGACACATTTTTCCTTCTGTCCTGTTGTAACAGTCAATAGAAATATCCATGCTACATTCTTGGAAACACTCCTCCTTTCAGATAGACCTACTGGTAAAACTGCCTTTGAACTGGTAGGGCATATAAGATTCAGCTTTTTAGGTGTTAGAGAAATGACATTTCGTTTAGACAGCATTTTCATGGCTTTAGTATAAAGCGGGTTTTACGCAGGAGGGCACAACATGTTTTATTAGAGGCAGTGCCTCAGTGCCAACTTTCAGAAAAAGCAACTTGGTGCACGCTTGCATTTGTGACAAGCAAGGCATCTTATGAGAAGCTTCATTTGCTATCCAAAAATGAGCACAAGCAAGGACAGCACAGAGTCAAAGCTGAAGTACTTTAAGGCAAGGGAAGAGGGGAGGGAAGTTGGCTCTGAGTAAGTTCTGAAAAGTAGAGAAACAAAAAGACAAGCTACCCATTGAGCTAGGTTTGGTCTTGGTTCAGCAGAGGGTTCCTCTTGAATTCTTCTCCCATATTGTCCTCATTTTATTGTTGGAGAGATGGAAATGCAGAGAGCTTAGGATGTGAATCCCTTGAGATTTTGCATTTGTGTTTCAATCAGGAAGTAAAGAAGCCCAGTGCTTGACCTGGCTGGGCTGTAAATACTTTGCCTCAGAAATGTTCCATTGATCAAATCAGGAATTAAAACTGAGGAGCCTAGTCATTCAGTCAGTTGTGACCAAGCGATATAAATATGTGGCTCCAAAGAATTTTACCTCTCCGTTTGATGTTCAGCCTATTAAATTACAGTGTCCTGAGATAAGGTAGGATCATTTAAATGGACAGTAAGAAATCAAGTGAAAAATCTCATATTTTTTGCATGTGCTACTAGAGTATTATCTGTTTTTTAATAGAAATAACAGGGCTATAGGTCCTGGTGTCTTGTCCATATCTTTAATGAACTTTAGCTTGGAGCATATAAAGTCCTTCATCTAAAATATCTTATCTTAACATCAGTGCTATAAATAAAGAAACTGATTTGAAAAATAGTTCTTAAAGCATATCATGTTTATGATGCTTATCAGAAGTCCCATTTTCTCTCAAAGAAAGAAATCTTGAATGTTTCCTAGACCTGAAGTGTAATACCCTAAAAGTCTGCTTTCTGGAAGAAGAGAATATTAAACTATTCTTAAGGCCTTAACATAGCTAAGGAACTGTGTAGCATTGCAAAATACTCCAAACAAGCCTCTTGTACCATTTGCTACTGAACTTCTAGAAACATGAATTTCTGTTACCTGCATTGTATTCCAAAAGAGATTTGCATCTCATATAAATGGAAAAACAGGTGCTTAACAAACAGACAATGCTTTAACGTATCAGTAGATTAGGTCTGGCTTTTTTTTTTATAATACCTGAATAATCACTGAAGAAACACAATCACAGCATTCATGAAGAAGAAAAGAGAAAGCAAATGGATATAAAATTGACATATCATTCTTTGTTCCAGTCTTCAGAGACTGTTTTACTCCACATCTGTTTCTTCTCCATAGTTTTGTCATGAGGGATCTTTTCTGCTATAGTGTATAGGGCTCTTGGTCCTTTTAAATTCTTCCATTTTGTGTTTCTCTTCCTACTTACTTTTTTCCATGAGTTCTGAAAAAAATCCTAAAACACCCAACAACAAGCAAACCCTAGCATCAGATCTAAGTACATAAAGAGCTCCATTAATCTTTTTGGAGTTTTACATATAGTCTGCTACCATTAGAACCAGAAGGATCAGTTTCACAGTACTATAAAGGATATATGTGTTTGTGTTATGTATCTGTATATGTATCTATATTTGTATACATTATAGTTCTGGAAAAAAATTATATTGTAAAGACCTTATTTTCCTTATGCAGATATTGATAAGCAACATGTCATCCTAGAACATCCTTACGTTCTGGTTCTGATTACACCCTCTTAACCTAGTCTATACCTATGCACTGGAGTGCAATAATTCATGAAATATTATCGGCCACATATATTTCAAGCTGGCTTCTCAAGTGACAGCATAACTCTTTCACAATCTCCTGCTCCAGTCTTCAACAGAGAATGTAAATCCTTGTCTCCTTTCCCTCCCTGATGAATTTGAAGAGGGCGGCAGCATTCCCTCTGTCCATACACTGCACAAGAAGGCTCCCTACACTCCTTCCATCTGTCCTCCCTACATGGACTGCCTCTAAAGTGTCTAATGTATGGGCTGGGGGGGCAGAATTAGGAAAGGATATCTATTGAGTAGCCTCAGCTGACAGCATTTTTTCCAGTTCTGTTTGCTTTCACTTGATACTTTTCAAGGGTTTGTTGGAGAGAATTAGCTTCAGTTCCCATTTATATGTTCACATAATGAGCTTTTTAGCACTTGTATCCTACTTGAAGTGGCTTGGCAGGACCATTCGAAAGTAATTTAATTCCATGGTGCACTTTAAAATTATGTTCTTAAGTGCAATATAGAGTATAGTACTTTAAGATTTACCTGTCAATTCATCTTTCCTTTAGTTTCAGGCAATGAAAAGATGTCAGTTTTATCTTGAGGCTTGACTGTAACAAAATGCTGGTTTTTCTTCTGTTTCCACTGAGTTTGCTGGAAGCTGTATCGGAAGGGGCTAATGACACCTACACCTATTAAGAGCAATTTCAGCAGGAAGAAAAAAGTACATATGGACCTCATTCTGTATTCCACTGCAAGCAGTGGGTGTTTGAGATTGCCACTGAATGTAGGACTGGAACCTCTCTGTTTCTGGGATTCTGCAACTTAGAGTTTGTTTTTCTTAGCATAGTTTTAAATCATGTGTTTAGCGTCCTGGCTCACCTTAAGATCTGCTGGTTCAAGCTCACTCCTCTGCTAACTCCTTCAACTGCAGTGAATCTAACCTATTGGTTAATACAATTGCAAGAAAAAATGCTATTGATATCTCTAGTGCTGCTATATTTCCCCCCTTTTCTTTCACCCATAGAGTTCTCTGAAAATGACCATTCTTATAAGGATTGGAGAGCATGATTATTCTTTTTTTTATTCAGTTGTCTCAGGTTAATGTATGACCTTTTACCTTTACTGAGGAATTTCCCCATATGTCTGCTCAAAGAATTTCCTTGGATGATTCTCTGTGGATTTCATTCCATGTTTTGTGGAAGTGAATTATGATTGGATTAGAAATGCGTAAATCTTCCTGAGTTTTCAGGAGATGATTTCCTGGATTTCCAAAGTTAGCAATATGTCATTCTATCTTCACCCATGCCATGGGCTCTGTATCACTGTTCCAGGTGGAACTGGTTTCTGCCTGGTTGAAATTCAATTGCTTTAAATTGGAGTTCTTAAATTTTAGCAATCAAAAGCAACTGGGATCATGCAAATGTAAGCAAATGGCTTTTGAGCAGAAAATATAGTCTAGCTTATTTTCTGTTTGTAGGAGGCAGCTCTCTACCAGGTGAGATCTATTTGGTCGAATGGGATAAAAAGAAACAAAGAGCTAAAGCTGTCTAACTAATTGGCAGCAAATGATATCCTAATATTTTTTTCTTTCTTGTGAAAGTCTTACAAGGTATTGCATATTTCTAGTGTTGATCAGTTTGTTATGAAGAGAAATGCTTATTTTTCAGAATTCACTTAGAACTATTACTGCAATTATTTTTTATTATTTTTAGTTGAGAAAAATAATGCATCATGCCCAGTGAAATGTTAGTTTAAACATGTTTATTTAAGTTTGGAATATTTTCATAATTTTTTTATATTCCATGAATGCAAAAATATTCCATTTTCTGTGCACCTCTCTTGATATGAAGACCAGCATTAATTGCATATGGAGGGCCATGTCTGTACATAAGAATCTTACGTGTCAGGAACTTTTTAGTGAAAGAAACAAATAATAGAGATGCTGGATTCACAGTGTGCATACTTCCTAATTAGAGGAATTAGAATATTAGGGCTTCTTCCTAAGTACACCGTATAAGCTTATATTTTTGCATGAGAGTTTCTCAAGGAGCACTGAGCATCTGGTGTGCTTCCCTGCTCTGAGAATTTTCACTATTTACTAAGAAGTGAGTAGAGTTCTTGATCAATTCTGATTATTGAATGCTGGGCACCTTGCATGAATAAAATTGTGAAGTCAAAGTATATGTAGCTGATGCTACCCATGTCACCCACTGTCATTTTAAACATTATGTCAATTGACAGTCTCTGTCCCCTGCTGCACAATCTCAGTTAAGTGAGGAAGGGCACTTCTTGCTCAAAGTAACTGTCAGGTGGGACTCCGGAGGCTTTCTTCTGCTTTCTCATCCTCTTAACATGTACACGAGGAAGGACTGTCTGCAGGGGAACATTTGTTGGCTTGGTTATGATGGTATAATTATATCAGTTGTAATTACACTAGTCTGGCCAGTATAACTCCTTCTTTAGATATATTTAGGATGGAATAAAGATATCTTTTTCTCCTTAAACAGCTTTCAAAGTGACATAAGCTAAACCAGAGATAAGCACTCATAGTCCTTATGTGAATGTCCAAGTAGAGAGGTATATTTATATCCCAATTATAACAGTTATAATTAAGCCGCTATAACTATGCTGGTAAATTTGCCAGTGTAGAGAAGCCCTTAATTAGGAGGTATAGCCTGAAAGATTTTCAGTTGGCCAATGCCACCCAGCTTTAAAGCAACACCGTGTCCAATTCAGCCAGCAGCGTTTTGTGCCTAGTTCAGTGTGGGGTAAGTCTGAGGCCACAGGGGGACCTTTACAGGCTGAAACCTGTTCCAAATATAACTGAAAGTATAGCTGTAGAATGCAGGAAGAGATGATGTGGCCAGTCTGGTGTTTCCCACCTTTTTTAAGGGCGCTTGGTCAGGATTCTTCTTTGGGTCAGATTCGTGCCTGACAAAGAGCTTAACTGTTTCTTTCTGATGTGGACCAGGAGCCTTTGCCACTTCCAGCTGAGGCTGCTGCAGTGCAGCTTGGATTAGACCATAACTCTAGGAGAGTAGACTGATAAAGAAGGCTGTCGCCTACCTAATAGATGATGTTGTAAGAATACAAAGTCCTGATGCTTTTTCATCTACAGGTATTAGTTCCCAGACTGAATTTAAGACACTCGTTTTGATTTAGAAAGCTCCAAACAGCTCTGGACTATTCTAAGAGAATGACTTCCCAGTACCATAATTTTATAGGTAAAATGAGCAAAAGCACCCCCTTGCACTCTGAAGAACGGAGGTGGGTGTCTATAAATCTTGTGTTAATTTTTAATCCTTTTCTTTACTGGAAAAGCTTTAGTGTGCTGATCTTGAGGGCACATTGCGTAATACATCCTTTTCTATGAATGTTGGAACTTATGTGTTGTAATGGAAATTGGAGTTCTGCAAGGGATAGAAGGTGGGGAGTTTTGCACAGGCTTAATCCTGATGGCTGTTAAGAAAGGATGTGGATATTTAAATCTTGTCTGGGTAGTTTAAAAGGTACAGAAAGATTTTGAGTAAGTGCTTATTCTTTGTGACAATTTCTATAAATATTTAAACATGCACTGTCAGAGGCACTGATATCCTTTGACCTAAGAATTGGTTATATTTTAGTTGTAGGTGGAATAGTCTAATAAACTGTATATAGAAATTATATACACTTAGAGAGCTAGCTGTTATGGGAACATCCTTTGATTTTTTTCATAGTTACAAATCAGTCTGTGTTCAGAAATAAGCATTGTACTGAGCATGGGAAAATGGCTTGAGGACATGTTATATTTTTGGAACTCTAACCCGAGTTTTCTGATATTAGATTTTGGCCACTGAAAATAGTGTAAAATATCAAGAGAGCTTTGCAGCTCTCAGAAAAAGAGACCCAAAAAGTGAATAAATCCTCTAAATTGTTGGACACGTTCGGAAGGGAAGGACTTCTAATCACATTTCAGCCAGCACTGCGGACAGTAAGTAATGAATTGGGGAAATCAGATAAAAACTGTAGCAACATTTGTAGATAAAATCTAAAGCTGGTAAATCCGGTGCACATCTTCTGCTGATTCAAAGAGAGAAGAAGGGCACAGCTGATGATATACAGAGATTGATGCTAATGCTTTAATTCAACTCTGTTGCTTTTCTCAATAATGCTTGAAATGAGAAATGTCTGGTCATTGATAATCAGTATCTGTGTATCATTTCTACAATGAGAAATTTTCCACTGCTGGTGGAACTGCGGGTGATACACAGTGGTGTTCTGCAGGGAGAAACGCACTTTGTTTCGTTCTCCAGCTACGAGTTTAATTACTTTTCATACTTTCATCTTTCCTCACTTGATTGTGGTGCCTAATTCTGTCTTTGTACAGGCAAATCTCCAGTTGAAGGTAAGAGAAATTTGGCTGCCGTGACACAATTGTGGAGTTAGTCTGATAGCTTTGTAAAGTGCTTCAGGATCCTTTGGGTTGAGATGTGCTATGTAACTTCCAATTCTTATGTTTTATACTGTTCATTTAAAAATGCATGCTTAATATTTTGGCACAGAGAGGCAAAACTTCTTGAACCAGTGTCAGAGGCATATGTAAAAGCAATAGTGAATGGCTTTAATGAAGTTCTCCCGAGGCTCTAAAGCTTGAAGAGCTTCTTAGAGAAGTGTGTACTGCCAGGCTGTTTTTTTCCCAAGCTCTTACAGCTCTAGTAATATAATTTGAAATGAAAATAAAATACAGAAGCTTAGTTAATTTATGGCACTTCCTTAGCTTGTTTAACACACAGGCTGAATCCTGAACTTCTTTGGTCATTTTGATGATTGGCCAATTATGTATAATACACTGTACCCTTTGGCTTTTTATTTCCTGTTTAATTCTGAAAAACAATTACAGTACCTCTCTAAGAAACTGTTGTAGTCCTTTTAAATGTCACAGAATATTAAATATGCTTGTGTTATAGCAATTGCTACAATGCATTACTTAAAAAATCATTTATGCGCATCACAGATAAAAGACACAATAGAAATAGGAAAGACTGCATGCCACAGGAATAAGTGGTGGCAGTTGTACAACAAAACGGGTAGCTGTTAAATTGTATTAAGCTGTGGTCAACATTTTTGGACAAAAAGTTTTAGTATGGTTTTGTTGTAACCTTTTTCTTTCCATGGAAAATATTTTTTCCTTGGGGGAAAAAAACCCAGCATTTTTTTGTTAAGAAAAAAAAGAAACAGTAAAATCCAAAAGTGCTTACTTTGAACTGACAGTATGAAACAAAATGAACAATTTCTGTTCCACTTACAATGTCTAATTTTGAATTTTATGTCAAAATGTTTATCAGAATGAGAAATGTTATCTTTTTGTTGACTACCTGTTCTTTTTTTCTTTTAACTTGAGAGCTGTAAAACCACATAAAATTTTAAGTGTATATAAATAGCAGAATGTTTGAATAAGAAAATATAATTCAGATGTCTGATTATTAGCATTGGGAAAAGCAGATGAAGAATGAGACACTTTCCTAAAAGAAAATGCTGTTTCCGTTCATTAAGTTTTCCCCTTTATATTGCAGTATAACAGTCAGTGGCCCTGATCCAACATGCACTAAACTAGAAGGTTTGTTCAGATTAATGCACAGCTCCATCAGCTTTGGTAGAAAAGCTTTTTTGCTAAAAATTATGCATGTGCATAAATGCCTGCTGGAGCAGAGCCTAACTTAGCAAGGGACTTTACCCCCTCGAAGCACAGTGCTTCACAAACCCAGTTCTGTGAGATTATACACACAATATGTTCCAGAGCCATGCTCAGTGACTGATGCATCGTTTGACTTCAATATGTGCTCATTTTGGATTCTTTGTTCCAAAATGTGGATTTGAATACAAATGAGCCTGAACACAAGCCAACAGAGGGACCTCTTTCTGTCTTAAACTATTAAATGCCTAAGCATCTTCAATTAAAAAAATAAACAAGGGACCTGACACTAACTGGCCTGAGCTGTAACAGACGTGTGCTTATGTGGTTTAATTTATTTTTCACATGTGTGTAATTGTACACTATCAAGGCAAGCCCTCAATAAAATACAATGGAACTTCAGCATTAACATCTGTTTGCCCCATGTTGTTCAATGGAGGCAAACAAAGTCCCCTTCTAAATTAATATCTCTCTATCAAAATAGTACTCTGCTTTCCCATTAAGGGAAACAAGTGAGCGTGGACCAGGCTTTGGGCACAGACCAAGCTTTGGCCATGCCCCTGTTGGTTCAGGTAGGAAACAGAGTGCTGGTGCTGGGTGTGCTTTCACCTCATCTGCTCAGACAGGCACCCCCATGATTTGTATACCCTCTCTGGTCTTAAATTGCAGATCAAAGGAAAACACAGGCTGGTAATGTCAAAGCACGCAGCTCCCAGACTGTGAAAGCGAAGAACAGCACCTTGAGCTGCAACCACTAAGGGAATCTGCCATAAATCCTGTTGTGGCATTAGAGTAGGGTAGGTGAAAGCCACCCACTGTGTTTGACTTGTAGCTGCCACTTGGGTTTTACAAAGCCTGTTCATTTTTTTTTTATTTTTTTTTTTTTTAAAGATACTTTGGCGGTCTCTGTTATAGTGCTGTGTAGTTCATTACTCAATAAAAGCAGTGGCTTGCATGCTCTTTGCTAGAAGATGAGAATTTTTGATGAAATGCACATTTATGTCAGGGGAGTGACAGGCATTAGTGGCAGCAGTCAAGACTTTCCTTAAAGCAAAGGGAGGAGCTAAATTCCATTCCAAGGCCTGATGCACTATTTAAGCCCTGCACTTGGAGCAAACCCCTGGCAAACTATAGGTAAGTGGCAAAACACTCAATAATCAGGATTAGGTAATAAAATTGAAATGGTTTATGGGACCTCTGTGGGTCTTGGGCATGGAGACAAATTTCCCTCACAATTTCCATTGAATTAAAGCATCTGGGGAAAGAGGCAGAGTGCCTGAATGAAGACAGAAGTATGGAGAAAGCAGTAAATGGAGGCCTGAGCACAGCTGCTCACCAGGCCTGTGCTATTACACAGTAATAGTGACACTGCCACAGGGAAAGCCTGTCCTCAGCAGCTGGAAGCTTTGGCAATGTGGATTCAGCACGGTAGGAAGAAGGTGTAAGCTCACCATGCTACAACCTGCATCCCCTTAGTAGGAAAATCCTTGATCCCACTGCGAGAAGAAGTAACCTGGGTGGAGGGCAGCACAGAGTTACCTGCTCTGGTGCCTTCCCATCCTCTCCCTTGCATGAAATCCTACAGAAATTTTGCCTGGGAGAGAATGGATCAATAAGAGGGAAGAGTATCTCTCTGGGAAAAGTGGTGCTGGGAGGAGGATGAAGCAAGACAAGCCAATGCCTTGATTCTTTAGTTGAAGTTCCTTCAGATTTGTGTGAGACACAAAGAGGAATGGTTATTTAACCACCCTCGGCCCTGCAGTTGAGTGAATGAAGCAGTTGCCTGCTGCTTTGGGGCGAGTCCCTTTGGTGTCTTAGTGACTTTCCTTGTGTGATCATTACAGGCATTTTCTGTAATCCCAAAGATGAAGCAGAACCAGCAATGAATCAGGTAGCAAAAACAAACAATAACGCTGGAAGTTGTGGTGGCCTCCAAACCGTTTCAATGATTCCTCAGACCAGAAGCTGTTAAGCTCGGTGGGGTTGGGTCCTTTCAGAAGCGAAACATGTGAAGATACTTCCTACAGGAATTGCCACACTGGAGTGACTGGTTAAACAATGGAAACAGACGGGCTTTTGTTCTGGGTGCTTTGTAGCGGATAATACTCAAATGATTAATGAGTTACTGGAGAACAAGTATAGACTTAACTATTATGCTGTATGGCATTCATGAACATAGCTGTTCTGCTGGAGAAAAACTCAAGTCAGAGCTTTGAAAAACTTAAGCACATAAAAATGTTACACTGTTTTGTGTCTCCAGGAAGCACACAGTAATGTGAAACATCCACCACATGTTTAAATTGTGTAGGATTATTTATATATGTGCGTGTGTGTGTATTTATAGGGGGAGAGAGAGAGAAATGAAACAATGTGATATTACTGTTTTAAAGCTGTTTGCAGATATTCTACAGCAATTTTTTAAAAAAGGAATGTCTAGAATGAGGGAAATGAACACCCAGCATTAAAAAAAAAAAAAGGTAAATCAGATTGTCAGATATCATGCTGGTCTAAAAACTCAATCTACAAGAATTAATGGAGGAACTGGACCATGAAAGCCAAGAAATGGCCTCCAAAAATAAACTTGATTAAAAAGATAATGCTCAAGATGTACAAAGGAAGACCGATTAGCATAGATGAGAACATCAGTGAACAAGCAGAGGACTAAATCTAACATAGACAGCTGCTCAGATCAGATCGGAACATATTTAAAAGATGAAAGACAACATAAGGAGCAATTTCTCATTTAGACTGGAGAGGAAGGCCTCCAACTGATGTATTCCTTCTATAAATGGCTTTTGGCCAAGATACAAAGCTTCGTCCACAAGAAAATATGGTAGTTGGTTTACTTTTATCCTGAAAATCTGTCGAAAGACCATGACAGGAATTCCATTATGGGAAACGGACACAAAATGATGAATAAAACAAACTTAATCAGCAAATACATTTCAAGGCAGAAAAAGTAGTAGACTGGGGGCATGAGGATGGGAATGAAGTTATGATTTATGCTTTTGCACATGTGAAATAAATGCCCCCTGTGTTTCACAGTGGCTTTGGTGGGAAAAGCCCAAATGTGATTTTTTTATTTTTAAGGGAAAGGCCATGAAGCAATTCAAACTGTGAAAGCAGCACTGGAGTGCAGATTGCCAGCTGTTTATTAATTCTTATGATGAGGGTTTAAGAGTGAGAGTAAGTCTCAGATGATGGGTCACTCTGTGAAAAACTGAAATGTGTCATCTCTGCAAAATCAAAAACAAAACCAGAAGAAGGGTGGCAGATATATGTGTCTCAAGGAAATATATATAATACATAGTTACAAGAGCTTCTTTTATTTTATTTATTTTTTTAATTGAGAATAGAGTCTTAGAGGAAAAGAATAGACGAAAGACCTGAACTTATCCCCTGTAGTTCACCCAGGGTAAGTAGAGACAATTTTTTTATCCCAAGAGAAATGAATAAGGGGAAACAGAAACTCCAATTTGGCTATTCTGTTACCATTGTTATATAGCTCTTCTGGTGAGCCTAATTCTGAACCGACATCCCCAGTTCAATGTGTCTGAAGGCACAGGGTTGGGTATTTTCGGTCAGGCACAGGCAGTCATGGCTGTTGCTATTTTTGTGCTGACTCCTCTCTAATCACTCAACACATTTTAAAACAAGATATAATGATAGACTATGTTGCCAAGGCAGAAAAATCAACAAAGTATCTAAGGGAATATGAAAAGAAATGAAAATTCAAAATGTATCTGGAAGAGAAATGTAATAGACAAAAAAACTTTTGATAAAGGTTGTTTCTATAAACTTGGCAATGTCTCTGCTATAAGTAAACATGACTGTCTGACTGTCTTGCTTTATGTTCAATACATCCAAAATTGGAAGTGTGTGAGGAAAATACAAGGAAGTCTGTTCTCTTGGTATAGCCGTCTGAGTTTTCAGGCCTAATCCATTCTGAAATTAAAATTAGCTCAAATGGTTAGATTCTACCAGGAACTTTAAAATGGAGAATTTCCTTCATAAATATGGATAAGAAGACGACAACTTTTTGGATGTCCTACACAGTGACTTCCATTAGGAAAAATAAAATAAAATCTTTTCCCGGGAGTTAAACAGTTCTATCTCTGAATTTCAGATATTATTTTTTATATGACCTAAGACAGAAGTCCCAAATCCCCATTAATACTTATGAAGTATCTGTGGGTTTATATTGACATTTTTAATGGTAACCATTGATTCAGCTTACATGGAACCCAAGGACAAAGTTCCATTTACTTCAGCACCGCCGAATCAAACATGAGAAATAGTAAAACCCCTTTGATTTAAACGAGTTAGGAAACACCACGGTTTAGCACTCCCCTTCTAAGTAATAAAAGTTGCAATCCAAACCAAACTGACATAAGTAGAACAACTTGTCTTTCTGATATCAAAGGGCTTTGGCTGCAACCACAAATCATGGTGAATTAGGCATAATCTAGCTATACTTCTCTTTTTTTCATTGTTAATACTGTCTTTCCATCTCCATTTTTTCAGGGAGTTTGGGGTTTTTTTATAATCTTTTTGGTGAATACTAATATTTTGAATACCTAAAAATATTTTCTGGCAAATGCAGGACAAATAAATTGCATTGTAATGGCAAAAAATAGGTGTCCTACCGAATCAAGTACTCCATTTACCAAGCATTGTAGAAGCTGAAGTATGCGACTTTCTCGAAACAGATCACTGGTAATTGGTAAAACTATGTTATTTGTGTTTGAAAAATATACACTGCATCTACATCAGCAAACCATGTGCTCAGCAGGAGAAAGTCTGTAACATGACATGGTTGGTGCAGAGAATCCGACATCCCAACATATAAAGTCGGGTGTTTAAACCTGGGCAAGGTTTAGCTCAATCCCTTGGGCAGGTCACCCATCAACAGCTCCAGTACTTTACTGGGGCTTCTGAAGCAGAACATCCAGTTCATGTCCATCCATATCATGGGTTCCTCCACAGCCTCACAGTGTGAAGCCCAGTGGACCAAGTCGTGGAGTCTCTTCAACAGGTACATAACTGAACCTCCAAAAAATGCTAATATAAGCGCACACAAAATAGCTTTTTTTGGCTGTTGATGTTGCTGTAAGACATTCTAAAATAGTTTCTGAAGACAAAGTCATAGTGTAAAATATATTTGTGGATGTGACTTGCCAGAGTTCTTTATGAATTAACTGCACTAGGTCTGTTTGAAATACAAATTGTTATTACTTAAAATATGAGATAGATGGATTATACTGAAAACATGTGAAAAAGAAAAAGGATTGTGGTTCACAAGCTGTGAAGGAGGACTTCATTGAGTCAACATGGAAGCTCTTTATAAGTAAGATTTTATAACTAATATATTGTATTGTTTGAAGTGATAGAATTAGAATTGTTTTACTTCAAACCTGTCTGATTTACTAATGTTGACTAGAACTAATCACATAACTACATCTCAGACTGGATTTTTCATATGGTGTTGAATGCTATTCTGCATACTCTAAAATTTTACAATTAGCCAAAGTGACTTTTTAGAAGTACCTGAATATATCCTGTGAATTATGTTTTTTATTGCTTTGCTGATGCAGGGGTAAAATTTGGGCATTTCTCAGGATATGCAATTAACACCCTCCCTTGTGGCACAAATGGTGATGGCAAAACCCAGGCAACATGTGCAGCTTTGAGTATTCATTTTTTAAAAACTTCTCTGTTACTTCATAGTGCCAGATAAGCTTTTGGCTGGGGATCTTTCTATTTTGTTTATATAATAGAAATGTTTCTATAAAGAAATAATAATAATAGTAGTAATTCTTATCACACAGCTAATCTTGGAAACAAGCTTTTGGAGAGGAGGCTCTCAATAATGACCATTTCAATAATTTACATTACCTTGTTATTTTCTAATTTAAATATCACTATTTTGCTACTATAAAAATTGATATTAATTTATAGAAGTTCTGATTTTATAAAAATAAAATTATTTTAGCTAATTTTCTAATTTATAAGATTTGCATACGGCTATTTCAGATATAAATATTTTTCCCTTTTTCAGAATTTAATTTATTTATGAAAACTTACTGAAATAAAATCTCAATGTGAAAAAGATGCCAAAAATAGGTAGAATATAATAGGAATGTGCAAACAAGTAAGTAGAAACATGGCTCCACAGGAAAGATCACTACAAATCCTCAGAATTTAGTAAGACAATTCAGTCTTATTGACATGTAGCTCAAACCTGAAAATAATGAAATAAATGAATGGTTTTTTTCCTCAAGTGGACAAAGACTTCTTACTTCTTCATAGTTTTTATCCCAGCCCTGTTTCCTGAAAAATGGCATTGCCTACGTAATACACCCATTTCATCATAATAAGCCACATTTAGCACTTTTAAGTTTTCCAGAATGAAACCAAATTTGCACCTGCATATATAAAATATGTATTTAAAGTATTTAAACTTACTGGTGCTTTTTCAGGTCTGTAACTTTGCTTTTACTTCCAGAGGCCACCTATATGTGGTGGGACAGATAACCCCTGAGGTACCAGTCTTTGTGTTGGCCCCCCAGTTGCCCAGACCATGAAATCTCAACAAGTGCCCTGATCCCCGGCCCGTTCATGTGCCTCGGCTCTGTCCCAAGGAGACCAGGGTGTTCCCCAGCTCTGGAGTCAGGACATACCAGGAACACACCTGAGGTGAGGAGTCACTTAACACACTCTGCCATTAGCCAGAAACTGTGTTGAACCAAATGCCATTCAGACCAGTGGATAAGCTCCTAATGAGATTTAGACCTGAACCTGAACTGTGGAGTTCAGGTTTGGTTACGTAGATAAATTTTAAGTATTCAAT
This sequence comes from Calidris pugnax, assembly GCF_001431845.1. NCBI lineage: Eukaryota > Metazoa > Chordata > Aves > Charadriiformes > Scolopacidae > Calidris > Calidris pugnax. The sequence continues at coordinate 968,430 of NW_015090851.1, forward strand.
TTCTGGCAAGCATTGATAATTGATCTTGAATCAGTTAGGGCTGTTAATGCATTTCTTGCATGATCAAGGAAGACTCGAGCATAAGCTGAGTCACATAATGACTTTATTTACTTAGCAGGGCTGGCAGCAAATCCTTCTGGTTCAGTAGCTAGACGGCCAATACTTGGAAGTATATCCTAAAAGTCTATAAAAACTGTTGCTTTAAAAACAAATGCATAGCATGTCCCTCTTATGTACCGCTGAAACAAGTAATATCCACTATCACCACATCAATATTATTGCAGCTACATTATCACACCTATGTAATGTTGTTGAGAGCAAACACAGGTAAATATTTCACATTCTTAGCTGTGCTGTATCTACTCTCCCCCAGACCCCCCATTAAATAACTGCAGGATGAAACAGGAATAATCTCCTTTGCCTGATTCACTATTGGGATTCTTAATTGCATTTTAGCTTGGGAACACAGTATTGTCGATCTTGCCATTGACTGACGAGGATAAATCTTAAATGGCCACACATATAAAGAGCTTTATTAGGTGGAAGATGAGTGTCTGATTCATCCTAAAGACTGGGCAAGGAACTACCCAGCCACTGGGATATGGACTGCAATTTATCAGGCTTCTGAAGATCTTACAGGTAAGAGGGACAAGAGAACTGAAATACTTAAAGTCAAATACCTCTACATAAAAGTGAGATTTATAGAAGTATTCACTGTGTTCACTTTTTCCAGATTCAATTTTATTCTAGAGCTTGTGCTTCACTCTCCTGCATGAATTGATTTTTTAAATGCCATATTAAAATTATGTTTATTCTGTGAAGTGTAAGGGGAAATACTTGCTAGATTAGTTTCTTTAACTGCTTCATATATTTGTTGCAGCTTGAAACAAGAAAACTAAATGGCTACAATTCCAGTACTCAGTATACACCTACAACTTGTTATGCAAAGTCACCCTCAGGTAATATCTGTGCCTGTATAAAATAATAAAAGTTAAGGCAAAAAGGAAAAGAATATATAAAATAGCAACAGCATGTGATATCAATTATGTTACAGCCAAAAATAATACTTCTTGGTATGTTATGCTTAAACTATATTCTGTTAATGTTACTTGGATATAGGCAGTTTTCAATGTACACTTAGAAATATTTCTATTTGAGAACTATTAGGAAAATATTTTGAAATTACAATGTTTGAGCATGTGGAATGAGTTACCTCCCACAATTATGTGAACTACTGTATAGCAGAGCTGCATTAGCTTCCCTGCAACTAATGAACCATGTCATTAATTATAGACATTCAAAATAAAAATTACTCCAAGGCAAGCCAAATATTTACTATAAATAAAAGGGTCAAGAACTACAAAGTAGCCATTTCATTCTAAACCAATTGTGTTTAATTTTTACCCTCTTTCTCCTCAAATTTAATTTGAAGCAGATTAACTTGATTTTATATGTCAAATCTGACAGCTGTAGGTGTATCCCCAATGAGACTTCCATCAAGGGCTAGGATCACTGGAAGATTTTCAGTAAAAGTGCTAACTATTTTAAGGATGTGTTTATTAAACTCACATGACTTGTTCTCAGGATAGGTTTCTCTTGGATATAGCTAGGAAGCATATTTTCATAGGTTTCCCTTTGATTGTCTCACTGGCAAAACTGCCTTCAGCTTTCAGTCACAGCATCAGACTGGTAAATAGCCACATTCCCTCGTCTCAGAGGAGCTTGTGGATGGGGGGCAGAGCCCTGGGGCTGCAAACAGGGCTGCTGGGCAGAGCCTGCTGGAATGGCATTAGGAGCCCTTCACCCTCTCTATTTCTCCTTGCCCAAATTACTAAATGGAACCTGGTGTGTGCCACAAACTCTCTGATATCTGTGCATGGGTGCTCCTCAGCATTCATTGGGAGCTGGGGTCCTGCAAGGCTTTGTTTAGATGAACCACTACCACGGTCTTAAGGCGCAGCCGAAATACAGTGCAGGTCCTAGAAATTCAGTTAGGGCCAAAATCTTACTGCTGCTTTTGGGATTAAATAAAGGTGGTGGGGTGGAGAAAGTCCAGAAAGCTCCCTTCAGTTTATTAGGCAGAGCCTGGCTGTTGCCTTGGTGCTGGTCCCAGGCAGAGCCTGGCTGTTGCCTTGGTGCTGGTTGCTGCAGCTGTTTAAAAGCCACCATACCTCTTCTGCCCCCAGGAAACATACACCTCAAATGTTTGCTTTCTTCCTCATTTCAGGTAGTCGACTTGCTCCTCTACTATGTGCTGGCTCAGTGGCAGAGGGGGCAAATTAATATCATTTTAATAGAAATCTTTCCGTGGAGGAGAGTTTTCCTTGTCAGGCATCCAAAGGGAAGCCCTCCCAGGTCACTCTGTCCTGCAGGGAGAGCAATAGCTGTCAGCAGGTGAGGGCACTGCTCGCTAAGGTCCTACAAATTGCCCCACACGCTGTCTGACCCACAATGTCTACCCAGGGTCAAGCTCTCTTCACTGCCACTGTACTAATATTTTGCTTGTGTGTTTGCTATTTTGTCTAAGGTTATTTTTGCTTGGCTTGGGTGATTTATTTATTTCTTATTAGATAATATCCAGTCCTAAATAATGGAATAACATTTTCTTCTGTGAACTCACTGTAATTGTTTATGTAAGTCACATGATGTTCCATTACTGCAAGTTACATCACTGACTATTTTATATTAAGCATAATATAAAATATTTGCCCTCTCCTTTCTTCTTTGTCCTGTTGGAACTGCATTGTTACCTCTCCAAAAGTCAGGCATGAAGGCAGGCAGATGTGCAGACCATATATATAGTAAGCAAGAAGCTTCCCCAATGAAACAACCACATGAAAGTTCCCCAAACATCCACCCCTATGCTTGTAACTTAAGTGTTTGGCATAATAAAGATAACAGCAGTAGATAGTTTATCTAAATGTATTGCCGAGAACAAAAGCAGACAAAATGATAAAGTACGGCTGCTATCAGGAAGCCAGTGAGTGCCACAGTCCAAACCAGGTTCCATATTATTTTCAGCTAGTTCCAGTTGCGTTCACAGTGATTTTAGCAAAAGTGAAAAGAACAAGAAGAGGAATTGAGTGGAAGCAAATAGCTCAAGTAGGCTTTGCTGGAATGTGGGAAAAGTCATATTAAAATCAACAAAAGCATTCAATGCATGTCTTGGAGAAGGAGGTTGTGTTTAAGTAAGAGAAAGGGTCAGCTGTTAAAAAAAATATTTGGGCAATATGAAAAATTGCAAATCCTTTCATCAGGAGTTTGGGACTGATTGCATGAGGGTGTGCAGACTTAAAAGTGACAACTTTTACAGCTGAATGATGCTTTCGCAATGAAATCCTGGCTCCATTCAAATAAATGGCAAAATTCCCATCCGCTTCAATGGAGCCAGGATTTCATGCATATCTGTCTTTTTTCATTCTTCCTTGATATTTGTATCACAACTATCTGGCAGGCTATTGTCTATGCAGGTCAAAATTACAGCTTTCTATTCATATGTGTCAGGGTTACTGTCTGTTTTCTCACGGAAGAAAAAAAAGTGAAAAAGTGTTATGCATATTTCTAGTGCTATATCATTCACTTCATTGCTCAGAGTAAAGAGAAGAGAAGAGAATTGCCTGCTGTATCTGGTAGGAGAAGGACAAAAATGCAAGCAAAAGGGCTAAATGCTGCCTGTGTTTAATTCTTAACTCCAAGGCTTTTAAAGAGCTCTTATTTTCAGGTCTACATGTATTAAATTTCGGATATGGGCGTCACGGGATTTAAGTAGGGGCAGAATTACCTCAGTGCTGTCTCCTCTTAAAAAATGCTTCCTGAATATGGAAAAGTATTGCATGGGCAGGAAGGAAGGTGACTTTCATCAAACAGATCTGTCATGCAGTGAGACTATTTAACTCATCAAACAAACCCTGGCATTTGTGCCTCTGAATATAAGCATTAACCTAGAAAAATGAGAGAGATTAATGAAAATTCAAATTGAGAGAATGAAAATAAAAGATAAACTACTACTTTGCAGATGAATGAATTTTTAAAAATGCTTAAATCCACAGAGCTTGTCAAAATGCACCAAGAAGTGTGCTGGTAAGTGAGAAATGACACAGAGAAGGCAATAAATGTGAATGGGGAGCTTTGTGTTCCCCCAGTGCACTATTTGTAGACTACAAAAGCTTTAAAAGAATTGTAATTCTACACTCACTGTTGCTTATCTTGAGGAAAGTACATGCAGTCTGCAAAGTGGCTATTGCTATTCTGTTTTTAAAGCCCATCTGAGAGCACATGGACATTACAAACCAGAATATTTCACAAGTATAACAGGGAGCCTTAGAAAAGTAAGAAAACATTCACACAAGTGAAAATCCTTTAACCATAGTCAAATAAAGTTAGAAAAGAGGAAATACATCAGCTGACTTCAGTTTGTGGATGGTATCATGGTACATAAAAATAATACCCATGGTAGTACACGTATATCTATCATAGACAAAGGAATATCTCAATAGAGAGTGAATCCCACATAAGAAAATGATAATAGTATTGATCTCCAGAAAGAATTAAGCTCCAGGCTAGATACAGACTAAATCTAAGGATAGAACAGTTTTGGATATGGTCAGTAAATAAGAACACATTCATAGTTCTGACCTTTTCTAGCCTCTTAGCTCTTCTTGTTGCTGTTGTCCCAGATGAAGTACATGAAGTTACATGAGACAATTCTGTGTCATGAGCTTACTGAACAACTTATCTGATCAAATATATTGGTTATTTAAAATACATATACACATAAATTCTCAATTTGGTCATCATTAGATCCTGCACGGTCCATAATATAGAGGTTACACAGTCCATTCTTTTTGGTGGGGTATGTGGAGATGGTACACAAGTGCTGTTGGAAATACTTGTGAGTACATAATTAATGTTCAATAGCACAGTGGCCATTTCTGAAATCTGTATCAGCAAATATTTCTACTAGCAGTCTCTTCCTGCAGAATATTAGTACAAATTTAACACACTTGGGGAGTGCAAACAGCAGGGTTGACGAGCCTGGGATCAGTGCCAGCTTAATGCAGCTACACAGCTTTTGTACCAGCCAGCTCATATCCTACAAGCTTGGAAAGCAGCTAAGGAGAACGCATCCCTCCATGTAAGATGTACTTAAACAGGGCCAAGACACCAAGGCAAACATCATAATTACTGATGGAAAAGGAAGCCAAACATATTCTCTTTTCAGCTGGCCAGTGGAAGAGAAAAAGAAATCCTTTCCGAGTAGAAAAATTCATCCTGTATTTCTCTTTTCCAGTTCTTCAAGGTCTCTTTCTCCTGATTTCCTTGTCTTTCTCAAAGAGAGATACTGAATGGTGTTTTGCTCACTGCAAACATGGCTCATGGAACTATCCTTTTTCCTTTGGCATACTTGCTAATTTTTTTTTTTTTTTAGTTTTATATATATTGATAATGGTGAGAACTTTATTAAAGCTAGAGCCTTAGTTTCCCAGATAAAAAATGCAATAAATGTGGTTAGGAAGCTTGCTGTAAATCACACTGACTGCTCAAATTTAATCTGGAAGCCACAGGCAATAAACATGGTAACCTCTGTTGCCACTTAATGTGTTACTTTTCAAACTACAATACGATCATAGTTTAATTGTGTTTACCTCAAGAATCATTTTGTGATATTTCCATGAAATTCAAGAGAGTGAAAATTAACGCTTCTATTATGGGAGCGAAAGTTGCCGGTTGTTGCCAAAGAATTGCATGCTGCTTAATTGAGTGTTATTCTTGCTGCTATCTACAAATCCAAGTTTTCCATATGATTTTGTGATAAGATCTAATCTCTGTATCAAATGTTAAAACCTACAACACTTGCAAAACGGAAAGATTTATATAATGAGCAGTGGTTGAGGAAAATAAGGTTGTTCTCTCTAGAGAAGGGGAGACATTGTGGTGATCTAATTGATCCTTTTCCTCATAGGCAGAAGACTGATAAAATTGACCTAGACAAACTTTTCCCACTGGCAAAACCTCAAAAACAAGATTACGTAATCCACATCCTAGGAAATTAGTAGCAGATAGGAACTGAACACGAAAATACTGTATTTCATCCAAAGGGAAATACACATATTGAATGGAATATAAGAAAGGCTCAGTAAGAGTGAATCAATTAATCAACAATCAATTATCAACAAATCAATTAATCAACAATCAACAATCAACAAAATCAATTAATTCCAGAGGTAATTAAAGAAATTGTAGACAAAAATGACCAAAAGATATAGAAAAATGCAGTATCTTTAAAATAACAAAAAGGCAAAATAGGTCCTTTTGTTTTCATGTACCTTGATTTTCTGTTTTAAAAAAGATACTAGTTCAGAAGCATGGAAGCAGGAAATTATATACTGAGATATTTCAAGTCTAACATCCCAATTCTGAAATGCACTGTCTTGCTCCTGTTATGTGCTGATCTTGAATATATATTGAATGAGACTTATATGGTCCTTTTGTGGGAAAAATCAACTTTCAAATGGAAGAAAACAATAGGTCTAACCACTTTCAGATGACAGTGCTTCCCCTGACATTCTTCAAACTCGAAACTATGGAAGTGCAGCAAGCACATTTAAAAGTAATAAAAACCTGATCATAAAAATCAGTTATGAAATTCCTACTGTTTCCCAGTTCTGACTTTTTATGAGGTTAGAATCCATTGGATGTAATCTAGATATTTTGGCTAAGTATAATTAGGACGAAAGGAAGTTCTTTTTTTCATGAAATTGTACTCTTTCTCCTAGAAATGGACAAAACTCTTCCAATGATCCATCTTTAGACTGGTCTTAAGGTTGGCAGGATTATGGTTTTGTCCTTCTCACCATTAAGACTGCCTCCTGAAGTCTCTTTCAGCATCACCTGGGCAGCTTTGCTTATCATCATCCTAAGAACATGTCCTGAGTCATTTTAAATTTTTGAAATAACAGTGTTTAGCCTCTGAATTGAATAATGCAAGTTGAGTGGCTGCAACAAAGGATGTGGATGACCTATGACCTACCCACACTGGAGATCATGAGATACTTAAACCTTCCTGAACTCCATCAGCTGTGAGTTCTTTAGAGGGAGGGAATGGCCACACCTTGTGTCAGTTTTTTGCAGCAAAACTGAACAATGGGAAAATCCTTTAATAGGAGCAGGAAAATATAGTCTGAAATCCTGAGAATTTTAAGAAATTTAAGATGAGTTCAGGAGGCTGGAAAAATTGCTGGTACCTTGGACCTGAGATTTCTTTTAAATATGGGGTCAAATAAGGACATTGAGGAAGTGTGGAAGAAGTTTGGCTTGATTTGCCACAGATGTTTGGTGAGAAAGTAGCATTCAGAAGGGGAAAGGGACTAAACCTCTAGCTTAACCAAAACCTGCTTGAAAATTGTCAGGAATCTTGAAGGATAACATGTATACCTATTTTCTGTTGCTGAGATCTTGTACTACCACTTTGTGAAGTTGGTTATCCTCATTTCTGTCTATTATCAAGTGTCCCTGGAAAGGAGAACTGTAGAGTTTGACTTTTGAACCAGCATCATTGGGCATTCATTATGAAGTCTAGAGACAGGGAGAAGGCTAGCCAGCTCCTGATATGCAGGGCAGCAGACCTTTCCCAAAGTCCTGTGTACGTGACTACTTGTGCAAAGGACATCTGCCAGAGGTAAGAAGGAGGTAAGAAACCATCATTGTTGCCTGTTCAGGTCAAAGGGTGTCCTTTAGAGCCTGTCCAATGGGGTAACCTCATCCAGGATATTCCCACTTTAACGATTTTGGGTTTACTGGGCATGAGGGACTAAAATTACAAAGAGAAGCACATGTTTACTTGCTTCACTGGTTGAATCAGAGTCTACATACCTGAATCAGTAGGATATGCAGGAAAAGCTCACTCTTTCTTGCCTTTTTTTTTAAAAAAAATCTATTTGTAGATAAGGTTTGTTAATCCCTGCAATTAACTACAGAGAAGAAAATAAGAAGAAAATATTTATCTTTTTACCGTAAGTGTTAATGCTTCCCTGGCAAGGAATTCTGGTTTTTTGCTGTTCCAGCAGATTGTTTGAAATTGAGGAGCTGCATTAGCACTTTGGGAAAAAGAAATAAGAGGAGGAGCCAGAAATAAGAGCATGGAAACTCAGTGAGGAAGCCTTTCTGCTTGAGACACTTAAAAATTAAATGACTGAAGCTTATAGACATGTAGTGTAGCAGATTGACACCAAACTAAAAGGAAAATAAAAGAGATTGCCTAGGAGGCATTTCTGAGTTGCAAAGTTTTGCCATTCTCTGGCGCTAGCTGGGGCATTTGGCTGAGTTGTTCCCAGGCAAATGACTCTGTTCCTGTTCCCATAACAGGCTCCAGGCAGGAACTCACTGGAGCAGGAGGCAAACAGAAGGTTTCAGAGCTAATACGTCACTGAAGGAATGAGCTCATTTGGTCCCTGGGTTGAAAGTGATCGGTGGAGACCAGCACTCTCACCATTAATGGGTGAGTTATGCTCAATTGAGCTTTGAGCTTTTAGGTGCATTTAGTAGCAGGAGCGAAAAGAGGGCAGTTTTGCCAAGACTGGTAAAAATTAAACCTTCCCTCCTACCCCCTCATCTTCTTAGCATAGAAGGAAAGCTGAAATAGAAGAAGTTTCTGCTTAATATGGCACAGTGCAAAAGCAGTCAGTTTACTGAGAGCCTCTGGAGACAGTCCAGTGCAGCTCTTGGGACTGGCTGGCCCTGTGTCACAGCCAAGGAGCCAGGCTCCAGCAGGTCAGGAGCTTTGGAGGTGAAATGTCTGATGGAGGCAATGATGAACTTCAGATCCATTGGTTCAATTAACAAGAGCCTTTATATTTCCAAAATAATAATGTAAGGACTCTGGTATCTCTTATAACCGTATATTCAGGCCCTGGACATTGTTCATTACAGTTATATTTCTAACAGTGGCAAGTAAATCTTTACCCTGCTGTTTAGCCTCATCTGCTGTGTCTTGACTTGCCTTGTCCATGCATCTGAGCCAACAATGAGGAAATTTTCTTTTCTACTTAAGCAGATGTTTAACTTTCAGCATCTAAGCTGACCTTTTAACTTGGGTTTGAAATTCTGGCCGTGCTGAAATGGGTGGAAGTTTTGGCACTGATTTTGATAGAGCAAGCATTTCATTCCAGGTGCTTTGCTCAGTAAAGCATATAAAATTACAAACCATAGGCCTTTCCTCTTCCTCAACTTCTCAGTCATCCTAGGTATCACCAGGTGATAAACACAAAAATATTGAGGAAACAAAATGGCGTCTTAAAAAAGGTTCCTACATGAATGATTAAAATACCTTTTAATATATATAATAGGTACACATATGCACGCATAGCACACATATATAAGATGTCAATGGGATCAAAGCTTTTCTCCAGCACTTTAATAGGTGGCATGCACCCTCACTTATCTGCTAAAATCAAGACTTGTACGTGCATGTGCAGGTGCTGGGAGTTGTTTTTTCATATTGTTGGCACAGGGCCACAGGGTAGACCCATACACCTTCATTTTTTAACAAGCCCATGTTTTCTCAGGTGTTCATTTATCTCTGTGAAGAAGTTTCTCAGACCTGTAACCTCAAGTTTAGTATGCTAATAGGTAGGGGTGCTCTTGCTGCCAATAAACAGACCTTATTCTGTCTTAGATGCAAGAATATAACCATAGAATTCTTTCTATAGTATTTATAAATATTCTTTTCAAATGTAGGGATTGTGCACATAGAATAGTAAAAATTGGTATTTGGAACAGGCTACCAAAGGATTTAGTAGGCTTTCTACCACTGTGAGTTTTACCATCAAATTTGGTTAACTTTCTAAAAGATATGTTTGTGTTCAATCTACAAAATGTTGTCCTAGAGGCATGGACAACTATAGCAAGTGTATGGCCTGTATTAAAGAACTATAAAGGAAATTGTTGTAATGGCTCTTTTTGGCCTTAAAAATCCATGAGTCTCTGCTGGTTTTGGTGACAGAAAGACACCATGAACAGAGGCAGAAGACAACTAAGGATTACTTTCTTTGGGGAAAAAATGCTTTGGAAAAGGAAGCAGAGCTAAGGAGCTAAGGAGCAGAGCTAATCCATGTGATTAATATAAGCACTCTGCTGAAGTGGGCCAGTCTTTAAAGTCACTGTTAAGTTTTAAAGTTGTTGAGTAGGTTGACTGAAATTTTGAATGATTGAATTGTTTATATTGAAGATCTTTTTGGCAATTTAGGAAGTTACTCTGGTTTTGCTACTTAAGCCTCATTACAGCATTGTGATTTTTCTGCAGGCAATATTGTCAGTTACCATTTCTCTCAGTACTCTGCATTTTGACAGCAATGCAACCTAGGAGGAAAATTGCTGTTCTGCTTCAAGGGTTCATTCCTTCTGCTTTGCAGTCAGTCAAGTTTTATTGTTGTCTCTCATTGGCTAGGGATGGGGCTCTGGTTTTTCTTTTGTGCATTTATTTGATCCAAAGAGCTGCCTCTTGTTATCTAAACTGAAAGTCACTTTCTCATCCATTAGTCAATGTATGTTAAAGATCAAAAGTTTGGGGGATTTGTTGTTGATTCTAATCTCACAACATTTTTCTTTATTTACTGCTCTTGTAGATTCTGTATTTGAGAATTTGCAAAACTTGTTTTCAGTGTCAACATCCAAGTGCTTCCCATAAATATAAAAGCTGGAGTCACTTAAAATAGTTTCAAAGGCTTCCCCACACAATCTCAGATGGAATAGTCTGTAGTTTCCTGGTATTAATCTATGTTTTTATTTTACATTGTAGTATTATGTTGCCACGTTTTTTTCTAGTCCTTTTGGATGACTGCTGAAATGTATAAGGTTATGAAAAGAAATTGTCTCTTTAAAGAATGCTAAAACCCTTCTTATTTCTTCTTACTTTTATGGGTATTCGGGAATATGTACTGTTTCCAAATCTTATTAGGATCAAAAATGTTTACCTCCTACCTGTTCCAGAATTTCCTGAATGAGCCTGGGAAAAAAAAAAAAAAAGACAAAGAAAAAAAAAAAAACATAGATTACTTAAAATTTTATATCTAAGTATTAAAATGAGAACAACCTTTAGAGTCATCAGTTACTCCTAGGAGGAGTACGTGACAGGAACAGGCTTTTGGGAAGGAAATTGATGTGCAGGAGTATTCAGCTACCCAAGAGTAACAGAGCATTTCGTGGACAAGTTAACATCCCACATGTCCACTGCATGGCCATTGGAAATATTCTGCGGAAATATTGCAGCTCCCCAGTGTCAGCTAACACCGGCACGGCAGCAGCTGCCTTAGATGGTGCTTGTTCTGTACCTATAAATGTCCTTGAATGATGTACAGGCTTCATTCCTGCCTTTGTCTCCCTGTGTCCAACTGTTACTCATGGAGATGCTGCTACATCACCTGACAGCAAGCAATACCCACAAGCACAGACAGATATGAAAGATGCTATTTTCCAAAGCCACTCTGCAATAGGCATTGCTTTATCAGAGGGTCACCCATTGCCTTCACATTCACATCTCCCAAGGGGTGTCTCTCCAAAGCCCATGACATTTCACTGGGCTGTACAGAATCACATCTGTGGTGGGACATGGCAGCATTACAGCCTCCTGCTGTCAGGGCATCTCTGGATCTTGTGTGAGGAGGTTTGATGTGTTCCCCCAGCAGCTTTGCAAATGAAATCTGAGTTGAAATATGTGATTTCTCTTAACAGGCTCTTTAAAATCTTCCATTTTAAATAGCAGTGCTTTCCTCAAAACTGTTGTCATACACTAAGGGACATCTCAGAGAAGCAGTGACATTGTCACTAGACCTAGCCCAGAAGCCAGGCAGATCTGAGACCACCTGGGTCATGCTGCCATGTTCACTGCTCATTGGAAAAGGTAGGAGCCATCCTTCAGTGTCAGTCATCTTTTCTCTCTTTTTCCTGCTGTTTTACAGTAACTTTTTTTAGTACTTTTTATGCCTCAACTCCTCTTTTCAAGGGACTCAGTGGATGGCTTATTTTCTAATTTCTGGTATGGATTACTTTGGTCAAAGTGTATTTTTCTCTTAGTACACTCTTTAACTAAAGCAGAGTGAATGCTGCTTGAGGAAGGATTTGAATAATTCTGTTCATTTATTTTGGTATTTGCAACCACTTCATTTACTTTCTTTAAACTTTCATAAAAGGGATTTTAAAATTAGTATTATTTGTGGGCATAGTGATAGGAAGAATAAAGGCTGTAAATATGTATAGACACAGTATTTTCACTGCACTTCTGTGTCTGTTTATCTTGGATCTGAATTGGGTACTCTCTAATCTGGGAAGGGAGTGATGGCACAGGGCTCAGGTGGACAGTAATTATCACACACAATTAACCTGAACAATTGCCCATTGCCAGTGGCTCTTCAGCAGTCTCCAAGGTGAGTTGGAGTTTCACTTAGCTAACAGGAGATTTTTAAGTAGATGCATTTGTAAAAACTATAAACCAGACTTGGAGATAGTTTGCTAACAAAAAAAGGGCTGTGACTGTCATACAAAATATCGGACATGGGTAACTAGCCAAGATCTAGTTTCGATGTTATTTTAAGTTCTGATACACACAAGGTTCATTTCTGCAGAGGAATTTGCATGTAATCCTCTTTAAACTTCCCCTTAAATTGGTTTCCAAAGAATGACCATCTATTTGCATTTTTCAGGTAGTGCCTTTATAGCATGCTTTATTCTTTCACTGGTGTGTGTCCCTCCCCAGTAAAAACCGTGAAGAAAACCACCGATTTCAAAATGCATGTCCTCCTAAGCACTTCACTAAGAATTTTGCTGAGCCTAAACGTCTTCAGTGTGTGTGAGAAAGTAAATATACATGTAACAAAGAGTTCTTCCTTCCCTGTGCAAGAGCATGTTATATAATGGAAGAAATATTTTTCTTGGCATGATAATTAAAAAGAAATAGCACATTTGAATAGTATAAGCCCACAAAACACAGGGCTTACAGCTGGCAGGCCGCAGAATTTTATTCTAGGACGAATTTTTTTCCACTATGCTAGGAGTTATATGGGTGATAAGTCAGGAGCCTTTGGCTTTTCTTAGTTTTTATAGTAACATTAATACAACAGAAACCATAAAATTTTATTTTACGTGTTAATTTTACAGAAGTAATTTTCTTTTCATTTCAACTGGACAGTATTGAGTGAAGTTGGTATATACTGAATGCAGACCTGTTTCATTAGAAGCTATATGTTTATGGAATCTGTCTTTCCTCATCCCTCTTTCTTATTTTGTGCCGTAGCAAGGCTAGTTCAGTCCAGGTTCCTGCTCTCCTCCCAGGAAGCATGACCCTGCCTGGAGACGTGGTTCTGAGCACTGAAGTATCTACCACTTTCAAGGGTAATTCACACTTTTATTAAAGATCCATAAGAATCCTTTAGCATCCTGCAACTCAAGCACAGAGCCTTGTGGAGGCTGTGAAGCTCTGAAACCAAACGAGTGTTGGTTTTTTTTTAATTTTCTTTCAATTGAGTGGATTTGCAGAATGATCTCAGTATTGGGAGATGGATAAATACCACAATTTTGCTTTAAACTACTATATCCCCAGAGTGCACAGTCAGTGCTAAGGACCTTCTGCAGGGGAACCTGTTGAGGCGACAGAGAAGTATCACTGCCAGAAAGAGCTAAGGATGTCCCAGCCTCTGTCATTCTCTACTTTTCCTGCCCCACATTCTCATGTCCCCCTAGTGCAGGTGTAATCACAATACCTCCCCTAGGAAAACATCTTTAAGAAAAAGGAGGAGAAAAAAAACAACCTCAAATCCATTCATTTAATTTAATTTCTAATTAAACTAATTATCAGATAATATAATCCACTGGTAGCGATATACTTAATTATTGCCAAGTCGGGAAAATCAATGAAAAACAAACCAGTGTTTCTTGGTTTCAGGGGGATGGCCAGGAGCTGTGGTGTGCCAGGGGGCATGCTGGGCTGAAGTTGCAACATCATCTTCTGGTGGAGAAATCTCCGTGTTTACTTTCACGGAATGATCTGGTTCACAGCCCATGGGTGCTGTTGCTGGGTGGCTGGCAAGGGCATTCCTCACATGCTTCTAAGTAAGTATTTGGAAGGAGGGTGGGTGGCCACACCTGCCAGCAGCCACAGAAGAGGCTTGTAGTTCCTACCTGCTAGAAAGGCAAGGGCTCTTCCTCCGCTATATTGCCATTATATCTTCCTCCACTGTAGTTTATTGCAACTAGTCTATAAAACAAGGAAGGCTAATGTGAAACCTTCCTGATGGGATAAAAATTGTTGAAATATTCTTTCCCACTCCGTTATATAAGAATGTGAACTGTTGCTGAAGATGCCAGAAGTACTGGGAGAAAGAAGAGAGAAAGAACATGTCACCCTGTGCAATCTTTCTTCTCCTCCACTGCAGGCAGGATGAGCTGGGCTCCCACCAGCCCGTACAGAGGCACTGGACTTTCAAGCTGAGGAAACCTGGGGAGGGATAGTCTGTGATGGAAACCCGAGGGGGCCTTTCAATCTGCAGACAGTTTAAGGGCAGTTGTTTTCCAGTGTGCATTAGCGTGTGTGTGTGTGCGCGCACGAGGTTGGTGGGTTCCTTAAGCAACGATAGCCTTTTGGAGGTCGCAATGTATTCGAAAAGGTTTGCTTTTGGCATCACGCAGCCAGAGTCATTTGGAGCCCGATCATGTGCTAGAGAACATGTCAGGAAACCACAAGACATAGTTTCTCTGTGTGGCGATAATCTACAGGGAGCCTGGATAGCTGTAATGGTACATTGCTGCTCACTTTATGTCTGGCTTCGCATTAACTCTTCAATTTGCTTGCTTTGGCTCCCCTGACTGTTAAATGCATACTCGCAGGGTCACTCCGACATAGTAAAAAATCGGTTTCTGGAAGCAGCTCCTTACTCTCCAAACTCTGGAGCTCCTCGTGCCGGTCCTGCTCCCGTGTGCTGCGTGGGGTCACGTGCACCCGCCACCCGGGTAAGTCACCATCTTGCCTTCCCTTGCTAATTTGCTGTGACAGTGACTAATTCCAGAGGCATCGGTAATGAGCTAGGGATTTTCACCCGAATAAAAGTCGCTATAAAATTTACAAGGATTATTTTTAACTGTTATCATATGAAAAATAGTTTTAAAAGGAGCTCTGTCTACCCCTCCTGCTTTGCTGTGCCAAACTCCAGTAAGCATGGGGCATCTGGCTTTTTAACCCTTTTCACAGTTTTCTACTTTTAGAACTCTTCTTCCACTAATGCAGAAGTTTTGCCATTTCCACCAGGCCTGGATTATTCCACTCCTTTTTCCTCTAGTTCTTCTTTATTTTGATCATTTAGATTTAAATTGACTGGCCAAAAAATGGTAGCTGGAACATCCGAAATCTGTCTTTGGGAGAGGGGATTGTTGTCCTCCTCTCTCCACAAGCTGGGTCAGTGCTTGGAAGGCTGCAGAGCACCATTTCATCTCATATCCACAACATATTTACAAAATAGCATCTCTCAGGCCCAAGAGATGCAAAATCTAGTGACCCGGGAAATAAGATCCCCATGACTTTATGGCACTGGAGGACATTTTGAGTAATTGTTGCTAGATCTAGTTGGTTAATATTTATTGCTGCTTTTATTTAAGCAAATGTGCTTTACATACATTATATTCCTTGCTGATTACATCTAGTAAAAACAGATAAAATAATATTTGATAAAAATAGCCTGTTATTTGAAATATATTTTGTTGACTCTCATCAAAAGTAAGTCAACTTAAAAAAAATTCCATATTTTTCCATACTAAAACCATCCAACCTCAGATTTACACGGTCTGTGACTTTAAAATTAGATTGAAGAGAAACAAGCAAAGAAGAACCAAATATTAACAGCAGCAAGAAAAGAAACAGCGTCTGGCAGAGAGCACAACAGATGCTTTCCCACCCAACCTGCTGTTTCATCTGGACTCATAAAATGGAAACTGGGTTTAGGGCTAGGCAACCTGGAGAGATAGAGAGATGCATCACAGAAAAATAAAAAAATAATAAAAAAAATATCAGAGCAGCGATGTAGCTACATGTACCAGAAAATATTTGGCTTGGCTGGAGTGTCAGTTTAAGGTTTAAGCAGTTCTTGATTTTTTTCGGGTTGGTTTATGCATCATTAACAAGGACTGTACTATAGTTAGCTCAGTCGCACAGAAGCTGCTCCCAGGATCTCAATATCCATAACTCTGCTAACGGCACAGGTCAGAATAAATACACCATGTTTATAATTTATACTTAAAGTGAAGAATGCCGCATTGTCAAATCTCAATTAGCCATGGTCGCTTATTTGGTCTAAGGATTATCTTTGCCGCGGACCCTGAGCACTTGAATCTGGCAGGTTTCTTAACCCAGATAAAATACTGTGCAAACAGAGCCCTCCTGCCCCCGGGGCCGCTCAGGCCCCCCTCCCCCCCGCAAACCTCCGCCAGCCGCGCTGCGCCGCGGGGGCTCCGCGCTCCCCGCTCCCGCCCCAGCGGGTCCCTGTGCGGGATCCACCCCTCCTTCCGGGGGTTGTCCCCGCGGGACCGAGTGTCCACCGTGGGCGCAGGGGGGTCCCCGGAGAGCCCAGCAGCTGGCTGCTGCTCAGCAGCTTGTGGGTCCTTGGGTCGCCCCCACCCCTCGGCTGGCTTTTGAGTGTAACCCTCATGGGTTGGAGCTCTAAATGCTGGTGCACCCAGGTCGTTTCTTTGCAATTTTTGGCTTGGATTCTTTGTAATTTCACTCAGAGATTTTTCTCCCAGTCCCTTATGGAAACCCAGTTAAGGATAAAATTAAGATCGGCAATTATTGTCCAAGAGAAAGAACCAATGTAGCTCATGAATTGCCAGAGAGGTAGTCTTCCTCCTTATCAGGACTGTCTCTTTGGTAAGGGTGATGGTGCTGCTGCAGGGTTAGATGATGTACAGCTGACTGTACAGCCCTCTGGGAGGCATTATGCCCTATTTGTGTGTGGCACAACCTGGTGTTACTCAGGTAACAGTGATCTCAGTCACAATGTGAAGGTTTGCACTTAAATGTAAAATATGTGTAAGAACATGCATTAGCAATTCGTATCATCTTGGCATATGAGAGACAAAAGATTTTCCCTTGTAAATAGAAGCCTGAATTAAAAGTAAAAATACCTTCTATAAAATGCTGTCCTAATGTAAATGTTTTTCTTCAAATAATGCAGATAACTTAAGACTGAATTAAAAAAAAAAATAAATAAAACCCAAACAACAACATTTTTAAAAGCCTTTTTTAGAATTCTGTGGATGGATTTATTTAGTAAATGATGTTTCTGCAGCGAGGAGGGGTTAAGCAAGCTCAGCTCTGATGGCTTTATTTCCAACTCCAATAATATATTCCAGAGAATCTCGCAAGAGATCCTATAAATGTGAATACAGAAAAACTGAACGTTCTTTTACACAGGCAGGTCTTTTCCTCAAGCATAAATAGTCTGGCTTTTTGAGATAAAGGCTATATCGTTAACAGACCAATGGCTGGAATTTCTCTTTGAAAAGGAATCCTTGTAAATGCTGTGTCTCTGAAGCCAAATGCTCATAACTTCCAGTGAAAATTTCACTGAATATTCTATACAAATAGCAAATTGTAGTAACTAGTACCGTTCAAACTACGCAAATCTATTATTATATAATGTTGAAAAAAGAGGAAGTTATAAGCTACTTTCTGTGTAAATAATTTGGAGTTTTTATGCTTAAGTAAATGTAAGTCCCTTCAAGATTTTTGAAATTATTCATGCACCTAAATCCCATGGAATTAAATGGAAGTTAGAACGATAAATATGAATAAGTGTTTATTTTAATAATTTATTATTAATTTAAATCTGAACTTCTTAAAAATATTTAAATTTTTTTCAACATTTTATTTAATTAAAAAGTAAAAAAGTGAATGTGTAGGCAATCATAAACAGTGTGTGCATGAAAACAAATCCACCTAAACTCCATAAAAAGGAAGACAGAAGTCCAACATGTTATCATCATGCATAATGTACAAGAATATCTTATAGTAGCTTTAGAAGATTATTTTCAAGCAGCACTGAGCTCTAAACTACACCAAAAAAAAATAATAATTCCATTAGATCCAGATCTTTTTGAGTTGTTTGCTTGAGGATGCTTGGCTTGATTTAAAGAGCTTTAAGATATTCTTTGCCTTTTCTTATGACAAGTAACATAAAAAATAAAAGATTTCCCCATATAACAGTAGCCGCTGGTGTCCTGTGTCAGGGTATTAACCTTTTTAACCCTGTCAGTTGGCTGGGGCCAGGAAATATAGACTAGTCTTTTACTACTCTTCTGTGTGTCACAGCTTTATTACACATCACATTTTTATTCTTCTGAAGTGTCTATAGTACTAAAAAAAATAGTCTTGTAAAGAGAATGCAGTGTTACATGGCTAAAAAGGTATGTAGGACTGAATATCATATATTTTATCAAAGCGATGTCCTTCTTCATCCACTGAGCATTATTGTTGCTGTGTAAAATCTTAACTTCAAAGAAAGACTCAGGGTTCTGTTTCATATTTTGTAAAGGTGATCTCTGAGCATTTCTAGTTGAATTATTCAATAGTTTGCTGTATATCATTTTGCTGATGACAGGAAAGCTGTCTCCTACCTTTAGTGGTGTCTGTAGAAAGTTGGCTTGTCTTTCAAGTTAGTATAAAGCCATATATAGCTGATTAGCAATAAATATTTCAACTGCTATTAAAGAAATATTAGTTTCTACAGGCAATAGTATTGTCCATTGCTTATACATACTATTCTCAGAGAGTTTGTACGCATCTTCCATTAAGAATAATAATGAAAATTATATGAGCACTTAAAAATCTTGTCATGGTAAGATGGCATTATATTGCTAGGAGACTCAAAGACACCCTTTAATTCATGGAAAAACATTGCTTTATCACTTAATTGTAAATCTTTAGAAACTTACATGTTACTTTCAGTAATCCAGATGGTGGTAGAAGAATGTTATCTTCCAGTAAATATCAATTCCTTAAATATATAACAGCTTTGGGCATTACATGGCAAGCTGCATCCAATTCTCTTTTCATTGCTGGGGTTATAGCTGATGCAATAGCTTGGCTTCTTGCTCCTTTCTCTTATGTCCATTTTTTTTCCAGATTGTCACCCAAAATTTACTATTCACATTTATGCAAAAGACTCGCTTCCAAGCACTATTTCTGCTGGCAACCAAGGTAGCAACTGGTTAAAATGACTTAGAGAGAGTGTCCTCCAGCCATAGCTATATCTGCCTGCCAGGAGCATTGCAGCAAAAGGACTCCTTTCTCCAGTTTTGATCCTGACCTCGGACCCCCACCTGGTGCAGGCAGGTGGCCTCAGCCATCTCCTTTGGCTGGATGGAGCTACCTTGCTACCTGCACTTCCTGCCTGCACTTCCCTGGGATCCCCTTCTCCTTACTTGCACTGCTGCCACTGCTCTCCTCCCTTTGAGCCAGAAGATTTTGACCCACCTCTGATGCAAAGTTTATGCTCTTCAGTGGGTGAACCTGACCAGCCCTCAGGGCACTAGATGGGCTTCCGTTTCCCAGGAAGCCCAATCCCTATTGCCTTGGACCCTCCAAGTTCTTGCTTGTTTTCCTTTTCTCTTTCTTTTTTCTTCTTTTTTAATTACTTTTTTTCTATCTTTGTTGTTTTTTCTTTCTTTTTTTCCAGTTTTTAGTGTGTGTGTATGTTCATTTGGTTTCTGCCTCAGCAGCCTCCTTTGATTTAACTCCTGGCAGTCAAGCAGGGTAATGTCACACAGATAACCTGAGGGAACTGTGACATTTATTCCCTATAACTCTGTCATCCTCCACAGCAGGGTATTGCTTTGGGGAAATTTAAATATGATCTGGGGAGCACTCAAATGAGGCTTCATCACAACTACATGGAATTTGGTTCGCAAAATCAGTCTGTTTCTCCTTAGCAACTTTACTCCTTTAGAAAACAGTGGCAAAGACCATGGCAATATGCCCTGTGAGGAGCTTATGTGTGCTGCAGCTTCATCCAGTCCCTCTGTGCACCTCTGGCAGCCTTTGGTAAACGGCGTCTTGGGGATGAATTCGATCAGGAGAGTGGTAAAAATAAAGTGAGGGGAAGTTTCCCCATTTGGTGAGATGATGCAAAACTGCAATAATCTGGAAATAGATGGACTGAATAGCCTTTTACTTGTCTGATTTATAAGTGAAGTAGACAAAATAAAGGAGAATATACTTTCAAAATAATCCTACCTCAGACTTTTCATCTGAAAGTAGTTTGAGTTGGTCACTATTCACATTTTCCATTTCTTAAGCTAATCAGTATTCATGTTTTCCAGTTTTTTAAAAAGTGGTTAGTATTCAAAATGCCTAAATCTTAACAAATATTAACTCATTCTGAAATAAGAACACAGCATTTTTGAATTTTTACACAGAATCAAAATTCTGGGGAAAAGATGTTTCTTCAGCAATTTTTCCTAGAATTGTGAATTCTGTTCTCAATCTTCAGATATATTTTTAATTTTGCAACATATTTCTTGTTATAAAGCAGTTTTGTTCCTCACTAGTTTGTGTTATGTCAATAATAGTAATCTGACTAATATAGTTAATATGGTCCATTCATTTTTAGTTAGGGAGCTATAGCTCATCTGATTAAAAACCTTCCCTTTCCCCTTTCCCCTTTCCCCTTTCCCTTTCCCTTTCCCTTTCCCTTTCCCTTTCCCTTTCCCTTTCCCTTTCCCTTTCCCTTTCCCTTCCCCTTTCCTTTTCCCCCTTTTCTCTTTGCCCTTCTGGTGGGAAGGGGAAGAACTGCACAAGTGACTGTGGTCCTGGCCACTGGCAGGGGTTAAACTATGGCACAGCCTG